>NC_143407.1:1946768-2261372 GCF_052110815.1 Crocodylus siamensis
TCCCTCCTCCAGTCTCACAGCTAGACCTGCGATCTAGCCTCTCCTCTTTGGTCAGTCCGACAGAGCTCCTTCCTCTACAGCTGCTAGTAGGGAAATTCCTGCCTGGCCTCAGCCTGGGAATTGTATAGGGGCCAGGCCCTGCCCCTTCCTGTCAGCTGACTTCTACTAGTTGCCCTGGCAACCCGCAGCTGGGCTCCTTACTTACTGCTCCATAGGTAGCAGGTGCCTCAGTGCTGTGCTACGCACCTCCCCTCTTTATAGGAGCAGAGCACTGAGATGCTCTGAGACGGTGTTCAATGCAGGTGCTTGAACCACCTCCGCTGGCAGACTGTTCCAGGCCTCGGGGGCTCGGACAGGAAAGAAATTCTTCCTTATGTCCAGCCTGAAACGGTCTTGTAGTAGTTTATGACCATTCGACCTCGTCATCCCTTGGGGCGCGCTGGTGAACAGACGTCCCCCCAGATCCTGGTGGTCACCCCTGAGAAACTAATGGGTGGCCATCAGATCACCCCTGAGCCTGCGCCTCTCCAAGCTAAAGAGCCCCATGGCTCTCTGCCTGTCGTCATAAGGTCTGCTTTCCTGACCTCTGATCATGCGCGTGGCTCTTCTCTGGACTCTCCCAAGCTTCTCCACATCCTTCTTGAATTGTGAAGCCCAAAACTGGACACAGTACTCAGTACTCAACCACAATGAGTGCGGACTTGTAGGACAGGGCGGGGTTCTGCTCCCTGCTTGGTCTCTGGGTAATCTTGGGCAAATCACTTCCCCAAAGCATGTGAATCAAAGGCATTTTACAAGTGCAAAGTCATGTCACACATTTGTAATTTTCCCCGTGCTCCGTGTTATATGCCATGAAGCTCTACATAATAATTCAGACAGGTTCTTGCTAAATTTAGACCAAACCAAATCCCTCTCTCAAGACTGCAGCTGGGACCTCTACCCACTCACTGCTTTGGCCAGCAACGTTGTCCCAAGCACTGGTCTCTCATACCAGAAGTGTTCAGGGGATGTACACTGGCAGAATGATCATCTACTCCTCTCTTCAGATATCACACCCCTATTCACTCTAGTAGTCACGTATCTGAATGACTTTTGACCATGTTAAAAACAGAAAAAAATCTGTGCCTCATCTGTTCTTCAGTGACCTAAAGTATTTCACATAAAACTCTACAGAAAGTGCAGTACTATATGTAAACAGGGGGAAAAATGGCATTTTCAAGACAAACAGCAAGAGGGCTTGCTAATATGCATGGCAAGAAAAAGTAATCTAAGGGGCAGAGCAACACATTCTGGGTTCAACTACCATTTCTTGCGAAGTAGCAACTACAATTGGTTTTATGGCACCGTTTATTTTTTTGCAGGGGGCCTGAGGGAACACAGGAGAAGTTCAGCATTATGCCGAGTTGACTTCTACAACCTAAAAATGACATGTTCAACTGAAGTTACCAGCGAACCAGACCGAAGAAGCACCGCATGCGATTCACCGAGTACACACCGAACACTGTACGTGATGGACGCCGACAGGTTAACTGCATGCACTTGCCAAATGGAGAGCAGGGCATCCTTATCAGCTCCTCTCATCAAAGCAGCAGCAAGACAGAGGGTTAGTGAGTGCCCAACGATGTCCTCTGTCTGTCACACTACCTGCCTATTGCAAGCTGAAAGCAGTCCAACAGCCATCACTGGGGAGATCTCCCAACCTCCCCTTTTGTGCCCTGCAGGAAGGAGAGACCCACAGCTCCTCTTATGAGCTGAACAGGACACAGACTGGCGGGGGGAATTTGTACGCAGCCTGAGTGTAAGGATGTGCACACATTTTCTCTGACTTCCCACCAGCAAGAGAACCTGATTTGAGCTTCATTTTCAAACTAAAAAACAGAAACAATACTTGCCTGTCTGAGACTGAAGTTCTCTTAAATCCTTTATCTCATGCCTTGCCCTGCTCCCCCAGATTGCACAGATGAATATCCTGAAATGACGCTGCCCCTAACCTTGCACGCCATGGGGGGATTTCTAGACTGCTCTTGGAGCCTATGGGAAGCTGCAAAGTCCACAAGGTTGTAAAAAAAAAAAAGTGAAACTAAATCTGCTTGAAAGGGATTTCCCACTTGGGCAACTTTAAATATCCAAAAATAGACCGAGCAACATTTCGGAACTGTTATTTGAGGAGGCTTTTATGGTTATAACTTTGACAACAGAGTATTTATTTAAACTCTTCTGGCTGAAAAACTTCCCCAAGTAGCGATATTCACTTCCTTCTATTTGACTTCCTGAAAGCCATCATTTTGCACAGAACATGAGAGGGGATTTTTTTCAGTTAAATTTAGATAGCACAGAAAAAAAGGTCTCTTCATAGGACTTAAGAGATGCTGCATGCTGAAGGAAGCATAAAAGTCCCTTATTCTACCCAGTTTACCCCTCTCTGCAGACAACCCCACACTCGGTCCCACCCAGAAAAAAGCAAAGTAATCAAGTCAGGGATTAAATTTAGCTGCAAAGTTTTTCACTTCATATTTATAGTCAGAATGCTTCTGGGAAAGTTTCAGGTGGGA
The DNA here is from genome assembly GCF_052110815.1 of Crocodylus siamensis. NCBI lineage: Eukaryota > Metazoa > Chordata > Crocodylia > Crocodylidae > Crocodylus > Crocodylus siamensis. The sequence continues at coordinate 1,949,321 of NC_143407.1, forward strand.
GCATTACAAGACTGACCTCTCATTTGGTTCCAGGCTTTGCCAGTTAACTTCTTTCAAATTGAAAAGGAAACCAAGACTGTGTGAGCACTTATGATTATTCTACTACCAAGGACCCAGCCACTTTAGGATCCGAGTGTTTCAATTACTTTAAGGCACTCTGGTAAGTGTATTAGCATCGGTTTATACTGCACCAAAGGGTACAGGCTTTGTGCACAGGCATTACCATGCAATAAGCTGCCTGGCTTTAATCTGGATAACTGCATTATGCCCATCTGAATACCACCGTCATCTTCAGTCACACATAGCATCATTCATTTACATTCACAACCTTGCGTAGCTGTGCTGTTGAGTAGTGGTTGCATTACAGCAAAGCACGAAGCGATTTCTCAGCATGCTAAGTATTTCTTCCAGCTTCGACATTTTACAAGAAAGCTGTTACGTTGGTTGTTAATTTGCTATGGAAAAAACGGAAGTCTTCAAATGTATCAAAACCTGCCTGTTTAAAATGAATAGCTAAATGAGGCAAAGCGTAGATCTCCTATTCACCGGTCAACTGTTGCAATAAGGAAGTTATTAAACTAAAAAAGTTAAATAATAGCAATCATGAAATCCAGACCCACTGGATTTGTCTGTAGCAACGAGTAAATCTCACCCCAGCATGCTGCAATCTCTTACAGCTACAGAAAAATCGTACCTGCCTTCTATCGTGACTCCAACATCAAAATGCAGGTTGAAACAATTATTTGTAGCATAAATCTAGGTACAAAAAGGACCATTTTCTTTTAGAAAAATATAAAGAAGTTCTTTTCTATTGTTGCTGCCACAAAGGCAAACCTTCTGGAAAGCAAAAGATACTCTAGTTATGGGGGTCTAGGTTGTAGCCATGTTGGTCTAAGGACACAGGCAGACAAGGTTCTTTGGGTAAATCTGGTATCTGTTTAATATCAGATTTGACACTGAAATATCAGTTGGTCTAATAAAAGAAACTCTATTTATAGAGCATCCACAAAAAATAAAAAACAACTAGCTTTCTAGACAGTCAAAAAGAAGCAATCCCTGCCCTGCTGAGATTACAGTCTAAAGACAAACGGGCAAGCTTGGAAAGAGAAACGGTATTATTTTAATAAATGTTTGTAAGACTTTCTGCAGGCAACGTGACAGAGAGGTCTGAAAGAAGACCTATGGATCCAACTCAGCAGAGCCACTGAGCATGTACTTATGTCCACTCCTATTCAGCCAAGCGCTTAAAGCACATTTCTAACAGGTAAACACCCTTTTCAGACCTACTGCAACGAAACTGCTTAAATACTCTGCTGAATCAGGGCTAAAGGAGCATAGCATTAAGGCGCCAGCTCCAGCTCCACCAGCTCACATGCTGTGAAAGAGTAGTGTATGTCTGAGGATCAGGTGAGTAGGAGGGCAATGTTACCCATCCCTCAGTCATGTGGTGTGGGATTTCAGCTCTAACGTTGCTCTGGCTTACCAAAATCATTCACAATCATTTCTTGGGCCTCAGGAACCTGCTGCAGGCAGAAAACACGTGAACTGAAAAGGTCGATCAGAGAAGGGACAGTTCTGCTACAGGCTCAATCCTTTAAGGGGGGGGACCAAGAGAAGTAACGACAGCGCTTGCCCAGAATGTCCTCCAAACACCAATTCATACTCAGATCACCCCAGGCAAGTAAAGAGAGTTAATTTTACATCGTGGTAACCGAAGCATAAGGAAGTTCTTAGCCGAAGGCCACAGAGCAAGTGTCAGACAGTAAGCCTGGAAATCCAACCCAATACACCATGCTGCTTCAGAAAGTCTTGCAATGAAAGGCTCAATCCCAATGCAACAGATATCTATGCTACATCAGACCAGTTACTGTAGTTGGCCACAAACGGATGCTTCTGTAAAAGAGTTCAGTGGATCTATATTTTCCTCATCATATAAGGAAAAAAGAAAAGTTAAGACCACTATCACCAAGCTGCTGTTTTCAGAAGCATTTAAAGCAGAGAGCTCGTATCGTTGTGATGTTCTATACAGTAAATTAAAACAACCTTTCTAGATCCTGCACCAGCTCCAACCCCTCTTTTCACCATCCTCACACTCCCTTCCAAAAATCTATAGGCACTTAGTTGAAAAAAAGAAATCTCAAATGAATCAGTAAAAAGTTTCTAAATCGGCACGTGGGGGAGATGGAAGAAGATCCCGTTACTGAAGAGATGCTGAGCACAAGAATTTCTCACTGACCTGAAACGTGGCACAAGCTCTTTCAAACATAAATGTCTCAATATAACTTTATATATCTGAAGAAGTCGGTTAATATTTGGTTGGTTCCCCTTCTTCCTGCTACTGGAGATGGAGTCACAAGTAAGATCAGGCACATATGTGCTGCTCGGCTTGAAGCCGGCTGGGTAAGAACTGTGGTTTGCTGGTTTTGCATATCCGGAAGAAATGCAAAGTACAAGACACTTCCCTCCATCTAAGTAAGATTGTGACAGAAGACTTTTTAAAAGCAATAGAAGTATTCCCTGACCGGCCTTAAACAAATAAAAACCTGGGGCTGGCTTCACACACGCATAATTCATCTGACTTGTGAATGAAGTTAGGAAGCAGCAATTCCCCCTCTGACTCGCTGTGACTGCAGGAACCAGCATTTAAAACATGTTTTTAACTTTTCTGTGACACATTTTACAATTCATATACTTTCTTGCTTGCCTCCCCAATGCCATACTTTCACAACTGCCAGTCATATTTAAATATATGCTAGGAACATGAAAAACTCATACCTTGGCATACAAGATCTCTCATCAGTGTTAACAGCCCTACTGGAGGTTTTTCCAAGCTCCCTACGGGAGGACTGAAAAAAAATAAAATATTGCAATTTAAGTATTTCAGAACACTTTTCAATATGTAAACTGTAGAGTGAAAATTAGACGCGAGTATGGTGTAGCATCAAAGCAGTCGTGTTCTTGGTGTGACTTAAGCAATTATACATATTTCATACCGCTGAAGAAACTCGGAGCAATTTTTGGCTTTTGGTATCAAATTACCCCAAACACACCAACTTTAGGGAGATTTCAAGACACCTTAAGAATGACACGAGTTTGATAACACGATACTGTCTTCTCTTTTAGAGTCCCATCCACCTCCCCAAGGATGGACTCTATTCACCCTAATGAGCTCCCTGTGGAGGTCCTTCCTATTGTGTTCACCACTGAAAGAGCCAGGTCAACTGGAAAACCTGGATGTGAATATAGCTGAATTGTCCCCTGCATTTGTGATCCTCTCAAATTGCCCACGGGCATTTTATACTGGATCGACAAGGTTTGAGGAGGGGGCAATATAGTACAATACGGTTTTAGGGTATTCTTGTTTTACGACTGAGGATAGGTTTTATACAACGAACAGAACATAGGAAACGAATCAGCAAGATCATTAAGCTCCTCCTCCATAAAAGCACAATGTACTAGATACAGGTTTCCTAAAACACAAAACCTCTTCGGCTTGCAGTGGAACGACATAACTGTATAAGCAGATGCTATTCTCAGCAGCTCTGGCCTCCCACCGCACATTCTTACAGCACATTATGCACACTGCTGAACAGGCTGGCATTGTACAGAAGTGACTGCATTGTACTCAAGGAGTAAGACACGATCAGGAAGGGTTTACACCATGTTTGCACGACCCACTTTATGCTCTGTTGTAATATTTTCTCTCTCAAAAACTTCAAGGACTTGGGTTTTTTCCCCCTCCTTTTTAATGTCAAATTAGATCCCGTGTCAGGGAAAGCCATGAATTATTACGCTGCTCTATCACCAGAGAGCACTCTGAAAATACAACAGAGCAAAACAGGACTACCATGTAGTAAGCCAAAGGCCGAATTAGAGGAATACCATGATGCTGGCTCTCCAAAAACTGAATACACAGACAAGAGTGCAACCCCCTATGTCAATGGAGCCATGACAAGGTTTCAGAGGATTTCTGAATTTATAAGGGGAAGATTTTGGGCTTCTGTTTTAGAAGGTAGTGGTGCATCTTTAAAATGAGCAAGCACACTTGCTCACTTCAGAACAAGGATTGGACTTAATACTGACCACCCACTTTTTCTTCCTTTCCCAACAAAAATACATACATTTCATATTATCCACCGGAATTAGAAACTCTCCACATATTTCCTGCTCTTATTATAGCCCCTGACTCGGAAGCCCCCGATTACATGAGGATCACAGCATTCATGCTCTGTCTTTTTCAAGAACTCCCTACCACTCAGGATTGTGGCGAGAAAGCTTTAAAGCGACTCAAGGCAACCCAAAAACTCAAAAGTAACCTAACCCCACAAAATATAGTTACAAAAAACCATAATGTCACCATTTTGGATTGACAGTACTCAAGTCCGCTGCCTTTCAATGCTGCTCTCTTCAAACGAATAAACATTATTACACAACACCAAAACTTGGCACGAGTCAGAAACTGCAGTTTGCCCAGTGCCTCCTCACAAGCAAAACTCAAGCCAATTCCCCCTTAGGATATACAGACGCGTGCCTGGCAATTCAGAGTTAATAGTTCATACACTTTTATTAGGGATCACACCTCCACAGTCTTCGATAGGCCACCTCCTATCCCAAGTCAAGTAACTTCCTGAGAGTGTGTTTTTATCGGAAACAGTGTTAAATTAGTATCCAGACTCCAATGAAAATCTATCTTTGGCTTTCATGCCCTGCGTGTGGCTGCTTTGTTATATCCCTGGTAATCTGGATCTATGCTGTTTATCTCCTCTTTAGCTACAGGGCTTTAAACTTAACGCTGAATCTCCTCCTGTTGGCTTCATCTAATATCCAGATTGCTGTACGGTTCGGCTCCGTTTTCCTTCTCATTTCGGAGAAGCCTGCAGTGGTCTTCGTGGAAACGGACAAAACACTTGTGAGCAAAAAAGTAGTGGGGTTTTTTTGAGTTTCCTAGGTCTCGAAAGCTCCTGGAAACGAACACTACCGTCCAAAGTGAAGTGATTCACTTCAGTTCTTGGAATCCTGACCTGTGCCTCACTGAGCAGGAAACTACTGCGAGAGAGAAAGAGGTTTCACCACCGAACTGCTGAGCTCCACGGACGACCCGAACGCACGCCAGATGACTCTCCCTATGCCTGAAGAAGGGCGCCTGTGCCCAAAAGCTTGCCAAGAGCAATTTTTCCAATGATTCAGTTGGTCTAATAAAAAGTGATCACATTTAATAGCCTCATCTGTCCACAGACTACCTACTGGCTTAGGCTCAAAAAATATGCTTGTTCCTGCTGAGTGTTGGGCCAGGGGGAGTAAGCTGGGTTTCATCAAACCACACCAGCTGAGGCTCTGGCCAGGTTATGTTTCGACATTTCCCTGAGACGATCCTTTGGGTAAATCTGATGTCTTTTACTAGAGCAACTAAAATAGTTGGGAAAAGTTCTTTGCAAGCTTTTGGGTACAAACTCCCTTCGTCAGGCTGAGGAAGCGTTTCCCTGAGGCACCTGTCACCTCACGGTTGTAGGATTGATAATCTTTCGCCAGGAAGCTTCTTAGTGCGAAGCGCAAGCACGCAGCACAAAAAGAAAGCAAAATGCACACAGGGAATGCTCTTAATGAAGCGCTGTTAGCAACAAGCAAATGCATTTGTTTTAAAAATTGTCAGGCTCTCAGCATGTCTTCAGAAGCAGCCTCTTGAGTTCAGCAAGAGGGAAGTGGCCTCTTCACATCCTCCCTTCTAAGAGACCACCCCCCCTCCACATCTGGGCTGGAGCATGGCTAGCAGGCTGGTGCCACCGGGGTGCAATAGATGCCGACGTCAGGCACAGACTGCGGAGGCCAAACTATGGTACCAGCTCCCTTCCCAGCAGCTGACCGCGCATGCCGCACGGCGTCCGAGCCCCTGGCGGTCCCGAGTAAAATCAGACTGGAAGTTAAATAAGAAGAAGTCACAACTGTGCTGGGGTGTCCCATGCAGGTACCCACTGAAACTCCTTCTCCAGGACAAACTGCAGAGTAAGCATCCATTTTGGAGGGGCCCGTTTCTTCCCCTTAAAAGTTCACACACAATTTCCATCACTGTCACCCAGAGTTAGGGAAACAGCACAGTAAAAGTGAGCAGACAGATTTGCTTGCAGCATCACATATGGTGAGAAGCTTTGCAAGGATTCTGCTTACTAGTCGCTGCTTTTTTTATTTGCCCGATCGCTGTGCAATTGTGCCATCCAAGTCATTACTAGAACTCATACTCCTCCTCCAGCAGCGTATAGGTTCATCTCCTGGCCACAAGGATCTCTCTGCTTCTGGCGTGCATACGTTGAAGATGCAATTTAAAAAAATGCTCAGCTTTCACCCAATTCTGCTCCCCTGGGTTTCAACAAGGAGGTTTGCCACCCACGTCACTGAGCTTCCCCCACATCCCTGCTCCTTTTGCTCCACTTGCAAGGGAGATGCATCAGCCCATGCATAGGACCTTAATTAAAGAAAGATTTCTTAGTAAGGCTGCAATGTCCCTCCTACACAACGGTTTTGACATGAACTTTGCTCCTGCCCTACACTTCCAGACAACTATGAACTGCTCCATTTACGACACAGCCCTCCTGCCTGCATAGAAAAGCAAGACAGATATTATTTTCCAGCTCCAGGCATTGTGGCCACTGGCATTATCAAAAAGTGATTGTCAGGCAGCAGTCTTCCAGATTCCTACCTGGGACAGGCTCTTTTGGGGATAGCCACATGGAGCATCAATCGCCACAGTGCAATTCCCTAGGTTAAGCTGTGGCCTTCTTTATGAGCATATTAAGGAGCGGATGCACAAGTAATCCTCTAGGATTAACAATTCCCTTCTCCCCTTTACTCAGTCCAAGCTTCAGGCCCAGTCTTCCCAATTTCCTATAGGCTTGGGAAGAAATCCTGTCTCCTATACGCCACACTTCCCTCCCCCTCAAAACCCACTTCTGTGGAGCACTCCCACTGCTGACTGTCTTCAAATTAGGTTTTTAAGCCTTCAAGCACTTTATTGTCAGCCCAAATTAATGTGTGATCTCTCCCTCAAAGCAGGGACCTTTCGAACGGTGCAAGCGAAGGACTACGTCCACCTCTGGAGACGAGAGTTTTGCAACGCAACACGTATGCAAACTCCAACCTGCAGGTCCTTCGAACTGCTGGAAAATGAGACCTTGAGCCTTTCACTTTGGGGTCCCAGAATTTCAAGCAGTGCCTTCAGTCCAAGGGAAAAGAGCCCTGTAACAGATTTTTCAAGTTCATTTCTTCCTCTCTAGAGAAAAAGGGGTTTCCCCCTGACAGCCTATTTTGAAATTGAAGATGACATTTCTATCGTAAAGCTCATTATATTTTAATGGTATCATAATGAACCCAAGGTTCACTTTGAATTCTGGAGACATTTCAATATTCCACTACTTGGAATAAGGAAAAGGAAAAAAAAAGGAAAAGGCGTACACTTTGCTATTTACATTTATTTTGGCTCACAAGCTAAAGGATCTCATGAAGGACAAACATGTTTGTCTATGTGCTGTCAAGGGACTACAGCAATGCCACCGGCATTCTTAGTTTTGTCAATACCTCCCACTTCAAAGGTAAAGGCAAAGGCTTTAATTTAATTAAACTGAGAGATACTGATGAAGCTAGGCCCTGATTTTCATAACTTTCCACCCCCAACAACTCTGCCTTTGCACCCAGATGCAACTGTCTGGGCAAACACTTTAAAAGCAAAACACTCAGAATTTGGACTGATTCTGCCTCGGAGAAGTCACACATTTAAATGGCCAAAAACTAAGAGTATTTTTTACAAAAAACAGACTTGTAGTTAAATGACTGTAAAAATAAGCAGCAAAATGGAGCTTTCCGCTGAAAAAAAATGCAGGACTCATGACCTGTCAGATATACAAACTACCTGCATTTAATGTGATAATGCACTGCCTTACTGAAGAAAGTAGTAAAGCTTGGGCCTAACTTTACATGACTGGGCTTTTACAACTTCTGTAATAGCATCTCTCTATTCAGTTATCCGCCCAGCCAGCCAAATGAAAATACTCAGAGGTGAAGATGGTGTCCAGGCTCACGGTAACTGCCACGGAGTATTCTCAGAGCAAGGAAATCCTCAAGGAATCAGAAGTCGTGGGAGAGGTGATATCTTTTATTAGACCAGCTACATTTTTGGAAGAAAAAAAAAAAAGTTCTTAATTGCAAGCTTTCGGGCACAAACACCCTTCTTCAGGCAGAGGAGAACAGATTGTAGAAATGAAAGTTCATATTTCATAGAAGAGTTGAAGATGCGGTAAAATCTGGTGTTTGGGATACCCGACACACAAAACCCTGAAGAACTGACTCTCTTGCTTTGGGTGGTGGGTAGCACCCCATAGTTCAGATGCAGGGCTCAAATTATCACCTATTAGTTCATTAGCTAGAATCTGGTAAAACTGTCTCATCAAAACGACTGCAGCGGCTGAGGATTGCCAAAATAAATGTAAATAGCCAATAGTCAATCTTGTCTTCTTTGTGCCATGTCACCCAAAGACGACGGTCTATGTCCAAAAAGTCGCCCTGGGGAAATTCACATGCGTTATCCCTGCTGCCAAGTTCTTCAGGCAGTTCCAATTACCAGCACAAATTAATTCGTTAATACCCACGCAACCTTTAGCTATTTATCTGGAATTTCTGCCTCAAATGCTTTTTTAATGGACACAATCGCAATCTTTTTTTCCTCCACTAGAATAACAACAGAAACAACACTATAGTCCATACGAATCCACTAGAAATAACAGCCATCCTGCAAAGAAAAGTCTCTCTCTCTGCTTAAGAAATCACTGGCAGATAAATGTCTCAATAGCCTGCCTGATGTTCCTCTTGTACCAAGTTAGACTAGACAAGATGTACAGTATGGTGTTATTTCTGTCCACCGTTCTATGAATCACGTTTTTGGAGGCTAGGTTTGTTCCTAATTTCACGTACGCATCCAGAAGCCTAGTCTTTCTTTCTCCCTCGCCAAACCCTCTGCCCCTCGGTATCAGTATTTTCATCCTAAAAGACAGATTCTTTGCTATGAGACCCCTTGACTTCCATCTGTTCAGGGCACAAGGGGCAGTTAGGTGCCCACCTCTACCTGCTGTACTTCGGAAAACCTCCCCTGCTGTGTCCCAGCCCTCGCCCCGCAACATCAAGTTTACAAGTTTGGAAAAGATCTCCAATTTAATGCAACAGGCAGGATTCTTATCTTTATCTGTGGCCTTCATTGGAAAGGACTCTGCAACACTCGGATCTAATATAAGCATTCGCTGTTTTATTTGTAGGCGGGGGTTTATAGACCATGAGATTTACAATCTAGTTCATGCCTATGTGCTTTATTGAAGCTAAAAGTTCAGCTGTTTAAAGAGAGCTTGAGAGAAATCTTGAATAGGTTTTGAGAGAATGCTATGGTCATGGAAATCAGAACAGATTTATACATTGTGAAGCACTTCTCTTGCGAAAATTGCACAGGAAAACGCTTGTTGGGTTCAAGCTCGTGAAAGAGGCTCTCAACAGTCCTGATTGCACAGAGCTGGAGATCAAACCCTCATGTCTCAAAGAGCCACCTTCTGTTCCCAAACACGGAGCAGCTGATGGAAAAGCACAGAGAGCAAGGTTTAGAGCACCACAATAATCTCTGCTGACACCAGTTCACTGCATTTCTCAAATGGAAAGGACATCAACAATGCGAATAATGTTCAGAACGGAGTGAGATTTTCAGAAGTCCTCTGTGTAACAATGTCCAATAAAGAGGGCTCAGTATTCATCTGAAAGGCAGCCCTAGTACCTTGCTGTAAACATCTCGAAAAGGCAACCGTGAAGCACAACCACCCTCCAGCTTTATGATATTTCAAGGAAGTCAGCTTGTACCTATCAAAAACCTAGGCCTTCTAGGCTGTTAGCATTTGCAACAACAAAGACGTGGAGGGGAAGGGAAGACATTGGTTCTAAAATCCCCCCATTTGGGATATCTAAGGTACAAAATGGCAACGCTAAAGGCATGCTGAATGGTTCGGATTTTGGGACTGCCATGCACCAGAAAAAGCATTTCCCTTCCCCACTCCCTTTTTTTTTGGCCAGGATTTTACAAATTAACATCAGTTTAAAAGCTTATTGCTGTTGAGTACAATCACTTGAAACACCCTGGCATGTGTATACTTACCCACACACAGGCATGTACCCATGCATCACTGTAGCCAGGCTGCCAGCTGAAACATCCGCAAGCTGGTCTGTCCTGCTTCCTCACTTACAAAGAGTAAACCAGACCTATCTACAACCATAAGTTGGGACAGAGTAGCCATCTACTCCCCATGCTTTTAAACACTGAACACTTTTGCATTCTTCCTTCAAGCCCATGCTCTGAAACCCTAAAAGTGCTGAAGCCTGTGCTGTAGCCAATGCACAAAGACCTAAAAAACCCACAAATACAAGTCTACAAAGCACACAAGAGCTGACCAGCAGACATGATCATGGAAGATGGCAAATAGATATATTTTGTGGCTTCCTCTGCTCCTTTTTAGTGCAGAATCAGGAGTACTCAAAGAATCCCGTACAAACCCCCCGAGACTTCCCCAGCAAGGACCGAAACTTCGCTATCTTGTTTAGGAACAAGCCTGAAATTTGGTCCATTTCCTAGCAAACACATGGCCTCGAGCTTCGGCAGGCGAAACCGAGGATGGAGACTAGGAGGAACTTTCTGACTACGAGGGTGGTCAAACATTGCCTACTTTCCCATTATCCTATTTTTTTCTTGCTGATCCACAATAAGCATCTGTCCAACCTGCTCTTGAAAACTTCCAAGGATGGTGATTTCATAATTTCTCTAGGAAGCCCGGTCCAATGCTTAACTGCCTTCACAGTCAGAAAGTCCCTCCTGATTTCCATCCTAAAATTTCCCATTTGAGGCCATCGGGCTATGATAACCTAGTCTGGGTTTAAAAACAACTACTGAACTGTTCCTCAAGTGAAAATATACCCCAAGGCCTTCTGCAGCTCTCTACACCAGCTCAGGCCCAAGTAGGAAGGTTTATATGGTAGTCAGATGCTCTAAGGCTACGTACTAGAGCATGTTTCACCCTAGATGAATTGCCGATTAAGGGAAAAATCTCTCTGAAGGAGTCAGAAAGACCAGATCAGCAGGAAGATTATTTCTCCCCCTTCATCAGTAATACATGAGTCATAAGCCAAATGCTTGGCCAAAAGAAGGGGAGAGAGAGAGGGTGGAGAAAGCTGATCATATTTGAACTCCTACTTACTAAAATGAACTCTCAAACATGCTCTACTCTTCTCCAGATAAGACAGCCAAAACAGCAGGAAATGATACTTTGGGTGGTGACTAATGCTTCCAGTACATATCAAATGGGTAGTATTACACAGACATGACTGCATTTTAACAGATTAACAAACCGAACCAATCCTGTCCACTGAAATTACTGAAACAATGCGCAGGCTGCTGGAAATACTGTTCTAAGAATTCAGAGCATTTACTCTGCAGAAGGCACCAAGCTAAATATTTACTTGAGTCCAGGTTTTTGATCTCCCCTGAACAAAGACAAAATTCCATTCTTCAAGAAAGAAGGGCGCTGCTTAGAGCCAAAGAGTCACTTGGCTGCAGAGATTTCCCACTCCTGCACTGCACACACTTATCTGGAAAGGGCCATGAGTGCAAACTTGGTTGTGATGGCTCAGAAGAGGGGAGTGAGGCCAATGCTCCCGCTGCTTTCACATTTTGTTTTAAACAAACTTTGCACTCTGATAGTCATAAACTCTAGGAGAGTCCAGCAAATCCGGACCTTGTCCCCCGACTCTAAGCCACGAGAGACAAAAATGCAGTACAATGATCAGAAATAGGTCCTCAATCCCAATCACTTTGTTTCCTGCCAGTGCTTCCTGTAGGTTTATAAGAAAGGTTGTACGTGAACCGTCCATTACTCACCTCAGTTAACACATGCATCTCAGATTTGTGTTGACCTTACTCAGCGTATTACATATTCCCCATTTTTACAATATGTAAATGAACCTAATGCCATAGTGTACAGTTAAATTCCCCCCAGGCAGACTGGTGGATGTCACCACTTGCTACTAACCCTGTCCCCACCATTTCAAACGATTTGCATTTTAGGAGATGCAAATACAGTAACTGTTACTGCCAGGGAATCCAGGAGAATGTCAGCGCGAATACTTCCAATTAACATTGCAGCTTTCTGGTTAATCGTAATGTGTGGAGACAGCAGCACGGCCACGCAGCAGCACAAGCCAGAGATCCTCCGGAGCCAAGTGGCTCATCGGGTTCACGCGGCTCAAGCACACCAGCCTCTGTGGCCAACAGCGCCCAAGGGAGCGATGTGATCCAGCCAGCATCACATCTGGCTGCCTCTGCCCAGCCTGAATGACTGACTCCAGTTAAAGCACGGGAAGGTCCTCAAACCAGAGCAGGGCTTGAATTCATACCTCCAGAGCTGCAGCAAGCCACCGTAACCAGTCTGCTGCCAAGCAGATCCCTGGGATAAGGGCTGCTGCAGTGAAGATCTGGCCCGTGCGCTGTGTCAGCCGCAGACTCAATTACAGCGGTTTTATGTCAATGTACAAAAAGGACTTTACTCTGAGAAGGAAAGCCAGTTATCTACAGACAGCCATGCCACACACTGACCGGACTGCTGAGGCTCACCAGCACGTGGTGTCGTGCTCGTCCATCCTGCTGTGAGACTCCGGACACGTTGCACTTCTTCTGGAGGAACGGGGGCAGGGAAGTAAAAACAGGGAGCAAAGCTGCCACCTGCACTAAGCTGCACCATTTTTAGTCAATTTAAGTCTCAGTGAGACTGAGAAGCTGCTCCCAGACTTCTCTCTCCCATCTGTGGTACTTCTGCAGAAAATAACCTGCAAGTCATCGACACATGAACACGCTTTTCCTGTTACCTGGAAATAGACCCATCACCCACCGGTGAACAGGAAGGGCCTCGTACTCTCACAACTACTGGCACCTGGGGCGAGCCGCCTGCATTTCTAGCTCAGCAAAGGCTCCCTCCGACGTCCAAACGGTTCAGTTGATCTCCGTGTGTCTGGACTCCTTCTGGTTCATCCCATTGTCAACGGTGAGGCAGAGACTCTCATTAAGTGCCTCGGGGCAAGTTAAGCACCCCAGGTGCTCGCACACAATAAGCAAGAAGTCAGGGGACAAGATCCTTTCCTAAGCAAGGGTGCAGTGTGTTGCAAACCGGTCTTAAGTAGCCAGAATGAGCATGCCATTGGGGTATGGTCACAGGCCAAGGTCAGACAGATTTCCCATGGCTATTTTCCCAGAGGAGACAGCATCTCTTTATATCATTAACCACCTCAGGCTCCCAAACAGCTTCCCTTTGAAGCTCGCTCAGGCGTTGGAAACATATATAAAAAAGAGATTAGGGGAGCAGCAGTTCCCCTGCTGTGTTAACAACACAGGGAGCTTCCCCAAACTCCTCTCCGTGGCCTGGGTAGGCTGTGCTCCCCACGGCAGCTTCACCTCCCCCTCCGTGGCCACGGGGAAGTTTCTGAATCCTGTCTGCTTCATGTGCAAGCACCACCTGTAACCCTATGAGACGATGCCTGCCCAAGCCAGAGGCAGGCCTCCGAGTAAGATTTTGCTCACGCCTTCACCGGGATGCAGGTCCCTCAGAACTAAGGCATCTTCTTCAGCCTAGCCCGCACGCTAAGTCTTCGTCGTTGCTGCTGCCCACACGAGCCGACTGCAACTAGCATGGCTCCGTCGGCTGGCGGGACTCTCCCTTTCACTCTCTGTCCCTTGTCCCTCCAACACTGCAGTGCTTGCTTTGAAGCGCAGAAAGACGCATTAAGCTAACCAGAACACCCCTCCCTACAAGATCTTCCTTCTTGATACCGTTCCCTATGCACAGAGACTCATTCCTTTCTTCTTTAAAAACCCTTTTAATAACCTGCTGTCAGGGCTCTCGCTATGTGGATGCTGACAGATTAAATGCTCCAGGTCTTTTGCTTTTCTGAGTCAGGAAGACAAGACCTCTGCCCTGAGGAAACCATCTTCTGTTCTCAGAAAATCCTTTTGGAGAGCATTCATTCAGTAGTTAAATGTTATTAACCCTGAAAAGTTTGGAGGAAATTAAATAATAACGGCTGCAATGAGGATCTCTCATTTGCAAACAACACAGACACAAGTTTGATTAAACTGGCTCTGAGAAACTTGCTATACACCCGGGGGCCAGCAGGATGTTGGAACGTGCCCTGGGGTCCCACTCAGTTTCCCCTTTCTCCATGGGTCTTTTGCACAACACAGAAGTGTCTTTAACATATACATACATATTGCCTGGCCCTAGATGTCTAGTTGCCTTCTGACCCTTATTCCAACCTCCCCTCCCACACCTCCTTGCAGACGGGGCCAGTAAGCCCTTCTTCAGTTTTCCCCACAAGTGTCACGAGCAGCTGGTGTCAAGAATGGGAGCCCTGATGTAGCCAGGACCTCAGGTGGCAGATGCATCTTGAATGGATGTTGCTCAGCCCTATTCAGAACATGGCTACATACACGTGAGTGCCACATATACAAGAGCTCCCACCGCTTGTGGGAGAAGGTAGCAAAAAGAAGCCTAGCGTCAATGCAGGTTTTATGCCTTTGGGTTTTCAAAACAGGCCTACCAGAATACCAGCAGCATATGTTCCAGAGCCTGACCTTCAAAATTATATATATATATATCAACTCAAACTAGTAAAACATTACAGTTCTAACCAGCTATGGTCCAAATATGGAGAATCGACAGAGGCAAGGACTGCATATCTGGCTCTTCTGCTCGCAGTATTTGTTCATAGCCGAGTTACATGCACCTGAAAACAGGGAGTTATAATGAAAGTGCTGACACAGACTCAACTACAGGGTTACAGGCAGCAATGCTATAATTAAACACTGCAGACTGCATTTTTGCTCAAGAGTTGCAAGCTTGACGCAAATTAGACTGACAGCCCTACTTTAAAAATAGGGAAGAGGAATAAAAAAGGGTCCTTGATGGGCAGACCCTAGCAGTAAAACACATCAGCATAAACACAAAACTCCTAGACAGAAAAAGAAAAAGATCACCCAAAAAAATCTTACCTCCTCTATGCGTTTGCACCAAAAACCTTTATCATTATTTCAGCCCCTTACTGTCACTTTGTACGACTCACATTGTGGTGCTAGAGAGATACAGATCAGCTCAAGTGGAGAGAGGAGGTGGAAGGGAGCGGAAGGAGCAACAGTTACCAAATTAGCAGGAAAAAAAAAATAGAAATGCCTCCCCTAAGCACTTGAGCTTTCATACCACTTGCACTGCCCTCTGATTACAGGCCTGATACCTCACGCTGAGACCAAAATATTTACTTTCTTCAGAAAGAAAGAAATTGCAATTCATTTGAAATTCAGGGATGGGGAGAGATTTAAGTGACCGCCTGGACATTAAATCACTGCTGGTTCCTTTATGCTGCCTGTCGTATAAAAACACCCGTCATTTTCTCCATTCCCCTCCGAGATGGGCAGATTCTTGGAACATTACAAACACACGTTCTGGTTATTTTTACCTCTGAGTAAAATAGTGAATCACTGCTACTATAAACAAGTCTATTTAATGCTGAACATATAAACGCACTGCGTGCCAGCTTCAAAAGATGCTATAAACTGGGTCACGATTTTCACCGAATACCGCTCTCTTAAGTTGCCATCCCCTCGCTAACCCCAGAAACCCCCCCCAGCCCTTCCCAAAAATCTCCATCGTTTGTGGAAAAGGAGGCTGGCTCTCGATCACCACTGTATGACCTCAAAGAACTGCAAAGTAAGATGTGCAGAACGAAGGAGTCTTGTGGTTAAGGTGCAAGACAGGGAGATGGTGGCTAAAGGTGCTACCCTCAGCTCTGCCCCAAGCTCTTCAGGTCCTAACTGCAACCCATGGACCATCATCACCGGCTGCTGAGCATCGGCGGCCACAGACCAGTGCTCAGATGGCTGTGTTAAAATCTACTCCTGAATCAAAGCCGCACCTTGCCATATTTCCATTCCCTAACGTCGTCTCCCAGGTTTTCAGGGTCTCGGCGTTCCAGGGTCTTGGCCGCGCTAAGCAGCCAAAGTCATATTATTTCCCTGATACTGATTCTCCTCATCAGAAACAGAGGAACTGAATGTTATGGGACTGAGAGTGGGAAGGGAAATGGCTGCGAGAGCACAAATGGGAAAGGAGGGGCCCATAAGATGCATGCTCGGTGAGGACCCGGTTCTGGGAACAGAAGTGTGCGAGCCACTGCTCTCGACGCGCAGCAAGCCAGTTGCTGAGCTCAGTGTCTTCATTCCCAAGTCATATGTATTACCTCCTCCACCCTTGGCGAAGGGAGAAACACTATAAAAAAAGATTAAAACTAAATCAAAGTGGCCCTTCTGGGTTACTTTCACACTGAAACGCAAGTAAGATTTAACAAGTTTCCACACATCCGAGTGGTTATAATATTGCAGCATCCAATGCCTAGATAAACCCATTTTGATTTCTGCCGAAAATAAAATTATAACGTAACAACGCTGCAATTAGCTACATGTAAAACTAATCACCACAACACTGCAATTATTATTTGCCCTCTTGACTACCTCACCCTCTTTGTTCAGCTGGAGATAGCAGTATCTCGACCTTCAAGTTCCCTTTTGATTTGCCAGGTTTGCATTTCTCCCCTCCCCTCTCTGTCTCAGATTCAATGTAGGCCACTACTTACATGATTTCCTTTAAGAACAAGAAATCATTTTAGTTCCAAGAATTCAAGAGACTAAATTAGTGTATTTGTACTTTTAGTCACTTCACCATTAGGCTTGCACACGGATGCTTATACAACAATTTCCTTCCAGGCAAACACAAAGACTTTATATAGGCAGACTTTATAAATATACCTTTTACTTCAAACTGGAAGTCAATCCTGACAGGCAAATTATAATGTCCTGAAAATAAGATGGGGGTTATGGAACTGGATCCTGGACTTCTGCGCTGCTAAGACGCAGTTCAATAACAGCTATTCATTCCTTAAAGGAAATAGTGTAAAGTGTGGAATTTACCTGCGACAGACATTGGATTAAAAAAAAAAAAAAAAGTGACGCAAGATTGATTGTATAGACTGAGAAAAAACAGCAACACTCTAGTTGCACTGCTTCTCATGTAAAGTAATCACAGCAGATCGATAAATCCTTAAATAGATCATTTACTCTATATTTTCAAGTACTACACATATTATATTTCATGGACGCCACACATTTCTACTCAATAAAAACACCGACAAGCCCCCAAAGCCCTACTGCCTCTTTAAGATTGCTTTTATGCTTCATTTAAAGTCCTTAGATAAGTATTTCATATTAAAAATGAAAATAAAGCAAAACCCAGTAAAGCTCTGAACTGAATGTACGTTGCAGGCGCTTTAATCAGGGCTTTGGTATGGCGTGCACTTTGTCCAACCAAACCCTGCAAGATCCCGACCTTCAAATTCCCTTCCTTCGAGGTCTGTACATAACCTTCCTTAAAGCACAGGTGTCCCCTATGAAACACTTTCCAAAAGAAGCCCATCTCTCCTGGGATCTGCGGTCCCCAACGTCCAGTGCCTGTGTCAGAGTCGTCTGTAGCTTAGGCCCCAATTCACAGAAGTTCTTTAGTATTTGGTGATCATCCCCGTTGGGTTTCCTTTGGACTACTCGCATGCCGGACTGAACTGGGGCCTCATACTGAACGCATTACAGCGCAGAGCTAAGTCAGGCATTCATTTATAAGCAGGACAGTTGATTAATCTTTGAAAAAAGTACATAAACACTGATTTGTCCCCCCCCAGTACACACAGTCTCACACTTCTCTTAAATAAACCTTTCGTGTCTGAAAAGCAGTAAAGTAAGCATCTCTAAGAAGTGACCGCCTCTTTCCGTATGGTCCATTTTAAATAGTTTCCCGACCAGTACTTAAGCCAGGGAACGGACACGCTGGGCATGCAAAGCTTGCCGTGCTCTGATGGCTGGACTGATGCTTTGTCCCACTGGCCTGCCTTTGCAGAAAGTTGCTAGGGTCGCCTGCCAAGCAGACAGAAAGACAGTGGAAGGGAAGCCAGAGCTCAGACCAACACACACTATATCCTCGAATAACACTACGTCAGGGGCTGTAACTGGTAGGCTCTTCTCCAAATGGACTGCAGCACTGCTGCACAGTTAATACCAATTAGTGCAACCACAGACAGAAGGGAAGGAGCCGAAGTTGCGTGTGTCTGAGTTGGACTTTTATCAATTAGAGTTACAAAGCCAGAAAGCTCCTTCCACAGGAAGGGCTATGTAAACCTGGCCATGAGGACCTGAGCAGACACTTCATCTAAATCAGGCATATGTGGGTCTAAGGGTACTCCTGGACATGGCTGGGCCTGGGCATTTCTCTGCTCTTTGCTGAAAACCACTAGGTTTTCAACACAGGATCTCCCCCTCCCCCCCGGGAATGTTTGTGACACATTTCCTCCTCTTTGTGGTGAGGAAGAGCTCTCTCGTTCGCCTCCCCCAGCAAACCAGTAAAGATTAAAAAGTGCAAACGTTAACAACCGGTTCTGTATCTGCATCCCTGGCATTGGCAGCGCCATGATGGGAGTCAATCACATTCATGTTTCTTCTTTAGGAAGTCATGTGAACGCTGCAAGGTATTTGACAAACAATGCGATTTGGAACAGAGCTGAAGTTGCTTCATGGGAACGGAGCATACCTCACCTTCAATGCGAGGCAGATAATTTGTTATGTGAGTAATTGCAAGTCGATGCAGCGTATTATGCGCTTGCAGGGAATAAATAGGTCACTGCAGAAGTGCTCAGAGCGCAGCCCTGTCAGATTCCAACGAATCTGCGCATTTTGCTAAATACCTTGTCACAAGGACACAAAAAAGGAAAGGAAGTGAATAAATGACAGAAGGTGGATGGACTACTATTTAGCAACCTCAGCTGGGCTTCAAAATTATGATTCTGGAACAGGATCGTAGCACTGGAACAGGTTACCCAGAGAGGTGGTAAGATCTCCATCCCTGGGGGGTTTTAAGCCCCAGCTCGACAAAGCCTCGGCTGGGATGATGTAGTTGGGGCTGGTCCCACCTGGAGCAGGGGGCTGGACTAGATGTGACCTCCAGAGCTCAGCTTCCAGGCCTACTTTTGTATGATTCTGTTTAAGGAAAAAGTAACGGCGAGCAGACTTTGGTGAAGTCCCAGCTTTGCCCCTTCCAAAGATAGCATGGTGCTTAAGGACACACACAACTCCATATAGTACTTCAGTTCACCCCATATAAGATTTATACAGGGGTTTGGATGGGGTAAGTGGGGGAGGTTGTGCAAACCAGGAAGAAGGGAAAATAATTCTTAATACTTTAAATGATAATACAAAACATCCACCATCCCCCAAATTGAAATGAAATGTTTTGGGTAGCTATCGAACAGGAAAAGCTTTATGAGGCGTGTTATCCAATGAATATATTTAATTCTCCTCTTAATTCCACCAGGGAATCTTAGTCAGAACAAATCAGAAGCCAGTTAGAGAAAAGTTTCTTCAGAGCAGTCTTCTCCCTGGTTAGAAAGCTCCCCCTTGCTTGAACCCACGGCTGCCATCCAATTCCCGCCCCCCCCTTTTTTTTTTTAAATCTCAGCCTTTCCCTCTATTCTGCCCCTTGTCTTTTCCTTTCCCTCCACCCCTGAGGTTTTCAGGATGTTCCTAGAAGCTGCTGGGAGGCTGGAAACTTTAGAAACTAACATTGACACCATTCTGCACTTCTTGATAACCTCTTTTTTTCCCCCTGTCCATTCAGGCTGCAACACTGTTCAAGAACCAGCTTGGGCGATCTCAGCAGAGCCATGCATTTAAATGCATGTCTTCACTGTCAGGAATAAAACAATGTCCTTTTGGAGAGAAGAGAACTTTGTGGGTTTCAGATGGAAAACCCTGCTGATGCATTCACCTAGATTTCACTGAGACCAGCTGTCTTTCACACACTTAGCAGCAAAGTGAGCTCTCATCTCCGTGAACTTGAATTACACTAGAGACCCACCATCACTGGACATGTTCCAATTAATTGACAGCTGGGGGCACACAGGTAAGTCCATCACAAATTGGAAAGGAAACAAACCATGGCCTAGTTCTCCATGACAGACCTAGGAGCACTGGCTCCAGGGCAGCCTGCATGGTGCGCTGGAAACCCCAGAGCCTGGGGCTCCCCAGCTCTCAGCTCCCCATCAGGAGGCTACGAAACGGCTGGCCAGGCAAGCTGGCAGGAAACAAGGCAGGTACTGTTGTAACTTTATTAACACAGAACATCTGTGGGATGCTCAAACTTCAATCAGCTGGTTAATAGACAGAAACTAGGTGACAGCTTCAGTCACAAGTATGAGTTAACTATGCTCATTCAGTTTGGATGTCCTCTGGGTGCTCCCACTGCAAAATGCCACGTTCCTTCTCCAATACACAACCTGTTTAGCGACTGAAGCCGTGGTCAATTAAGACACTCCAACATTTATAATTCGTCACTAGATGGTTTTGCTGCAGAGTCTCTGCACACCAAACTCCGCTGCATGCAAGCCCTTCCCTGTCTCTCGTTATCTGTTGTTGGTAAGATTTATAAACGATTTCCAGATTAAACTTGAAACTGCCATGACAAATGTTTACCTCAATATGACCTGAACCGTCTGAGGCAATGAAACGTATGTGAGGATATTTTTTAAAAGTATAAAACTTCTTGTAAATACTGAATCACAAGAAGTACTTGTCTTATTGAAGGACTATGGAAAATAACTCAGGGCTATGCCAAGTCCCAAATGTAGATGCCATTGTACCAGCAATGAATAGCTTACCCAGTTCAGAGAATTCAAACTTTGCCGACCAGAAACCAAAATCTGAAGGGTTCGCCTGTCAAGTTCTGTTGGCATATCCCTGTTGACGGTTCCTTTTAAGTGCAAAGATCCCTTAGTCTCCCTGCATCTTAGATCCCAGCTGCACCATGGGAAAAGAGCTCTTCCATACTTGCACAGAAGTGCTGCAAAAATAAATGCATTACAAACTGTGAGCCACTCAGGTGTTATGGAGGCGGAGGTACTAAGTGCACGAGACAACAGAAAAAGGGTAGAAAAAGAAACGCAAGCAGCAACAGGAAACCACCGCGCAGAGGTGCGCCCTGGACACTCCGGAGGGTAGGGGAGGCTGTGGCACCTACATTTAAATGGGCCGGCACCATTTCTTCCTTTGTAAAGGGGTGCTGGAAGGAGGGAAGGGGGCATTCCTGTACAGTGGTCCCCTGGTATCTCTACAGAACCGAACAGGGCTCTTTTTTTACTACCCCAACCCCTAAAAGAGCAAAGTACCAAGCTGACTTATACCTGGGGTGTGTTTTGGAACCAGAGTGCTGTAAAGCAGTTGAGAACCAGTTCAGCTGGCACACTAGGAGAACACACTCCCTAAGCAGATTTTTAAATCACAGATATCAATTGTTTATGGAAAGGAATTTAACATCCATACCTTGCAAAACAAATATTAAGTCTTTAAAATGAGCCTTATATTAGCAGGAGAAAAAAAAAGTCCCACCCTTCCATATAGTAAGTCTGCTAGCCAATATACTAAATTCCAGAAAATATTAAGATTCCTCAAATAGCTGAGGTTTCAATCATCAAGTTGTATATATACACGTTTGACTGCACAACGTTGCTTGCTTTAAAGGTCATGTTTGCATGTGTCAACCTAGAGTTCTCACTGCCTTAAAAAGTGCTTACAAGTTTAGCACACAACAGCCAAACATAAGCAACCACCTTGCATACACAACAAGGACTAATTAAGTGTCTTCAACAATCACTGCAGAAAACCCTCACTTACCATATGGTCACTGATTGACAACGTGGTAATTACCAGCTTACATCAATGTCTTCTGCAATGAGTACTCATCAGAATGACAGACCCCTGATCACAGATGCCCATCTCCAAGTTCTTCCACTGGATAGAGAGGACAAGTTGGAGACTTCACAGGAGTTGAACTTGCAGTGAATTAACTACTCCACAGAAGAAGACAGCGGTGTTTTATGACAAGCAAGAATGCCTCCGATGCTGACTTAAACCTTCACTAAGGATGTTTGTCATTTAACTCTGGTCCCCAAGCCTTAAATGCAAACCACATTCCGATACCGAGAAACACTAAAAATGTATATACAGTTGTGCTGAACAGGTGGTTGAAAACACCAAAAAAGAGCTGTACCTGCAGGAGGATAAAAGGCTTGATTTTCCTCCTGAGACTAAAGCAGCAGCACCAAACTTCTGTTGCAAGTATTTCTTGGAGGCAGCGTTTTGTACTTCTCAAGCCTCTTTTTAAAGCACACGTTTGCTTTTTGCACAGTAGCAAGAATAAAGGAAGTTTCAGGTCAAACCCAGATGCACCCTAAGCAGGCTCTTAAGTGTGAGGAGCAGCCAGACAGCAAGTAAGCGCCCTCGCACAGCTCTGCTAAGGCAAATCGGGCTATTCCGAGCCTGGGCCTCTCTTGCCAACCCTGCCAACTGTGTGGTAGCAACTGTGTGATATGCACGAATGAGGACAAGGAGGAAACCAAGTTTATTTTTGCTTGTAATCTAAACTTTGCACATCTCCACACAGTAGCCTGGATTTCAAAGCTGAATTCAAGTTTCTGTTCTGCGCGCAGCATGTGGTCACATTCTTACAAGGGCTGGGCTTTATTTGCCACACCTTGTTTAGGCTAGGTTCAGCCACATGTCACGTGCCCATCAACTTCAGTAAAAGCATCCAAGCTCCCCCAGAAAATGCAGGCAACTCCTTTTGGCAAAACTACCATTACTACAAAGCAAAGCAACAAGATGAATTTAACCCCTGAATTAACAGTGTTGGTAGAAGAGGCTAGATCGGGGGGTTCCACGCTCGACGGCGACAGGACCGAGCATTTCTGCAGCCTTTTTAAACAGGGTTTGAAATAGCAAATATGCAGAGAAGGAACAGGAACGGAAGGGAAGAGACTAGCCTCAACACCACACAGCAACTGTGACAGCGATGGACCCCAAATTGTTCCACCCATCAGACCATCCCACCTCACACCACTGCTACATGAAACCAGAGACCAAATCCAAACACAGGACGGGCTGAGGCAGGCCTCAAGCCTTGCCATCCAGGCTGGTCACTATTTTGGGTGGCAGCACCTGGACTTCTGCTGGAGCTGTGACATCTCTCTGGGTTTAATGTGTCCTGTCCCCTCACTGTAGGAGGAGCCCCATTTTCTGTAACTGGTTTTCCCAGTGCATCATGCTGGGAGCAGAAAGTCGACAGATGTAGCTCTGGGTTAGGATTCCACTCTGAAGACCAGGAGCCTGGAAGATAGGCACTGCAAGGCCCTACTTGCTGGCATCTGTGTCTTTTATCCAAGCCCTGGTCTCTTGCCAAGTGCTACAAGCTTAGGGAAGGCTCCTGATGACTTCAAAATGAACCTTGCCCAAACCGGGACTGCAGGACAGCTTCTGACTGTATTTTCCTAGCAAAGGGCTTGGTCCTTGCCAGAGCTGCAGAGCTGAACAAGAGCACTTCATCCCTCTGCAGCAATCCCTCGCACCAGCCTTGGGGGCCCAGAGCTGGTTCAAAGACCACCCGCATGACATGAAGCTCCTTCACCCTGTGGCAATTCCCACAACACTGAGGGAGCTGTCGGATCTTCAACAGCTCCGTGCTGGAAATTGCATTCAGCCCTTCTTGGGCACAAGTTCCTGCAACATGAAGCTCAGGAGGCCTCCCCCATCCCTGGCTTCTTCCCTATCAACTTTAGACCCCTTGCTAAAGGCTCTGAAAAGGTTTAAATCTTTCTGAAGCTGACTGGCTTCAACTGAGAAAACAACTTTGGCTGCCTCCCTAAAACTTCTGAGAGACATGCATCTGGCACCCACCCTCAGCAAAAAGATTTCCTATAGTTGTACCCGGTTTTGCATGAGTCACTGCAGCTTCCAGAGATCAAGCCTCATTTCAGCAAAAATAGCAAACCATTATACAGCTGTTTGGAAAAAAAAGTCATATGGGCAGTTGGACTTCTGGTTTCAGAAGAGGTAAGACGTTGAACTACAGGAGAGGAAGAAAGCATCATCAACCGTATACTAAGCAATGGATCACCTAAGCAGCAATGGCACCAGTTCCATGCTCCCATGCCCATCCACAGCCTTGGATCATCAACATCATCATCAACAGCCAAAACACCTCTCCAATAAGGACACAAGCAGCAACTTAAAGGAAAGTTAAAGCAAAAGAAATTCTTTCCAGTCTCCATACATAAGATTCCCGCAACATTCCCCAAAACTTCACTGCTCAAAATGCACGTCTAAGGCAGACACTGAACAAGCAAGTTTTGTCCTCCCCTCCACACCTTCGAATACAGAGATGCTTAAAGTGTTTTGTCACTATCGACAATGTCCTTAATTTGCACTGTTATTAGGACACCTCTTCCCCTTTCTGCCAATTCTGAAAATTGTAACTTCCATTCAATCGTCTTTCCAATGAACAGCGATGCAAATAGCACTTGAGACATTGTGCATCATTTAAATCAACAATTTTAAAAGCTACATATATGGGATCTTTCAGTCCCTCTCCATACAGTTGCAGTTCCCATTTTAACTGGCCTGGCGCAAAACATGATGTCATCCATCACAACAAAACAACGTTTCCCCAGCTAGGGTGTATTTGCATTATTTACTTGCACTGAAGAAGGGCCCAGAACCCTGATTCAGAGTAATCTTCAGCTCTGCGACAAACAAACACTGAAACTAGTTGAGTTATATAAATTGAGTAGTGCTTCATTCTACTAAATGGTCAACCTTCTGAACAAAAGACTATACGTAACCAAAACAGGCTACAAAATACAGCCTACAGGATAAAAGAGCTGTGCATTACCAACAGCTACATCTCGCCCAGGTAGTACCTACTAGTATGAAAACAGGCTTCGGGAAGTCTTTTAACCAAGTCCCCAAAAGCGATCTGTGTTAACATTTGACTTGTACTCTTGTGATCAATAAGCCAATACAGGGTACTCAAAAGAATACCCATGCTTTATGACTGCAGATCATTTTACTGCTTATCAACTATAACATGAGCACAGATATCACCAGGTGGGTTAAAAGTCTGATGTGTATTTGCATGAACCGACCGTGCAGTCTGCAACAGCTAACACCTGCAAGTCACAGCTTTTCATCCAACCCACATTGTTTCAGTTTTATTTTCAATGACAATGAGCGTCCAAACAAAGCTCCAACTCAAAGCATACAAAAGTAGCACTTGTCTTAATTTATGTTATAGGCATCAACAGATAGTCCCACGAATAATTAATTTTCAGGCTTCGTAATCAATGTGAGTATTCAACATGGGTCATTAATGTGCCAAGTCTCGTGGTAATCATCCTGAACTGCACTTGCAAGGTACCGCTCACTCAAAAAGAAACCAAGCAAGCTTGAATTGTGCTTAACTTGAAATAATCTTACCCACTGGACTGATTTACTGTGTGCTAAGTGGCAGGTAAATGGATGCTCCTCTGGACGTCAGCTGTCTAAAATGAGAAGTTTGAGGGGGTTTTTTCCTAGTTAGCCTTACTTCAAATGCACTGAGGATTGAGAAGAAAATTCTACATACAAAGCATGGTTTATATGGGATGGTTATAGTTTGTATGGGATGGTTTGGATAGGGATGATCCTGCCTCAGGCAGGGGGTTGGACCAGATGACTTCTGGAGGTCCCTTCCAGCTCTGCTTCTCTATGAAACAAGGAAACACCCTCTTCAGCTTCTACAAATGCACCAAGTGCCCACAACTCCGATTGCAGGCAGTGGGAACTGTGGGTTCTCCAGACCTCTGAAAAGCAGTCTATAGCTATTATGAAACATCCAATGTTGTAATTTAAACACGATGAGCGTAACATGTTTTCAGTATTAGAAGACATGAGATGGGGAACATCTTTGGATGCAAATATTTCAGCAAAACCCCAAACATTCCTGCAAGCCTCTAATCTTTGGTTTCAGCCATTCAAAAATGAGCCTTTTCTTTTTGTTTACTATAACAGTTATGTAATGTGGCTTATTGAGTAATACAGTAACTGCTACTGGTTATAATGAATTTCCAAAAGGCAGTGTTTTCCAACAACATCTGACATAACAATGACTATTACCTACTGTACAAGCACACATACCGTTCCCTACATGGGTATGTTAAATACCGCAACTTTGTACACTTTCAGCAATCCCACTTGGCCAATTTAATTAAAAATAATCTGCTTTGGTCATATCCCATCCGTCACTGATCCATCTGCCTTCAGCAGTGTGAAATGCAGGTAACAAGAAGGTCTTTGTTAGGCGGGGATCATATCTCTAAGTTATTAGCTTCTGCTGGCAATGTTGACACAGCCAAGTTACAAAGTTCTCAGACAGAAGGTGGCAAGTGGTTTACAGTTTAACCATAACTTGCCCTAGGATGGCTCAGGAAACGTACCAGGCAGTAGCAGCTTTTTTAAACTCCACATTTAAAAACTGTATGCCAATGACAGGGATTTAACAGCAAGGTAACAGCTAAGGATTTGAAAGGCAAATAAATGCTGCTTGTTAAGAGGACCAGGCCTCAAAATATAACCTGTTGGCCATGTGCTCACATACTAAGGTGATACGCACAATGCACGCGCACCTAGACAGCTTACAGTTCTCCAGTCTAGTTTAGCCCCTACTCACCTGGCTTGTGAGTAACATAGGATTGAACAACATGAGAAATGCAGGCTCAGAAACCTCTCCTCTCTCCTTGCGGTGACCCCTTATCAAAGCACTGAAAGTGAGACAATCTACTATTGCTCTGGCAGGTAGCACACATACATGGCCGGTGTCTCAGCATAGTCTAGGAAAAGCCACGAAGGCCTCACACCGACACTTGGACTCTTTCCGGCCACCTTAAATCCAAGAGCCTCGAAGTACTTCACACATCCAGAGTTAAAACCTCAAAACACACTAAAGGCAGGCACACATCAAGATTACAGTCTGCCTAAGAGAAAGCACCACTGAAGGTCTCACTTTATTATGCTAAACAGTTTGCACATTCAGTTGCTAAACTGATTTAGCAGAGCTTCACTTTCACTTATTAAAGGCTGCAAATTATGTGCACCTGAATAATAATTAAACAAGTCTGTTACTACACTGGAACTAACAGTGCATTTATTATTATTATTATATTTTAAATGCCACAGATGCGAAAGGACCACGATCCACAAGACAAGAGGTTCCTTTTATCTGCATGGGACTCCTCAAGTCTGGGGTCAAACTACTGACTTCAGCACATTTATACTGGTATGAGAGAGAACACAATTTGGCCTTAAAGTTAAGATGTGGTTAAAAGTAGGGGAGTTAAAAAAAAAAAAAAAAAGAAAAAAAGAAAAAGAAAAGAAGTCCAAATTGGCTGCTGTGTGTACATATAGCCTTGTCTTTATCCTATAGGAAGAGTCAATATTTTAAACCTGGCCATGGCATTCATTTAACATGGTGATAGGTACAGTATAAGATGCTTAGGAAAAGACAGACCCAACAAATAATTAAATTACCCTGTCACGTTATATGGATGATGCCAACTGGGAAGAAAACTTGGAGGCAGGGATGTACTGCTCTCTTTTAGAAACAAGTCCTAAAAGTATTTTAAGTGAAAAGAGGTAGAGGTATATGCCTTTCCCCAAACTCTTCAATTCATGCTGTGCATTTGACAGCATCCTGTCCTTGTCACTCGCTGCTTGTCCTGTAGACTGTTTTTCCCTTGCTGCAAAGGCCTTAAGAAAAGGGAAGCAGAACAACCTCCCCCCCGCCTTCAAGTGTATTTTTCTAAAAACGTACCATTTGCCATAACAGTTACGGGACACTTCATCAGGACCTGGATTGTGAGAAACTTTGAAAAAAAAAAAAAAAAAAAGAACATCTGTGTCCTTGAGAGCAGGTTCTTGTTAACCTCAGACCTCTTGCCTCTGGACAGAAACTGGTGAGACACATGTTGTGCTCTCAGCATCTGGCAAGAACACCTGCAGGGTGACTTGCAGTACGAGTGGTGACACAGTTTAGAAGGCAAGCTCAATCTGCAATGCAACTTGGGGCTGCTTAAATATACTGAAATATGAGCATTTGCGGGGGGGAGGCTGGAGATTATATTTGGCACAACTGCATTGTCACTTCAGTTCCTATTTAAAAAAACGGATTCTTTTTATTGCAAAAAATGGTAACACCATGTTTTCCTGTGCAAAATGCCTGCCGCATTCTGCTCACAGGTTAGTTGCATTCCAGGGACACTGCCAAGAACTTCAGGGGCCACTCGGAAGGTGCTTTTTTCTGTTAATGGAGCCTATCAGGATGAATCTGAAAGCCTAAGCAATATCCTAATTCCCTTACGGAGCAGCTCAAAAATAATTAATGGGCAGACTGGTAGGAGAGCAGAACACACGACAGGGACAGAACTGGGTAAGGGAGAACCCACGAGCACAGGCATCACAACCAAGAGGTAAAACAGGTTTCCCCATCTTGACTTGAAGGCAATAAAAACGTGTACTTCTCTGACATTCCCATAACAGGGGCTAAATCTAAGAGACAAGGCAACAAAAGGATTAATCCAGTCTGTTCTCCCCATTCCTCACCCCCAGCCACCACTTCACCCCTCACCCTACATGGGAAGGGCCTGGGAAACAGAGGAGTGTCACAATGAGACTCAATGATCAGCAAATTCTTGGTCTGCCAGACCAATGCAGGACTGTGAACATGCCCCCAGCCTAGTCATGGTAAACTCAGCAGCTTGTAACTCGTGTATTATGAGGGGAGAGATAATCTCCAAGGAACCAAGTTCTGCCTATTTGAAGCTTCAAAGATAAAAGCTCCGGTTTCACTCTGCACCTGGCAATGAACTGGTGCGAGTACCTGGAACACTGAAATAAATTGCTTCTCCACAAGACACCAGGCACCGGTACTGGGGCAGTCACATTCTCCGTTCCACCACCATTTACACAACTTCACCCAAAAAAGCGAGCTTGGAGAACCAGCAATAATTAGCAAGATGATCAGTGCCACAGGGAAGCACTGACAGTTCTTTAATAATGGGCCCATTATCTCTCCTTAAGGTTTGAAATCCACCAGCACACACACGACCCCAACACACAGGTGGTAGCTTTGAGTCTCCCCCTTCTCTACCGATAGGAAAGCACACAGCGACAACCGCGCATTTGTCTCGGCAGAAGCTGACGGCTCAAGATGTTCCTGCTGATCGTATCTGCGAAGTACACGAGTCCTTGGAGGAAGCTGCCACTGATTGCAGACAGTAAGACTTCTCTGACCTTCCGCTACCCAGAATAAGCCCATGGGTCAGGAGCTTTCTGGGTACAATGAAAGCAAAGAGCCCTCGCTCTGCCTCCTGAACAGCCACAGCATGAGACCGCAGTCCTGTCAGTCAGCCAAACTCAGCCTGAGACTAGCTGCTGATGCTCTAGCTCTCTCCCGCTCGCTGCATCAGTACAGCAGGGACACGTTAGCCAGGAGAAATGTATAGACAGAAGATGCTCGAGTCCTACCGCACCAAACATCATATGGTCTTTCTGCATACACAGGAACTGTTTTCCAAGTGAAACTAAAGCGATTTCAGAAGCAAACAGTAAGGAAAGAGTTATGTCATCCAGTGGATAGTAAAAGGCAACCTCAAAGTCCTGGAGATATTCATCTGCCTATGAGAAAAGCCTGGCCTTCTACCCCTGTCGGTGCCAATCCCAAATCACAGCGTCCCCGTAGACAGATGGAGTCAGTCGCCAGTTGTTAACATCCTGTGACTGGCATGACAACCTCTGAGCACACTAAATGTATTTCCTACTTTATGAAAACAATATAAATGTAAACACCTACAGCCCAAGTTTCCAAAATAATTAATGAGTTTGGGCGCCCAACCTGCACTGCCTTTGAAAACCCCTGTTGCAGCATTTTCTGTCAAACTGGGCTCTCGTTATGGCTTAAGTCAGACACCTAAAACATACGCATCTATGAAAATTAATCCTTGTGTGACAGGAGTGGGATAGAGGAAAAGCAGGATGTCAAGCACCTTTTAACAGCATTTTTTTAAATATCTGCATGCTTAAAGGCTACTTTGGCAATTAACTAATAATCATGTTAATGACTTAAACACACTCTATTTCCTTTGCTTTCATTACTGCAGGGTGAACTTGTCTTATATCTGCTTTGCCTAACACATTATGCTTAGTTTGAAAGATCATTTTTAGCACATACCAGGCATTGCACCCCAAAAATAAGCGGTCTGCAATACCTCCCCCTCCACACCCCTATACCACTCTGAACCATTACTCTGTAACATGTTTCATTTGACCGTTGATGATCCTCTGCCATGGCCTGCTTGGACATTTATTAGGAAAAGCACTACCAAATCAACTTGGAACATATTCAGCTGGAGTCTTACAGCTTAGATTAGTGCTATTTAATCTCGTAGTTGTTTCAAATGCTGGAGATTCTCTGAGAAGCAGAATGGAGACAACACGATTTATAGTCTATAACCTGGTTTTATCCCTAAAGTCGTGTATTATAAGAACAAATACTGTTTGGGCCAGTAAACATGACACTCAATACACTAACTGCATTAACAGCCTCTACATGGCTTTTGTAAGACTCAAGAGACATGTTTATTCTATGTTGCTAGGGGAAAAAAAGTTTAGAAAGCAGCTTTTATAGAATAGACAAAAGCCATCCCCTCTGCAAAGGATGAACTGTGAAAACCTAATTAGAAAGGGAAAAAAACTCACCACATTCAAGGAATCAACACAGGTCTTATGATACATGCCTGCTTTCCACACCACTGCTCAAGAAGGGAGCAATGGGCCCACACTCATCCCTAGCCATGCAATCTCAATCAACACAACCCTATACAGGACACTTTTTTTTTTTTTGGGGGGGGGGGTGGGGGGGGCGCGTGTTCCATCTCTCTAATCTCGGGATCTAAAACATGAGATATTAGCTGTCTGGACCATTGCCTCTCTAAGGTCATATAGGAACTTCTATGGAAGTCCAGCGTATTCCATTTAAGTGCATGGCTTCAGGACTGAGGAGAGACTATGCAGGGATGTAGAGTCCCGTCAGTGCTGTGGTATTAGCAGCCCTGAAAGCAAGTAGCTCCCATCCGTTTCAAGGCTGCTACTAGTCAGTTCATAGCGGCACCCAGCCGCCTAGCCCATGGGGATGGATAGCAGAGTTAACACTGACTCACTTGGGTCCTTTTCAAGACTTCTAATAGCAGCTGTGGGGCAAGCAGCCTTTGCTTCACCACTGTTGGTACAAACACGCATGCAATTAAACAGTGCAGAACTGCATGACAGAGTAAACACAGGGGCTGCAAGATGCTAGGTGCGTAAGCAGGTTATCTAGTTAAGGGATATGCAGATAACCGAAGCTTGATACAGTACAAGCACTACCAAAAAAGTACAACTGGCATCATGTCAGGCAGTTAAAGAAATGAGATTTTTAACTGGTGTGTGTGTGAACATAGTATACTGTATTCCAAAGAGGTGTTGAAGAGAAACAGCAGTTCTACAATGAAGAGCAGGAGAGGATCTTTGGGGAGACCAGTTCAGGACCACAGCTGGTCAGAAGATGAAACCATGAGAACTCCTATCTAGTTCTGCAAGACCAGAGGTCATCGCAAGAGCAAAATGAACTTGAGTCTGTTGCACTTTCCCCAATTAAAATGATCAGACGGTCAAATTTAGCAATCTCACATATCCAAATAAGTACCCGTTTCTATAGTAACTTGCTTGTGTGTCAAGGGATAGTGTTGGAAGAAAATTAAAACTGGTGCAACCACAAGGGGAGATCCAAATATGAAATGCATTATTTCAACTTGAATTTGGGACGGAGGTATGCTGGACATTCTGGCAGATGGGTAATGAAATTATTTCATTTGATTTGTCTGCTGGACTAAACACGTCTGAATCTATATTAAAAGAATAGTAATATCCATAGTTATGTTAGCTAGGATTAAAGTAAATTTGAAGAGAAAATAATATCACACCTGACCCCGTCCAAGATAGGTGATTTCACAATTCTCCATGTTGGAGGGAAGGGTTGTTTTGGGTTTTTTGCAGTTAATATGCGTCACTGTTAAAGATAGCATATTGGACTAGCTACCCCACCAGTCAAATCCTGCATGACAGATCTTACATCCAACAGCTCAGAAGTAAGAATTCAGCAAGATGGGAGCACAAACGTGCTGGTCTGTGACTTGTCAAAAAACTCCTGTTCCTAGCTTCCAAGCATGGAGGAGAAGAGATTAGTAGACTATTTGTAATGGTACAGCTTTAAGAAATCAACCACACTAGAAAACATTTTGCGCACACAGTTATATCCCTCCTATTGGTCTGATCTAGTTAAAATCACAGGGATTTATCACTAGTATGTGTAAGATTGAAATAAAGGCATCTTCCACAATGTTTTATGCTCTACTTAACAGGTTTTCACTTTCTGAAATACAGTGAACTTGGTTTTTGTTCATGTTAGCAGCAGAAAGCATATTACATTTTCAATTATATCCAATAACAGTCAAAACCTTATGAAGCTGTATTTCCATTCCATGCTGTAACATCATGATGAAGAGCTATTCCCTGAACTAATTGTATAAGAAAATACTTCAAAGAGAACCTCATTTAAAGTGTTGGCATTTAGGAACTCAATTTCCATTGCAGAGCTGATGTTGTAGTTCAGCAAATTAATGAAATATTCCCAAGGTTTGATTGCCACCCATACAGGGACACCTCCAATGTATGGGTGGCAGATTTAGTGCCTGAATATAAGCAGACTGTATTGACAAGCTGAAATTCCTTTCCAGTTTTTGACACCCTTACTGGAGCCAGAGGGTCAAGTGTCTAAGCTCAGAAGTCTAAATAAAGTTGGTGAATAAAAAAGTTGACTGTTAAGAACTATGTTGCTTACTAAGCACACTTCCAAGGAGAAGGGGCCACTATAGCTATACTTAATTTCCTATCCTCATGTTAATTACTGAGAAACATTTCAATTAGCTTCATCAAAAGAAGAACCATGAGCTTCTTCTGGATTTAGTGAACTGCAATCAAAACTAAGGAATGATTCCCATCTTGCAGTCACACAAAGCAACACCACGGAAGGAAGCATCTATGGTAACAACTGCAGGTCAAGAGCACGGGCAAAACCAGCTGAACCCTTACATACACTTATGCTACTAGATAGGTCCTCTTCAACAGAAAGTAACAAGTTTAATAAGACTAAAAACATAAATGAAACACAAAAAGGTCAATACGCAATCTCAGCATAACATAAAAGAACATCAAAGAACTAATACTCCAGAGAGGAAAAAAAAATCCCCTTACAAAGGCAAGTGGGTGCACATGGGAAGGCATTTATTTATTTAGGACCAAACTGAGGGTGTGAACATACTAAATGCAGTTTGTAAAGGACACAAGTTACCATCAGGAACCCACACAAAGACTGATCCAATGCAACTCTCTCATCTTTCTGTTCCTAACCCAAACTGCAACTAAAACACAGTAATTCACCCCTGAATGAAACAAGAGAAAAAAAAATGACTGTGGGTCAAAAGCAGACAGAGAAAGCAGTTACCGTGAATGCATTACCCCTCCCCACCAACCCTTTCACAGCAGCCTGTTTCTTCAGTCCATGCCCTGAAGTATGCTAGGCTAGCTAAGACAATTTAAGTACAGGGTTCTCCTAAGTAAACAGCCTCAGGGCTGAAAGTAAGCTACACACTTCCCTGGAATATGTACTTAAAACTTGGTAAATTCTGCTCACTACTTAGAGCAACAGCCTGCACTAAGCTTTCCACACCTCAATAAGACTAATGACCACATTACTCAGAGCACTTTATGCCTTGAGTAGCAACCTTGAAATACCACGACCTAGTCACTCGGCTGCTTCAGAACCATAAAGCTGACGGCACATAGGTAAAGGGAGTATGAATGCATCTCTTGAACCCTGTGAACCGACCAGCACAGCTCCAAGCAGCCCAGAATCAGGGAAGAATCCTGGATCCTACGCAGCCGGCTCTGCAAACCCTTCTCCAAACATGACAGTAAAGAGTCAAGCCTGAAGTGTGTGCAAAAGATTCACCTCCTGTGTCACCAAAAAAGGGAGGCAACTTGACATTCCTCAAAACCAAAATACTAGGATCCTTTTCAAAAATAACTAAATTAGTGGTTGGTTGCTTAATGTTGTCTATAAGGAGAGAGAGCTTGTCTGGAACAGAGCAGAAGTCTATGTATAGACCAGTTTTAAAGTCTCTCTAAAATTGCCCTGAATGAATTTACCCTCCAGATGACACATCCAACAAATCCGACGTGACACTGAATATACCGTGTTGTGACAGAGCACAGGACAAGAATACTACTGGGGTCCATTCGTGCAAGCTAATTTTTCGGCTTGGTAATCCGTGAAGACTGATTCAACTTAATATTTAGGCATACAACATGCTCATCTACTACACTGGAAGTAGCTTCCATCTTTTAGTTATGCCATCAGTGCTCTCAGACTAAGTGAAAATGCATGAAGCACACCACAAAGCATTCTACATGACCCTGTCTATTTGCAGATTGTGGTATCAAATTTAAACTATATTTGACAGATTGTGTAAACACCGGTCTCAAAATGAAAACGTTAAGATGTCACTGGAAATACATCGCTCTACTATGTCACACCCCTCTTGGCAGGTACTCCCATCTCAAGTCTCACCAAAGCTACTCGCTCTGGAGCCAAGAAACAAGCATGTTGCGTGTTTGGTTTAATTTGAGCCTTCAAACCCATTATAACCTCTAGTCTCCAAATACCAACACAAACTTACTAAACTATCCAATTTAAAAAAAAAAACCAAACATATACGTCCAACGACAAGCTTTTAGCTTCTGCTATCCTCCATTTGCATATTATATGGCAAATGTCTTTTTAAAACATAGATAAAACTCACTTTTCGTGGACGATGCTAGCCTGATGGGACACCAAGATCCCTCTTGTCCTGATGCGTCACTCTTTGATGAAAATACTGTGTATGAAAATAGATTATTTTTAGAACCAGCGTGTGAAAGCACAGTACTTCCTGTACTAACCCCACCTCAAGTTACATACCCTTTTTTTCTTTCTTAGTTTCTACAGCTAGCTTTTCACAACTCTTATCAAACACAGTAAAGAGGATGAAGGAACAAACTGGGAGGAATTTGAAATGACAATTCCCTAACCTAAATCTCAGTACAAAAAAAGTTTTGTTAAAACACATTGTCACTCTGAAGGCAGAAACGCCATCATTTTAATGACACAACTACCCGTCATGGCTATGAATGGACTCTTAAATATTTTTTTTATTTATAACACTGATCTTTTCCACAAAAACAGGATGCGAACATAGCATTCCCAGTATAACAAAGTCACTATAGCAACATGACAGTGATGTCAGAATAATCAGAAAGGATTTCATAGTTCAGAGACAGTAAACCACATGATAGCTAGACAATTAAAAAAGTTACAGACGCTGCGAAAGCTAGTTTCCAAGTATTCTCACTCAAACGCACTATTCAAAAGTCTGTGCCATTTAATAGCGCTGCTGTCGTACACAAGTTCACATTTCTCGGTGACTTCAGCCCTTGTTGTCTAGCAATCTCAGGAGATCCTAAACCAAAGATAAGGGTTACCCATCTGAGGAGCTTGCCACCACTGACTTGAGAAGTTAATAAAGGAGAACATTTTTAAACTAGCAGCGTTACAGATAGCTCATGGACAGAGCAACTCGCAACCATGACCTTCCTCAGCGAACATAATGAGCTCGATTATTCAAAACTGCTAAAGGACCCAGAACATTTCATGTCACATTTTGGGACTTTGAACAACTAGGCATAAAGCCAAAACTGTAAACTATGGTTTTGGTTAAAACAATGAGAAAAAACAAACAAACTAATAAAAGCCCAAGCAAGAAGTCAAGCTATTCCAGCAGTCTGGAGCCGGGCCTGCTTTTTAGCATGTAAACTACTATATTTCTACAAGCCTCCTTCCCACATTAATGGAGATTACTGATACCAAAAAAAAGATTTATATTATTTAGTGCTGTAGTATTTGGTCCTAATTTATACCATTTCCAGTTCGTTCCAGCACACGACTTAGACGAGGGAGCTAGACAAGTCCACTTGACTTTTGCAGCTAGCCCCTTTCAATGCGGAGCTGCACTACCACGAGACTGCCATGCCTCCTTTACAAACATTGCAAAGAAACATTTAAACACCAAAACACCACTGAGCTTTAAACCTGTATAAAACAGCAAAGTTTGCATCCTTCTTAAACGCTGCGGTTCAGCTTCCTAAACACAAAACGCCCACTACGTTCATCACGAAACACATCAACGGGAATCAGCTTTGCAGCAAGGGAGGGCACACAAAGCGTTATCCGTTCTGGAGGCTTATATCCATTGCGTTACAGCATATTTCCTTCTTGGCTACGCGACCCACGAATGGAAAGACCGCGACCATGATGGCACGCTCAACCCTCTACCAAAAAAAGGTTCCCACGTCCCGGTGTATAACACGGCCTGGGTCCAACTGAAGTTTTAGCACCAAAATGGTCCACGCTGCAGAAGCCGCGCGAGGGTCCTATAAAAGTTTTAGCACCAAAAACGAGTAGCCGTGCGAAGGTCTGGCAGAGGGTTTAGGGCCAAAACGGTCTACAAGACGAGGTCCTTACAAACTGCTAGAAACCACCCGCACCAAAGCAGCCCTTCGAACACGGGCGCGGGTGGCCCCTTGGCCCGCGGGTGCCCCGGCCACGCTCGGGACGGGGACAGCTCTTGTCCCAGGAAACGCCACGGCCCCTTCCAACATGGGAAGCGCTCCCCATGCCCCCCCCCAATAAAAATAAATCAAATAAAAATCAAATAAAAGAGGGGGGTGGGGGGTAGGAAATAAAGCATTTAGCGAGGGAAAGCCGCGGGGCGGCCCAGCGGGAAGACCGGGCCCCTGCCCTCCAGCCCCGCTGGACACGCGGCACCGCGGGCGAGCCCCACCGGTCCCGGGTGGGTCGGGCGCCCGGGGGCAGGGGGAGCCGGAGCCGGAGCCCCCGCCAGGCCCGGCCGCTCACCTCCGCGCCGCCCGCTCGGCTCCTGCGCGCCGCGCCGCCCGCCGCCCGGCCGGGGAGGAGCCGGGGGCGGGCCGGGCCTGCGCCCTCTGCCGCCTCCCGCGCCCGCGCTTCCCCCGCCCCCGCCGGGCCTGCCAACCCCTCCGCGCCTGGGCAACGCCACCCGGCCCACCCGCCGCCTTTGCGGGGCCGGGGCCTTGCCCGCCTGACGCGCCGCGCCGCAGGCCGATGCCCCCGCGGGAAGCCGAGCAGGCCTCCCGCCACGGGGGTACTGCGCACGAGCCAGGAGGCCGGGGGCGCTGGTCGGGGGCTCAGACGAGGGCTCCGGGACGAGGCCTCCTTGCCGGCCAGGCCGAGGACTGCGAGGAGCGGGTGGTGCGGGCCTCAGGCCCTGGAACACAACCGTTAAAAAAAGAAACTCCACGCGTTAGTCCTCCGCCGGGGCCGTGGGATGCAGCTCGAGAGGGCCCACGCCGACGCGCTCCCTGCTCCCGGGCCGCTCCGCGCACGGCGCGAGTGGCTGCGGGCCCCCGGGTTTGGTCAAGGGGGCCACGCTCGTCCTCCTACCGCCGTGACGCCCTGGCCGAGCCGCTCCTTGCAGCGGGCGGCAGTGCTCCGTCGAGCGGGCCTCCGTCCCCTCAGGCCTCCTCGCAGGGACAACAGGCGCCCGCCACTGGCCCAGCTTCCACCACGGGAAACCCGTGATCCCCCCGTGCAGCAGGGCTCGAATAACCCACCATGGCATTTGCTGCCATCGTAGGGATCGTTCTGCTCAAACGTGCTCACCCTCCTCTTTAGTCGTTCGTGGCGATTTGGACTAGAAGCTTTTTGGGGGAGAGGACGTGTCTTTGACTTTGTTGCTACAGGCTCCCGCCGGATGCACTTAAACCCTCCGCTCGGTTGGCCCTGAGACCCCAGCGCTGTAAACACAACGCAGAATAATAAAGAGGTGAATTGGGACCAATGTTTCCCGACAGGCAGGCCCGCTAAAGGGCTGAGGAGCTGTGTGATGACAGCCAGGGCAGCAAAGGAGATATTACCATAGCCAGGGCCAGACTGTGAAGAAAGCGAGGGCCCTGTGGCCGGGCGCGTCGACCACGCAGCACCTAGTGATCCTTTCGGCCCTCGAGCGTTCACGACGTGCCCAAGAAGTAACCTGCACCCCTTAGCCGTGGCTGCGCTCCAGGTGCAAAATGTACCTGTGCTTTTCTGCATTGTCTGAATGTCAGCTGTGTTTGCAAGCAAGACTCTATTAGGAAATGAAGGCAGGCATTTAAAAAAAAATAGGCTGCCGCTGATGAAGAATATGACTGAAGTTGTACACGATCTTAAAATTGTTTGATCATGGAAACAGACACTGCAAGGACTTGAAAGGGTAGGAGAATAAGACTTTGAAGGAGAGATGATAAATGGCTTTCTTTGTTAGCATGAGGCAGTTTCAGAGCTTGGGAAAAGACTTCTCAGTTCTCTAGGGTCTGCTGTCTCCTCTCACCCTAAAGGTTGTCCCTCGAGCTCAGGTTTGGCTCCCTGAAAAGGATGAAGGCAACAACCATGTTTAAGTATTTCATGAAAACCCCTTTTCCTATGTTCTGTGCCCTTCGTGCACCCAGTTAAAAGCTGCCTCTGGGTTATGTCCCCAGACTAAGGCAGCACCTACTCTAGGCTGATGAGCACCTAGGCGCTCAAGGCTGGCCGCATCCTTTCGCTCCTCTTCTCTGTCATTTGGTCTTTCCCCCTGACAGAAAGGGCATGGGCATTACTTCTGAAATGCACTCGCTCTAAAGACCTAGAGCTCCTGATGGAGTCCCAGTTACGTAACATCTGTACACGGGCATTAGGAAGGACGTGAAACACGACTTCAGAATGCAGGATGTATAAACACAGTGTGGGCGGGGTTGCTTCATTACATTTAAGTTATCTGTGCAGGCAGCTTTTGGGACAGACATATCTGAAGGCCATCCTCCCAAAGCATGCATGTCATGGTGCAAACTCATCTGAAGCATTTTCATAGAAGCAAATGAAGAGATCGGCGTGGTAAGGCAGTGTAACATAACCAGGTCATAAGGAAGTATTTAGCATTTCTTCCATTAGGCCTGACGCGATGTATGTGCATAGGGAATACGCCTTTCCCTCTTGACAAATTGACTTGCACGGTGTGCTTGTTCATTCGGACTGGTGGAATGGAAAGGCAAATGTTACACTCACTCTATTGAAACCTCAGACTTTCCTCCACTGAATTCCTAATCCCTCTTTGTTCCAACTAGCAGTCAACAGCTAATTGCTGGATTGATTAAAATCTTATCTTCTGGACAGGTTACTTCCGACTTGTCGCCTGTGGGGTTCCTTTTCTCTGCCCCTCTCCATCCGTAACTGTCTAACACCAGACAACGGATCCAGAGCTCACGGAGGTCCACAAAGACACCCCAGTGTTCTTGGGCCTCACAGATTCCTTCCCCCAGTTTTGGCAGTTTGTGATTCATCCGTGTAGTATACACACAGGTTGGAGTTTTGCTCATTAAAAGCTCAGCTCCATGACAAACGCAAATGTGAATGTTTAGCTCTCAACAAGCGTTACATAAAATGCAGAGAGATATTTCATCTCTTTGCAAGCACAGCTTCTTCTGATTACAGAACCAGCTGTCAGAGGGAACAACAAGGACTGCAGCCGCTCTCTCTAGAGAGATCCAGGGTCAGGGTAGGCGTAGGACTCTCAAGCTGCTGTGAGAGGTGATGCTGATTCCCCTGCAGCAGCCCTAAGAGGGTAGGACCAGATGACACCTGGTTCCTCACAACACACCTCTTTTGCCTATTCTGCTCCTGTCTCACGCAAGGAGATTCACCGCCTGTGAATCACAGGAGATTTGCATGAGGCCTGAGTATAACATGATCAGACTTT
Organism: Crocodylus siamensis; assembly: GCF_052110815.1. Lineage (NCBI taxonomy): Eukaryota > Metazoa > Chordata > Crocodylia > Crocodylidae > Crocodylus > Crocodylus siamensis. The sequence goes on from NC_143407.1 coordinate 1,989,380, forward strand.
GTACTCATGTTGCCTTGCCTTTCATCTGAAGCTCTCCAAGTGCTCTGGTATCGTCTCTGAACCAAGAGGTCTAGAGTTTTGCATTTCTCTCTGATAACGATGGGCACATATTACCAGCCTCATTTTACCGAGGAGGGAACTGAGTCAAGAAGAGGTTAAAGGGCTTACCCCAAGTCGCACACAAGTAATAGGGAGGGAGAAGAAGAGAACCCAGGACTCCTGACTCTCACCCTCAGCTCTAACCACTGCTGATGCTGCCCTCTCTCTCTGTGCTGGGGAGACCTACAGTACAGAAGAGTCTTGCTTCCAGGCACAATCCACGTGTGTTGAGACGGATCTGCAAATCTCCGTTCTTGATGGTTTGAGCGCTGGCTACTTGCAAGATAACTCCCTTCCTCTGTAGCACCGTGGCAGACGAGATCAGATGAATCGGTCTTGCTCACTGTTCCTTATTTTGTCTGGCTAGAAGGCAGGCTGTTCTCAGGAGAGGCCTCTCCAAATTCGCTTACCCTGTGGTCTGACAGAGCTCAGACTCGCTAGCCTTGAGAGCCCTGTTTAAAATTCCCCTCTCATCTGGCTTTTGCCTAAGGGTGCTTAGTGTGGAAGAACTTGGTGTATTTCCTGGTGTCTGATGTCTTTCAGCACACTTCTGATTACAGGTTGGGGAAGTTGCTTCTAAGTTTGTAAATATTACTGTGTAAGCTTCGGCAGTGCTCTTTTCACAGCAAATTGCCAGCTGCTTCACATTCAAAATATGGGGCCGAATCCTGAAAGCCTTACTCAGGCAAAGAGCGGTGGGAGCTGTGGTTTTGGCTGCTGTAGCGATATTCACCCTTTCAGTCTTCTTTATTTCTTCAGTAGACTTGGCAGGGTACCTCAGCTTTGTGCTACCCGGGCCTGGCTCAGGAGTGATGTGCACTCCAGGAGTCCCTTTGAATCTAAACGGGTGATGAACTTTGCCTCGTATCAAATCAGCATTACTGGTTCTTTCTTTATGGAGTCCGGCGAGTCCCGTGCCCGCATCTGCTTCATACCGGCTGCTCAGGATCATGTTCTAAATTTCAAAATAATAAGGGTCCGAGCACTCGGGGCCTGATTCAGCAAAAGGACCTGTTTAACTTCTCCGGCTGGGAAGGTTGAGCATTCCCGGTTTCTGCAGCTGACCAGCTGTACTGCTGACTCAGACTTTGGAGGTCTGTAAAATCAGATCTGGCTGAGTTTGAAGCTGGGTTGAAATGACAAAACTGAAAAAAAAAAAGAGAGAGATTTAGAGCCAGTGTTTTTTGAAATCTGCAGGAGCTGCCAGTGGGTGTCAGATCGGGGCCAGCTGAAAGTCATGGGAGCAAAGGATTGGGGCCAGTCACTTCAGAGTGTTAAATATCCTATGTGCTCGCAGTGTTTTTTGAGTGCATTTTCTAAATGAAAAAGAAGATAGTCATTTTGCACTCACTGCTAAGCACGGGAGGACTGCTGCCAAGCTGAGCAGAGCTGCCTCAGCCTGGATTCAGGCCAGCACCGAGGTGCAGAAGGCTTTGGGCCTGACCTGCTGCAGGTGTGCTTCTTGTACCATCACTGACACTTGTGCAACATGGGAGCAAAATGCTGACATGCCCAAACAGCAGTGCTTTACTCATACTTCATACCATTTAAACAGCAACATGAGATGCTAGCAATGAGAATCAGGACTTCTGCACCGCATAACCATGGCCCACAGCCCTCCACACCGCTTGTGAGGTGCTAACCAACCCATCCTCATTTTAAAAATTACAATGCGAACTGTCTCAAATCGGATTTTTACAAGAGATTTGAGCTGCTGTACAAACACATTTCCAGATCCATCCCTGGTGTGACTGCACATCAGCAAGGTTTCACCAGCAGTGCCTCTGCCCCGGTGTGTTTTGGCATGTGCCAGCAGTGTAAGACTGCCTACAAAACATTCATCTTGTGCACCTTCCCAGAACTTGAACCACGTCCCTGAAAAGGCAGCTCAGGTCTGAGGTCATATCGATGGTGATGCAGACAGCGGAAAATGAATTGTAAGCCCTGAGGACTGTTTTTTTTTTCCTTCTTCAAAATAACAATTGCCCAACTGGATAAATTATTGCAAGTGCAGCTGATGTAAATATCTATCTAATACCCATTTGCCGATTTAATGAAATCCAGAAACACTTTGCAATCTCATAATGAGCCTGGATTCCTGGCTGATAGAATCACAGAACTGGAGAGGAAAGGTCATGTCAGCAAAAACAGATCAATGGTACATTTAAATGAAAATTCATTCAGCACCATACAGGCTCCTCATACATTATTATTATTTTCATTTAGTGCAGAGCTAGCACTGACTTCACTATGAGCATGCTCCAAGTGTGCACACTTGGCAAACGGTACAGACAGTTTTATTTTTTCTCCAAATGTCACGTTTGTTTGATTTCTTAAAATCAAGCCTGGAAAGGATCACCTGAGATGTTTAATTGCAGAAAATCTGAACAGGAACTTCTGAAGTGAGACCATAAGATTTTCTTTGCGTGTTTATCCTAATGCATCTTTAGAAATAATGACTATTCACTCCATCGTTACCAAAGCCACCAGAACAGGGGGCTCTTGCTGACAGAGCATGTATGCAAGGGTCAGAGGTGCTGTGAGTGTGCGCTTTAACTCTTGTCGCCATGCAGCATCATGATGCAATGCACCGAAAAATGCACCAGCATCTGCAAATGATTTGGCACCAGGGGGAATTGCCAAACTTCTGGGACTATCACATGAACAGGCAGATGAAATGAGATGAAAATGCCTCATGTCCTCATGTTATGGAGGGTCTTTGCATTTCCAGCATCCTGTCAGCTGCCCTCTGTTTAGGTGAGGCTGTGTAGCTAATTCCCATTCCCTCCAGCTTCTAGGAGCAAAAGGGGCCCAGGCTGGGTGCTCACTTTGGAGAGGTCAGGAAGTTGACTCCTCCTTGGCATCCTCTGGAAACTTTGCTGCCTGTATTCCCTAGGGGACTTCAGGGAACTGGCCTGGAGCCAGGAGCAAAGGTGGTTCTCTGTGTCATTCGCTCCTCCTGAGCCAGCAGATATCAGCAGTGCTGACAAAAGAGGCGCATATAGGGCTGCATCCTCCCGCTACCCCAGGCTGATGAAAAACTGCTTGTTAGCGCCCATGGGGTTTCCCAGCAGTTAGGGGACTAGGAACCTCTGCAGCTGATTTTGCTGTATGCCATCCCCAGGCAAGAGCTTCCCTGTCCAGAGCTCTATAAGCTTTGGCTTTGCTGCCAGGACAAACTGCTGACAGCGCGATGACCCTAAATGAACAGGGAGATGGACGGAGAGCTGGTAGCTCTGACTGTAACTCCCTTGCTTTTTAACCACAGGCGTTGATTTCAGAGCTATATTTAAAAGAGTTTTCCAAGCAATCTGCTATCTAGCCCCTCCCCATCTCCTGGCCAGTCTATTCACGGGGGAGAGAACGGCTTTGGGAATGGAGCTTGCTGTGTTTATTTTTGGAGAGGAGAGACAATTTTATACTTGAGAGGCTTGAGTCACACCATGGGAGAGGCTCAAAGCATGGTTCTCCCCTGCCTGGCACCTTGTTCAGACTGCCTAGGCTGTTACTGTCCTGGGGAGGGAATGGAGATTTCTGTCTGGGGAACATTTCCCTCCTCCACAGCTAACACGCAAGTGGGTGAGTAAGGACCAGAGCAGGCCCTGGGAGCCAGGAGTCCTGGGTGGTGTCACCCCAGTGTAGGGGGCCAAGCTGTTACAGTAAAGCACTGGGAACACTGACTTGCCCGGTGACTTTGACAGCTCCCTTCACCCCGTCTCCGTACAATGGGAATGATAATTGCCTCCGTCCCAGACTTGCCAAGAGGCTGAATGGGTATGTATACCAAGTGCTTTGAATGTCCTGCCTCGTGCTGGAGCGGAGCAGAACAGAATGAGACCTCACGCGAGTGCTGGCTGGGGATGTATGTGGCAGCATCCTAGGGGCTCAGCGGGGCATAGCTACCCTCTGGTAACTCCGCACACGTGCTGATTTCAGCAGGAAATGCTGCTCTTTTCTGGCAAGGAGGGCTGTGGGGCGTGTTGCCTCTGCCCCCCGCAGACCATTGAGGACTCAGGGATCCTCCTTCAGCTCCTGTTGTTTCACCCCAGCTCCCAGCCCATTTGTCAGAGCAGAATTTTACAGACTGAGAACAGGCACAAGCAGCCTTGCAAAATGACTGGGAACTGTTAGCAGTCCAAGCACAGAAGTTACTCGTCGGCTCTCCCCCATGTTGACACATGAAAATGGGAAAAGGAACTTCTTGCTCATCCTTTCAACAAGAAAAGTGCCCCCTGCCCCTCTCCGCCCAGGCAAGAGGAAATGTGTAAGGCTGATAATGGCACGATGTAGCCCAACTCATTCATTTAAAGACAGTTTCCAAGAACGCTGTGGATAGGGAAACATGCAGAAGAGGTAATACTTCAGTCTACCTCTTCTGTGAAGTCTCCCAACCACCTCCCAGCATAAATGCAGCTGCCCATTTCCCTCGGACCTGCTTCAGCTCACAACTGCCCCAGTGCAAAAGAGAGAAGGGAAGCAAGATCTTCCCAGCACTAGATTGAATACTTGTGTCACAAGCAAAGGGTCCTGGAAGATGTTCTTTAACATGTGGCAGGTTCAAAACTGAACAAGAGCAGGCGCTGTTTGCTCGGGTGACATCAAGCCATGTCAGCGAGCAAAGGCAGTTGCAGACATGCCATGTCTGTCCTTACCCAACATCCTGTTGCTCAGTTCTTTGGATCCTGCAGAACATTCACTCACCTTGAACTTGATCCTACCTGCCTGTGCCATGCAGGCCTCTAAGCTCATCAGTTAAGATGTGTTTTGTCTATTCCTAGGCAAAGGGACATGTAGAGACATCACAAGTGAGTTGCCAGAGACTGCATGGGGAAAGTCATTTAGCCTCTTCCTTTCCCATCTTAGCTGACGCCAGGAAGTGCAGAGGAGAAAGGGATGAAAAGGCAGATAGAAAAAAAGACAACAACAGCCAAAGAGTGAAAGTGTAGGAGCCTCAGAAGGTTGTGTGGGTATCACTTTGACTTTGGAGCAGGGTTCTCATTTCATGTGCACGGGGCCAGAGGTGATAACAGCACCCATCTGCACTTGTACGGCATTTTGCATGTGCCAGATTTACTTTCCACAAAATGCTCATCGCTCCTCACAGGCTGCTGTCTTCCGCCTCTCTTGAGTGAGAGCTAAAAACACTGTCATCCCACTTAAAAGAGCAGCAGAACTAAAGCAGAGAGAGCGCTGTTCCCTTCTCACACCAGCATAAGTCAGAAAACTCTCCCACAGTTAATGGAGCTGAAATGGTGTGAGAACAGGCCCTGGTCCAGATTGTTCCCGTGACTTGGTGAAGGTCACACAACAAGATAAGGGCAGAGTCAGGAGTGGGGCCCAGGCACTGGATTCCCATTGCCCTGTGCCAAAGGCACTCATTCACACTTGTGCAGACCTACCAGCCAGAACGCTAATGTTCCCTTTTCTCTAGGCACCCGTCTTATACTGGTGCAAGGTCCCGGCTCAGCAGAAAACATGAGCATATGTTTCATTATCGTGAGACTTAAATCCCTGCTTTGCTTAATCAAGGGCTAAGGGTGTGTCTATGTTGTAGTCACCAGGGCAGCTGCAGTGTGAGCCAGCTTTGAACTAGCAAGCTCAGGTATCAGTAACGGTCCAACCACTTCAGTCTGGAGCTCAGCACAGGCTCATATACCCAGTTTCTTGGTGCAAAGTGAAGGCAATCTGCAATGAAGACAAACCCTGTGTGGCTCCATGACGCCCAAGGCAATGGAAACCCACCAAATCCTATAGGGTTTGCAGCGAGCGCCTCATTTCTCACAACTCCATCGTGTACAAAATCGTTGTCCTGATTCCGAATCGTCCCTTTCCAGTGTCAGTAGTGACAGGCTTCAGTATCTAGGCCTTGCACAGGAAGAAGCTATGAGCCCTCAGCCACTTTGTATTCTGCCTCTACGTCTGACCATCCTCCACCCAGGGATGGGAGCGCACCTGGCTGCATGCAGTGTGGCAGGATACCTAATCATCTGCAGTCGTTTGAGGCTGATGTCACTGAGGCTCCATTACTGGGGTTATAAAGACAGTGGTGAGTCAATAATGCGATCACTGGTAACCGGATAAGAGAAGTGATATTCAAAGAAGACTTGTTCTTCCCACTGCCTTGGTGACCATCTGGCAGGCAACGGCAACACCTAATCACTTCTGCTCCTTCAGGTCTCGTTAGCTGTGGCTCGTCCAGAAGCAGCTGTTTTGGGAAAGCTGGTTTCCAAGCTCCTCTTACTAATTGCTACACGTAATTGTAATTATAATAGCACTTAGCCTTTATACAGCGCTCTTCGTTTCCAAATGGCTGGAAGAACAGGAGCTAATAATACCTGTGCAACGTTCCTCCCTCCACGCAGGCCAAGCAGGTGCTTCGATTCTGAACGGCCCCCAGACGTGACTCCTCCAGGACGGGCTGCAGCGTATGTGCGTCTCCCCAGTAGCCTCACTCACCGAAGGCAATGGCCCTGCGCAGAGGGAAAGGGCTCACCTGCTTCCTGGTGTGAAAAATGGCCTAACTGTGGGGTAACGCCACTGGTACTAGTGGCAGCGTGAGAACATTTCAGGGGGTGCAGGCTCCAGGCTGTGTCTCAGAAATCCCTTCTGCTCCCTCTCTTTCTGCCCCTCACCTGAACAAGGAGATAATAGCACTGTGGCAATGGAGGGCTGGACAAGGCCTCTTAGAGGTAGAGAAGGGTGCTGAGTGCACAGGATGTCGGTAAACAGGAATCGAGACAATCAGGGTGCAGGTGGAAACTTTGCCTGAGGCAGGACTGGATAGTTGGTCTTTGATTCTCCAAAGCTTTTGAAATCTTCCCTTCCACAGAACACATGCATCAGTTCAAGGGCTTCTCTCCCCGAACGACACGGGTGCAGTGTTTCCAGGACCGTGGTTCTAGGCCAGATTCAGCCCCTCAGTAGCAGAATATTTTATCTCCCCATGCTCAGAGCTGAAACTGGGGGAAAGGAGCTGACCCTGAGCGAGGTGAAACCACCGCGGCGTTTATTAGCATGCAGCATGCATGTCTGGAGCGCCAACAGCGAAGCAGCCTGCCTGCATCTTGGAGGCGCTTGGGTGCATTCGCTCCCCGCACGCCGCTCATGCAGCGCTGGGAGAACAAGCTGTTTGTATACATAATAGCCGAGGAAGCCTGAAATCACCCCTTTCCCCTCCAGTGTTTAGTGATAGAAATGAGCAATGAGAAAACAGCAGAGCCCGAAGCGGGGAAGGAACAGATGGGCTCCTCCTGAACCGGGAGCTCTCCCAGGCTCTCTGTGCTCGTGCACCGGGCTGGGTCACACGCCCTGCAGCGTGGCACAGGGGTCACTTGCTGCCCTTTAAGACCCAGCTGCCTGTGCCAAAGCTCTCACCAAATGTCTCCTTGTCTCCGTGAGACTTGTGCGTGGAAAGCTGGCCAGCCAGGGTGCACGTATGGGCTCAGTGTGCTTCCCATGCGCTGCAGCTCAGTCCCGCCCTGGGTTTCCAACCCTGAGAAACCCGACACACTTCTTCAACTAAGTGGCTCCTAACCTGCAGCAGGATTGCTCTTCCACACCCCATCCCTTGTGTCTTATTGCTTACCAGCAGCTACCCCACTCTTGGGAATCACACAGCTCTGCAGAGGCATCCAAATCCCAGCTGGTGGCTACACCTCTGATTCCAGTCTCTGGGCCCTCCAGCCACAGCGAGTAAAGGGGAACAAAGGCAAACTTCCTAGCTCTCCTCCCTGGTGACCCACGCCAGGATTTGCCATGTTAAGAACTAAATCAAGGGGCATCCGAATAAAGCATTTCCTAAAGTTGCTGCTTAGTAACATTCACCATCTTCCAAGGAAAAATGTTAACGACTGAGCTCCCACTGGAGCGAGGCTGTCACAGGGCCTCTGTCAGTGATGAGGAGCTTTCCACTTGGATGAGCGTAGCTCTGTCCTACGGTTGTGACGAGCCGCGTGATACTTTGGCTTCTCTGTCTGCAGGCACCAGTGTGCGTACAGCCTCAGAGGCGTCAAGAGCATTTTTCGCCACTCATAAGCCCATTTAATTCTTCTGTCCAGCTAACTTGAGAAGGGAGGTTAAAATAAGAAGCAGCCTCGTCTCCCTTTCAAGGAGCCAGCCTGACTGAGTCCATCTCTTGGAGCTTCCAAAACAGCCGTCTCCTCCACTTTCTTGTTATGTTTATTTAACGTTTATGGATTGGGCCCCTTGCTGTCAGCCGGGGACAGAAGTGAAAGCATTAACATGGCATAAGAGAAGCTGTTCAGTCTTTCGCGGGGGTTGGGTGAGCCAGTAACTGTCTGTCCTGCTTCCAGCTGATTACTTGGGCTCTCCTCATTCCCACTCTCCACCGTGGGCACCAAGCCAATAGGGGCTGGTTTAGTGACTTAGCGTTTCCTTCAGAGCCGGGCGTGACTTGTATGGCTATTTTCCTGTCACTTTTCTGAGAAAAGAGTTTTAATCCAATTCCTCAGGAAGAAGCTCAGTTCCTGCTTTGGGGAATTTCCCATCTCCTTCCAGCCCAGTTGTGAAACCGCGAACTCTGTTTTCCATTTCACAAAAGGCACAAAGGATTTTTGCAAACACTGGTTATAACGCAGGAGTAATTACACCGTGGCACCTCCAAAATACACTGAGTCAGCTGCGTGACAGACTAATCCTCAAATCAGACCTCCCGTGATGCCGGCAATGTCGCTCTGAGCAATACACAGCATCGCTATGCGGAGCGAGATGGCACAGTGCTCCTGAGACTGTCATCCCAGAGAACAGCTCTATTTTGGAAAGGGGCATTTATTTTCTAATGGCTGTTGGAGATCTTTCTGCAGACAAGCTGCAAAGCCTTCCAGAAGGCACGGTCCCACCGGAGACAGCCCCGTTCTGATTACTTCTGGTCATTCCCAGCAAGCAGGCTGGCAGGGTCACCGTCACGTCAGAAAGCTCCACTTGCATCTGCCAGATTAAAGCAGAGACACTCTCTTGATATCAGGCTGCACCATCTCAGTATTTTATGGCCTGCATGTTATGCAGGAAGGTACGATATACCGGACAGACTGGTTTTCGCTGCCACGGCTTTTGTCATCATGAATGCATTATAAAAAATACGCACCCTGTTGCAGGGGGGATGTGGCACTCGGGACCCCGGGTTTTAAATGGACCTCCCTTTTGCTGAATGATTCACAGCATGTACCCGCAGGACTCCAGCCAGCCTACCTCTGCCTTTCTGAACCCGTCTCATTGACAGCTGGCTGAGAGCACGTGACCCACGCTTGTATGGGCACCAGGAAACGCTGCCTCGCTCCAGCTGGTATTTACCAGGCACACCTACACAACTGCAGAAAGCCCAGTAAGGTGTCAACAATGCTCTGACTCAGGCTGTGCTGATATATGGGCTCTCTCCCCTGCTCTACCAAGGGGCTTTTCAGAACCGCCTAGCAGGTGTTCTGCAAAACAGCGAGCAAACGTTTCCATTGGGAGTCGACGTTCGAGGAGAGGGACGGATCCCGCCGTGGATGACTGCTCTGGAAACTGCCTGGCATGGCTCTGCTGGCCCTCCTGGATTTTCACCTGTGAAACCCTCTGTCGTTCCACTCCAAAGCTGGAAATCGGAGGGGATCCACTAGCATGGATGTGTGCAGCTGCTCCGTCACATTGACAGCTCCACTGGGGTCCAATTTAGCTTGGGGACTGTGAAGGTAATGCCTGGTGCTACAGCACTAATGCCCAGCACTTAGTTGGTGTGTGTACACAAGACACTTAATGTGCAGTAGCACATCCCAGCACAGACAGTGCTAATACGCTACTGTGCAGTATTATTAGGCTACTGCACAGTAGCATCACTAAAAAGGTGCTCACCGGCACTACTGCATGGTAACTTGTTACTGTGCATTTATTTAGTACTTCACTAAGCAAGTACTAAATTAAATGTGCAGTAACTACTGTGTATTAATGAACATGTGGATGTGTCCAGTGTAGACTAATCACTGAGTTGCCAGATGACTATTGCAGTGTCCTCCCTCGCCATCTACCCACCTATCACAATCTGCCACTTCTTTCTCCAAATCTTTACTGAATCAAGAAGTTTAAACTGCTGCTTTTTCCACCGCTGGCTGCGATGACATCAGATATGGCAAAAAGTAGGGTAAACAATGAGAGTGGGCTGTTCTTGCCTCCATGAATGGCGGCCTGCTGAAACCATTGTAGCGTAACCAGAACCCGGGTTTCCCTGGGATAAACCTCTCTCTTGCGGTTGGGGAGAAAGCCTGCAACTTGTGTGATCCAGGCTCTATTCCCAGCTCTGCCTCAGGCTTCCTCTGTGACTCTGGGGAAGTCACTTGCTTCCTGCGTGGTCTTGGAAATGGGCACACATGCAGGCCTGAACCTCACCAGGAATAAATACAATTAAGCCAGCGAGGTCTTCCGATACTGCGGTTATGGGGGATAGAGAGAGACAGAGCTGAGAGACAAACCTGTGAGTCTTCAGTCCCAGCTTTGCCTAATTTAACTTCTGGACAAACCTCCATCCCACAACTGAGAGCAGAACCCAGGAGCCCTGGCACAGAGCCCCCTGCTCCAAGCGCTCAAAAGCTCTGCCTCTACTCAGGTCCTGTCCTCGTCATGAATGACTTAGTGGCCACGTCCATGGCAAATACAAGCATCTCAGGAAATGCAAGGACCAGGACAGGAACCAGAGCTAGTTTCCTGTCCCAAACAGGAGAGACACGCTGAGCACAGACGAGCTGTGCTACCCTTTGCATAGCTAGAGCTCAGTTCCACCATGCCAGAGGGGGAGGATGCTATTTTTGGGCCATGGTTGGGTAAGCTTTGCCAGCCACGAAGCTAATGGCCCTTGAGCAACAGAGCCGCCACTCCTTCAGGCTCATCCCTCGCATCGCACACAGGGAGAAGCAGCTGCTTTAGCACTGGCCCTGGGGGATGACAGGCTTGGATCCCAGTGCTCTCCAAGCACTGTGAATAGCGACGAAGGTGTGTGGGCCTGTGCGAGGAAAGCGCCCTGCAGAGATGGTGTCACAGCTGTCAGCCTCCCCCTCTCCTGCCAGCACACCCAGAAAGGATTTCCGTGCATGCTGCTTTAAAGAGCCAGGCTATAGAGTTCGCCTTCGTCTGCACCCTCTGTCACCCTTGGCGGATCCACTTTCCGAGCCCTGAGTACGATTACATTGCACAGCGCACAGGAAGGCCCCATTTCCCTCCAGCTTTGCTGCGGTTCTCCAGGCGGATGGCAGCAGAAACAGAATCCGCGTAGCACTGGGGAGGGGAAGTGAAAGCGCCATCCCTCAGCATGGCCTACACCCAGCCCCACGCCCGGGGAGCCCGCAGAGGGGCAGGACGTTCTGTGCAATACTAAAACAGGAAGCTGAGTTTGGTGCTGGACAAGTGCAGGGATCATTCAGCCTGGGGAATGAAACACTCTCTTTGCCGGTTCAGGACAGGCACCGCTGGGGCCAGCAGCTACGTCTGGAAACACTGCCGCCAAACCTGACCTAGAGAGAGCAGATCTGGGGCAAGCAGGTCACTCAGTCTCTGCTTTACATCAGTCAGTCTCTTTCCCACGAACGGCTGCAAGGGTGGCAAGTCAGGCTCCTTGTAGTATGGGTATCAACCAAACAACACCAGGAAGCATAACCAAGTGCTGTGGAATGAAATACCATCCTGGGAAGCAAACTCGTGCTAGGGGTGATCTCTTTTATTAGACCAACTCGATTTTTCCAAACCCCCCCCTCCCCCCCAAAACTTTAATTGCAATTAAAGAAATATTTTTGCAAATATATAGTTGGTCTAATAAAAGATATCACCCCTAACATGAGTTTTGATTCCTTTTGCCTGTAGACCAATGCAGCTACAGCCTGGATACCTGATCCCATCCTAGGGACATTTGTATAGGAAAGGCTCCGGCCATCAGCTATACTAGGCTGTAGAACTGTCTTTTTAAAGAAAATGTTGGAAGTTTTGTCACCTGGAACCTTTAAAATCACATGGGAGAAAGCACAGACAACATAATACGTGTGCTTTGATGTGCACAAGGATAAATAAATCCTCCCTAAGCAAATATAGATCCCCTGTAGGGAATGCTCCTATTGTCTCCAGGGGGAACAGAATAGGTGACCTGGTAAGTATTTTCCAGCTCTGATTATGAGGAATCTAGGATAATACCAAATGGGATAGCAGGGTGTCTGATCCTCCCCTCCTTTACGCTTGCTTTGCACTGGAGTAATCCATGGAATTGCATTAGGAAGTACCCAGGAATTACATCCACATTATAAAGCGAGAGGAGAAAGAGGCCAGTACATTTATTGTAAAATGAGAGGAGAAGGAGGCCAGTACATTTTAGGGAAGCTCATTACCCATATGTCATCACAGGTACCTATGGTGATGAATGTTTTCCTAAAATGCACATATTCACAAGAAGTAGATTTCTACTTGATCACAGAAGCCGCTGCACAGGACAAATAAAAGACATTGCATCCCCATTTCATAATGAGGTCGATGTCACCCACACTGTATAAAGAGGGATAGCCGAGATGTGACAAGTCCTGTACTGGATGGTACCCTTTTATTTCTCTAGGAACTGTAAAAAGGAAGAAAAAGCCCTTCAGGCCAAATGACATTTGCTCAGTATTACATTAAACAAGTTTCTGGATACAGTGTGAAATGAATCCACAGCTTTATATTCAAGACATGTTCATGCTGAGCTCTGCTTAACAGGTGCTTAAATAGTCCTGAATTAATCTGTAACTCATTCTTGCCTTGTAAAATGCATGTTCAAAGCAAAGGAGCTCTAAGTTGAACAGCGAGCATTTGCTGTCAGGGAAAAGGAAATTATTGACTAAGCCTGAACTAATATTTGGAGAAGGGCTACGGAAAATTTAGCACGAGTCAGAGGACGAGCACATGAAAACCAAATGTACAGGAGGCAGCGGGGACAACTGGCTGGAGGTGGCATCATGGGTGTAAAGCTTGTGACAGCAAACTTATCAGGGGCAGCATCCTGATTTCAGCTGGACTGGAGAGGCAGTGACAAATGCTTTATTAAGAACATCTTCCTGCATGATTTAAATATTTCCATCTCAGGCCCGTGCTGAAATGAGGTGTGGGATAAAGTCAGCCCCCCCGCAAGTACCTGCTGCTTTGCATCTTCAGAGTATTGGACCAGTATTCATTAACCTCACACCAGTAGGTGAACGAGCCTGCTCCTTAGGGGTGCTGAGCACCTGCTGCTTGCTTTGCCTGAAGGTGGGCTGCTGGGTGCTCGGTGCTCCTGAGTCTAGATCCAGCTTCTTCTGGAGCGCAGAGAAAAACTTAGTGGTGTCTCCATCAGCCTGAAAAGGCAAGTCACCGGGCTTGCGCTGCTCTGCAGTCAGGCTCTGACTCTATCTGTAGAGGAGATTTTATCCCGGCCTTCAGGAGCATGCCTGGGGACAAGATTGCTGATATCTATTAAGAGATATTTACACAAGCAGACAAAGGCAGAGCAAGAGCCAGGGGCTAGAGGCTGAAGTCAGACAATTTCAAATAGGAAAGACAATGCAAGTTTTTGAACAGGGAAGATAATTAACCCAGGGGACAGATTACCCCTAGGTGTGGTGGTTTCTCCATCCTTCTACAGTTTGAACCAAGACTGGCTATCCTAAAGATGTTTTCTAACTCAGCCACCAGATACCGGGTTTCACCTGGGAATCGTGGTGTGAAATCTCCCAGCCTGTGCTGTGCAGGAGGGCAGACTGGATTATAAGGCTGGCTCCTAATGACTTCAGCCATGTATGAATCCAGCAGAGAGGCCTTTTAAGGGAAGGCTTTGTGTGAGGTCTTTAAACCTTACTCTGTTCCCTGTGATCAAAGGCAGTGTCTTCAGAGCATAGTTTAAGGTGGCTGTAAATTGCCCATTTGTCAGAATGGCCCTACTATTTTGGGCACCAATTAAAATGTTTGTCCTGAGTAACATAGTAACCCGAAATGCTCTGATTTATTCCCCGGTGGCATTATTTTCCATGGACCCTTGGTTGCCCGCTTGTCTGACGCATGGTAACATAGCTGCCTTGGAGAGACTTCCTCCCTTAATGACTCCAGAGCTCTGCATGAGGTCATGCAGATGCCAGGCAGGCAGTAGGAGACGGGATTTCCTCAGCAAATTAAACTTCCACAAGATAAGGAAATCAAACACTTGCTGATGCGCAGGCAAACAGCATCATAAAAGGCACCATGCTGGCAAATGCCAAGGGGACCTTTTGTTCCACGCAGGCCTCGCTCTGTGTCAAAAATAGACTTCAGATGCAAACAACAGGACCCCGCTCTGCTCTGGAGCCGGTGCAGAGCGTGGGGCTGGGTCCAGAACATTTTGGCTGGCTTTGCAGCCCCAGTGAATGTGGGCACTCACTCACACGGCCATATCAACACTTGCACCACGTCCACACCTAATGCTGCTCAGCAAAGACGGAGAATCCTGGATTCTGTGAGACTTTCTGGGCTGGTTATCCGCGTAGGCCTGGTGTTACCCTGGCTCTGCGCCCCGCATAGTCCTGACTTCAAGACCCAGGCCATTGCTGCCAAAATCACCAAGTCAATCGGCTGCCACTCGTGATGTTGGCATTTCCTCTGAAATCTCAAATCAGCATCCCACCCTCCTCCCCCATAAACAAGGACCAAGAAGCTAGGAAAAGAAATGCTTTAACTTTCTGTGCTTCAGGACACGCATCCCAATAATTCTTCTTTAGCAAATCTTCATGATGGTGCCATCAAATCTCCCATAAAGACAGCCCCATCACCTTGCCAGCTCCTTATTGGGCTCTGATGTGTCATAAAATGGGTACTAAATCCCATTCACAGGCCACTAACAAATGTTTCATGATTATTTAGCAAGCAGTACACTCAGTTTTAATTCCCTTCCACTTCAGAATGAGTATTTTGACATTTCTCCGCAGCCAGCCTAACCTACTTGCAAGCAGTTGATATATTTTTATGACGCTCCGAGATATATCATGGGGGCAACTGTCTGAGAGCAATTTATTCCTCTAAAAATTGTCGCAGTATTTTTGGTAGTGGGTAAGATTAGCAAAGCTGAGGTATCTTCTCCACTGAGAGTTGTGCATGTAGGTTGCTGCAAACAGATATTTTTCTTCCTATTATTCTTCTTTTAACTAATTTTTTTTTTAAGGTACAAAACCTATCGTCAAGTCTCCTGGAGATCAAAGGGAATTGAAAAAGCCCCATCCTCTGCCATACATAATGGAAAGGACTGGATCCAACTACATTCATTAAAAATAAAACGATATAAACAGTGCTTCCTTTCCAGAGTGCCTCCCTCGCACAGGCAGAGCATTAGCAAACTCTCTGAGATCAGGATGCATCCAGCTCATCTTCCGACCTCCCAGAGCCCAATCCTGACAGGTTCTGAGCTCTGTTTGAAAGACGTGAAGGTCTAGGCCCTTTCTGGATTGGACCTCTGGGAAGTCATTTGTTTTCACAGGGGCTTTTGCTGGACGCAAAAGGAAGGAGCTTTCCTTCTTCCTTCCTGCCTTCCCACTCATCATCCTCACAAATGTTGTCCCTATATTTTCTCCCAGGACAGTTGCTCCTGGGAGAGACATAGATAGATAGATAGATAGATAGATGGGACTTTCTTACTCCTCCATGCTTTGAGTCAGGATTTGCTTTCTTATCCCCAAATACTCATTCCTCACTATCCCAAGGGATTTGCAGACCAGAAAAGGAGTGTTTCTGCTGCAAGAGACCACCCAGCTGGATATCAATTTATATGAGACTTTCCAAAGTATGGAGCAAAACCTCAGGTGGTCTTCAGGTGGGATGTGTGTTCCTGTGTCCTTTAGGCACTTCCGGGTGTGGTACCTCTATGTCTTTTACAGTGCCCATCCCCTTGGGGTCTGAGAGCTGGAACTAGGACTTCTGGGCTCTGAACTTTCTTGGGTCACAGACAGTTTATGCACTTCGATGGGGCAAGTCCTCCACCCTTTGGTGCCCAGCTGTCTCCGTTGAAGAATGCAAGGAGGAAGGCCTCCACAGAACATATTTATTGCCATGACTGAGACTATTACTTATTATTGCTCTGAAGCCTCAGGACAATCAGGCACCCGCACAAAGACCCGACGCCAAGATGCCCCTGAGTGGGGATTTACAGACAAGGTGACAGGTGAAAAGACCAATGGAAAGGCATGGGAGGAGCAAGGCCAATGCTGAACCCAATCCCAAAGTGCTTGCACACTCCTGACTCAGGCTAAACCCCCCTGAGGGGAGCGGGGCAGGGTCACGTCTTGTCAGTCAGCCAAATCCCGGCTCGGCTCCCAACGACTTCAATGAAAGAAGAGCAGAGTTGGTAAACTGGCCAAGGAGGTTAGGCAAGGGGAATCTGGAGGTAATAGGAAGCAAGTCTTGGGTTGAGAGATAGACAGCGTGGTTGGGATAACGTAACAGCAGAGCTGAAGCTTGAAACCAGCTGCTCAGCAAAACTGCGTTGAGGTTTCAAGAACTTCAGTGCCTTGTTCCCCCTTGTTCGCTCTCAGGCATCTCCGCGCTTCCTGTTCGGCGCTGGCACCAGAAGCAGAAATGCCAAAATATCACAAGGGAAATTTCGCCTTGCAAACGTCCAGCCCTGTGTGGCAGGATCCAGGGGCCTTCAGACAAGGGTGGAGAAGCATGCGAATGTACAGCTGTTTTGCTGACGCCAACTCCGTCCATCTTACGTGGGGTCTGCTCATTTGTTTAAGTATTAACATTTTACATAGCCTCTGAGCCTTCGCTCAGGATGTGGGCCAGCGGTGTTAGTGCTCTTCAGGGGTACAGTAAGGGAGGTGGAGAGCAAAAGTGGGCAGCCATTTATTCAGCCAAAATGTTTCCTGGAACTCAACATTAGTTTTTGCCCGGCTTTTCCTTCCAGGTGAAATCGGAGCAATTTCACTTTGGAACAAAGGAAAAGAGTGTTTTGGAGCTTTTTTCCCTTTGTTTCAACCAGCAAACCAAAGACTCAGGTGCGAGCCCAGCTCTGCTGCCGAGCACATCTTTTGTTTCTCACCTGCTGTCTCTTGAACAAGCAGAATACGGAGACCTGAAGATTATGGAGAAGCGGGAAACTTGACAACTTGGAAACTCTGCCTTTGGATGTGGTGAGGGGCAGTGGCAGGAAGAGGTGTCCTGGTGGGACTGGTTAGAAGAGAAAGACTTAGGGAGACAGCGAAATCGAGGTTTAAAGCAAGTCGGACCACCTCCTTGGAGGTGGATCCGCTCCTGGGATCAGCTCTTCAGAGAAGAAGGGACAGTGAGAGCCATCACTGAAGAAAGGAGACAAGGAAGCGCAGTGAAGTGCATGAGAAGTAAAGTGTTAAAGATGAGAAAACGACCCAAATAGAGAAAAGGATGAAACCAAGGAAGAAACTAGTAGAATCAAGAAGAAGGTGAGAGTTAAGGAGGTGGAAGAGGAGGAAAAATAGGTGGGGAAACCCACGTAAGAGCTAGATGAGCTGCTAATAAGAATCCCTCGGTGGTCTGAGTGCATACGAGCCTGCTTTGCTCCCAGGCTTCGCCTCTGCATAAATAACTAACATCACCAGCGTTTGACACGCCGTATTTTATGGTGCACACGGGGCAAAGGGCAGGGGGAGGTTTCAGGACATGACATCATGCCTTATAAAAGCAAGCGCTCCTTTGGCACCTGGTGTCGGGTGTTTGTGTCTCTCTGCGGAGAGCAGAGCAGAGGTATTTCCAGGTGCGAGCCCGGAGGACGGAAAAGCGATGATATTAATCAGCAATATCTGTCAGAGGAGGGATGTGCAGCCCTAGGAGACGCACTGACATCCACTTTCCTTCAGCACGGCTAGGCCTAGATCCAAAGCCCATTGCCAGGCTTTCGATGGACTTTGCCAGGTTTGGAATCACGCCCCGGTCAAGGCAAATCCAGTTAAGCTAACGGCTGTTTTCTTCCCTCGGTTCATGGATCTGCAGATGTTTGGGATGTTTCTCCTACATTTATTTGCCAGAGGGAAGGGCTGTGAAATAACTCTGTGCTACCCCTCCCTGAACTTTTCTTGAAATCAAGGAACAACAAGAAGGGCTTTTTGCAGCTTCCAGGCCCACCCGGTTCATGCCAACTCCGTGGCCTCAGTGACCCGGGATTCCCACAGTCTCTGATCTTTGTATCCAAAGCTGCTTCCCCTTTCCACTCCCCCTTCCTGCCAGCCGGCCTCAGAGTGGCCTTCCTCCCACTGCCACCCCTGCCTGTCTGCATCCCCTCCTTAGCATGGAGCCACGTGATCTTTCTGCGCGTGCAAACCCAGCACTAGCTTGTGTGAGATGCGAGGAGCCTCATGCGTTAAGGTTACCGTCAGTCTGCTGTGGCTGCTAGGATCCTGACTTATTAGCTGAGGAATCAGGCACTGGGTGAGCAGCCGCTCTTCCACGAGCACACGCCAGCGCTATTATTCAGAGAGACAGCAATTCAAGGAGGCAAAAGTAATGTGAAAGCCTTGCTATCTCAGGCCGCCTGCATTCCCTTGGAAAGCACACGCTGGATTTCATTTCCTGGCCTCCCAGTTCAGGGCTTGAAGACCTTCATCCCGCAGTGAATTACACACCGGCGTAGTTAATGCTCCAGGGCCTGGGATACAATCAAAGCAGCATTTGGCTTTTTCTAAAGCTTTATACGCTGGGCATCCCAGAGCACCACTAATAGTGCAACAGGCTGGATCCCGGCAGAGACGAGATAGTTCAGGGACATGCGGCCGCTGCACCGAATTCAGCGAGAGCAGCCACAGATATCGGCGAGAAGGAAGCGTGTGTCGGTCTACATGCTGTCAGCCTTGCTTCTCCTCTACATTAGGCCCCATCTTTTTGCTCTGTGCCCACGCAGCCTCTTGCACAGTGGAGTCCCTGGCCCTGCTGCAGTAATGCCAACACTCATGGAAAAAAATTGTGTGACTCCCGATTTCCAAGTCAAATTAACATTGGGGGGGGAACGTGCCCCCTGGATCTGTGCATGGGGAAGAGGCAGGCTCCCCACTGCAGGCTGGGGCTCTGTGCCCTGCTGCCTTTGCCCCAGGAACCGCACACGTGCACTTCAAAAATAGCCTCTCATGATTTACTCTCTAAATCTCTTGATTTTTCACAGCACGTCTCATGACTTTTGACACGGCGGGGGTGGCAGTACTGCTGCTGGGTCTGGCATGCTGCTTTCTGTTCGATGAAAGTCAGATTCTGGCCTCTAACTGCCAGGACAAGTGAGAGGGAAGCCAGTGAGCGATCCCCGCATTACAGGGAACAGGATTTGGCCTCTCTATTTTGAAGATCACCCCATTTTAATCCCAGATCTCCACGGGCCTAAATGCTGAGCCTCTGGGACCCAGCCAGGTTCATGGAGCGATAAGGATCTGTGTGAAGTTCGGGGGGTGGATGAGGCGGGCCAGTGCCCAGCATCAGGCATCTGGGGGCTGTGAGCTGAGCTGATAGCAGTGCTCCACAGAAACCTACATACTTTCCCTTCTGAGGCAATATCAGAGGGATGAAGGGGAAGGGAGGACATTTTCCATCAAAGGAGTTCAGCTGACTTACAGCAGGAGGCACCTGTATATCATGGCCCCTCATCCCTGCTCGGTCGCACAGAGCAGGAACAGAGCCATATCCAAAATCCCCCACTGGCTCTGCTCAAGCCTATCTCGAGTGATAAGCAAATCCATGGAGATGGAATGAAACCTCCCGCTAAGGGAATCCAGACCCCAAACCTGGACAGTGCACAAGCCCCTGAGCAAGAGCACGAGCTACTTTGGATAACGTCCCCCCTCCATTTCCCTTTCTTCCCCTGGGGTTGAGATCCCAGCCCCCTCCAGGGGAACGGCGACACTCCCACGGATTTCAGTGGAGCCGGGTTTGGTCATGGGTTTCCAGACAGAAGGAATGAAATGAATGAGCGATGCAATGCAAGAATGATAATGATACAATTATAATATGACCCTTCTTGCTGAAGGGGAGCAGCCCAGCTTTCCTTCACCACCACACATACGCTCTTCTCCACTGGGGAAGCGTACAAAATGCTCCTTACTGGAGACGGATGGAGCACCGAAAAGGCCAGGCCGCTCTGGGCTGCTGCAGATGCCAGGGGGAATCTACCGATCTTTTGAGGAAACCTTCTGCTACTCCCATGTCGGCACAGCCTTAGGGAAAAATGCAGAGGAAAGCCTAGGTAGGCAACTGACTCAGCCTCGGGAGTGACACTGCTCCAAACTGGCTCTGCAACAAGCCTCTCGGACATGACCATCGAACTACCCGTCCTTGCCAGGCTGGCATGAGCTGCCCGAAGCTTGTCCCTGGCAGCTAGTCAGCAAAGAAGCCTGCTCTTGACCTTGCAAGGGCACCATTTGCCTGGCAATCTACCAAGAGGCTGCAAACTAGTCACCTGCTGGGGCGAGGAGGACAAGGGGGTTTTCTGATGCATTCTGTTCCTCTTTGGGTTGATAACATTTCTGTAGCAATCATGTTTGTTTGCAACGAGTGGGGGGGAAAAAACTACTGTAGAGGAGGAAGGCAGGAAATGGACATGTATGCAGAAAACAGAGGCTGTGTATCAAAGAAATATATTATTAGCAATAATAAAAACAACTCCCTGCCCATAAGAAGTGCCTTCCCCAGAAAGGACCCAATGTGCTTTGCGAAGTCGGCGCGGGGGCTGTTTTGCTGGCCCCTGCAAACAGCCACCTCTGCAGCAGGATGGAGCTGCCTGCTGCAATGCTGCGGAGCAGCGTAGCGCCGGAAGTGAAGGGGATATCGAATCCAGCTGAACTCACAGAAAGAGCGCAGGGAGGCGGAATATCATTATCGGACTTTAAACGTAGCCAGGACAAGGCGGTTAACACCTCTGTTTGCACAGGGGATGATGTTAAAGGGCAGCTGGCCAAGATCTTTGATCCCAGGGGCTGTATCCCCACTCATGTGTCCAGTTTGGAGATTTTCACATCAGAACAATTAAGCAAGCTCTGGACAGCTCTGTTTAAGAAGTACTGGCAGAGACATTTCAGGGTACTCTCTGAGCCTATAAGTGTATTCTGTACATACATTTCTGTATTTTTCTTTCCTCCAGAAGTGTTTGTAAGTTAAGCTAAACATTCAAAATGATAGAAACTTGCAGTGACTATAAAGTGAGCTTTTAAATCTACAGCAGTGCATAAACATTTGGGGTGTGCACTGCACATGTGTGTGCTTTGTGTCCACATGGCAGGTGGAAACAATTCGTTCTTTTATTTCACAGGCAGGGGGAGTTGCTGGAGTCCGGCTTTAAGCATGAGTGAAATGAGTTTTGTGTGATTTCAGCTAAGCCACTGATGGACGTGAATCTCAACTGAGGACTCCGCACATCTGGTTGCAACACATGCTCTCAAATAACCCTGGGCAAACAGGGAGTTGGAGAGGCAAGAAACGTGGGGAACGCAGCCTACCGCTAGGCTTCATGCTCACGAACACGACTGAGGACCATATGGACTGAATACAGAAACCATCCGTAACCCTATCCTTGAGGTGGGGAGACTGAGGCACAGTTTGCCCAGTGTCACAAAGCACGGTAGTGGCGCAGCGAGGAGCAGAACAGAGATTCTCAGCGTCCAAGTTGTGTTTCATTCGCTGCACCGGGCCACCTCCCTTTGAAATATTAATATCATGCTGAAATGCAAGAGTTATTTGCTGTCAGCAGAAATGCCACAAGAGCTTCTGTTGTGCAATCCAGCTAATTCAGACCAACAGTGCTTCTTTATGAGGCCCATATAAAGGTTTAAACCTTTCCTGCATCCTCCCCGGGATTATAATGTTTTGTTTCGTTGCTTTTTTTTATTTTTTTGATGAAGGGAGAAGAAGTTAACCCCTAAGTTGCAAAGAGAGGTGTGTCATGAGGTACATACAACTGACAGCTGTCAGAGCCCCTCCAGGAGCGTCTGTTTGCTGCCACCTGTCAGGCACATAGTAACGAGAGCGAGCAAAGGCTTTCAGAAAGAAATTGAGCGGTAATTTCCTTTAATGTAGTGTGAGAGAGGAACACTCCAGACTATTATCACTTGATGGTTTTTGTGTCTACATCTCCTGTGCAGAAACCTGGAGAATTTCCCCGGGGAGCAAACACTGAAAGGAAGTGTTTACGGAGCACTACAACATAACAAGAAGGAGTAAAAGAAACCCGTTCGTCCCTGTATTTGCTTCCTCAAGATACCCAGGTGTTTACTGTTGTGTCAGACAGATGTGTGCAACCTCAGCCAGAGAGCCTGACAGCTGCTTGCCCCTGCTGTTGGCTGACTGATTGGGACTAGACAAGTCACTCCCCTTCGCTGTGCTCCTCTTTTCCCTGTTAGCCCCCATCTATCTGCGGGATGCATCTTTCGCTATGTGTTTGTACTGAGCCTAGCATAATGGGGCTCTGATCTTAATTGGGCCTCGCGGGGCTTCTGCAACACTGATAAGAACACACGAGCCTTTATCAAAAAGCCCCAAGCAACTCAACAGGTTAAAAACATTCAGGAACAATTACTCAGAAGAGGACATGATAGATAACACTGCCTCTTCTACAGCACCTGCCATCCATCAGCAGATCTCAAAGTCCGCAACAGAGGAGGGAAACCTCCTCTTCCCCATCTTACAGAGATGCCAGAGCAGAGAGGAATGAAATGTGTCAGCCCACCTGGAGATGGCCATGTCTCCTGAGTACCAGTCCAGCAAAAATATACATGTCACATAACTAAAATAGCATGTTTTCTATGCAGTCCCAGATCAGACACCTAACTGTGCTGCAGCAATGTACAGCAAAGTAACGCTGGGTTTTTGGTTGTAGCTGTGTTGGTCTAAGGACACAGGCAGGCGAGGTCCTTTGGGTAGATGTGATCTCCTGTATTAGAGCAACTGAGTAGTCGGGGAAAAGTTCTTAGCAAGTTTGCACAGCATGCCAGTGGGGCAGTTGTACGGCTGTATGGCTATTCCGATGCTCTGTGAGTCTCCACACCCATGCAAGGCATCGCAGTACATGAGCAGCAGGCTCACCTCCCCACTGCCTGGCGGTGGCTCAGATTTCCCCTTTGCCTGACAAACACAAGCATTAACACTGCTGCTTTTGAGATGGCAGGTGCTTGGCTGGAATCCCTGCAGGAGAGAGTCTCTCCCTGATGAGTGCAGGGACATGCCAAGACTCAGAGAAGCCTGCACTGCAGCTGGAAAGCAGTTCAGGTACTGCCAGGCTGCTCACTTCCAGAGACATTCATGCCATGAGGTGACGAATTCTCCCTTTGTCAGACCTTTGTGCAACCTGCAGCACAGAGGCAGTAGATGCTGCAGCCCTTTGGTGACATTAAAACACCAAAAGGGACCTGCTTAGTTCCGGAGTCCTAGCTTCAAGGTGCAAACAAAGGGTGTCTTGTTAACGGCCTGGCTTGGAGGGATTCAATCCATTTTTACGGCCGTGGTTTCGGTCCGTTTCATCAAGCCTGCCCGAAGGGCTCAGCCTAGAGGGGGAGAGGCTGCAGATTCAGCAAAGAAGTAGCAATCTCCCAACACATGATGGGTATCACAAGCATCCACTCTCGCTCTCCCTGGTGACTCTTACATCAACCGCCAGGCAAAAGAAGGGTTAGCAATTTAAATATTCAAATCTGGTTTAAAAGGACACAGGTATGACTATCTTGGCTGTCTGGATAGGGTACATAAGCCTGTACATAGGAGCTTTGATCTCATTTCGGGAGATTTGGGTTAGATTGGGCTTAGAGCTCTGTGTTGTTCAACTTGGTATTTAGACACCTACCCACCAGCAATGCACCTGTTTTGCCAAATATTGCATTCTCATCTGGATGAGCTATTTGCAAACCTGTTTTCTTTTCTTTTAATGTGATTCTATTAGATCAGATCTCCTTCCTTCACTCCTTCCTTCCTTCCACATCTGGGGAGAATCTATGCAGTTCTGTGATTGCAGCAGGAACATTCATTCTGAGGAATAAAGGAATCGTTAATAATGAACAAAATTTATGTGGTGGTGTCAGAAAACATAGGCAATCAACTCTTGGTCATACACCACCCTTATATATATATATATATATATATATATATGTGTGTGTGTGTGTGTGTGTGTGTGTGTGTGTGTGTATGTACATACGTATGTATGTATATATATATTTCTTTTGTGTGTGTGTGTATGTATAGATAGATAGATAGATAGATAGATAGATAGATAGACAGGACTGTGAAGGAAAAAGTCCTTCACAATCAGGGTGTCCAGACAGTGGAATAAACTCCCCCCCAGTTGTGGTGCCATCACCTACCCTGGAAATCTTCACAAGGAGACTGGACAGTCACCTCACGGGGGTCACTTGACCCCAGTTGTCTTTTCCTGCCTAGTGCAGGGGGACTGAGCCTGATGATCTACAAGGTCCCTTCCAGCCCCTGACAATCTATGAATCAACCTATGAATCTATTATAATAATTAACATAAGGCAGTGGGTGAAGTATGCCAGTCACACAACAGAATCCCTACTAAAAAATAACTTTTAATCTAAAAGTAATTCCTTTTGATTTTGTAACTTCCAGTAGCAGCGCCTGACCACTGTCCTTTCCTCTGAATATAGAAATCCAGCATCCATGGCCACAGGGACCAACCTTAGCTCCGTGCCAGCAGGGCAGGAGTTAGTACACCCAAGCAATGAGGAAGATTTCTGGAAATAAATGATGGTTTTGTTAGGCAGGATACAGCTATCCTTCCTGTAAGGGTGTCTTTCTAACATCAGCAGCAGTGTAAACATTATGACATGTCTAACCTTCAAATCAAATTATTTATTCTGAAGCTGGAAATGTCATAAGAACATCCAACTAGGAGCAAAGAAATGTTTGAGAAATGAGAGAAGATGCCAGTGACGGGGGAAGATGTCACAGTGAGGCAGGGGGAAAGATCAGATCTTAAGGATTAAGCGCGCTACACATGCCACGGGAGAAGACGGCAGATAGGGACATTGTCCAACTGAGTATGTCGGTTTTGTTTTTATGCAATGTCCATATGACTCCACTTGAATTATCATCTTGCTTGTTTTGACTGTTATGAAAAATAATGCAGCCTCGGACAATGGACTTTCAAAATAGCACCAGAAAACAGGAAGGTTTTTTTTTCAAGCAGTTTGTGAGTTCATTTAGTATCAACCAACTTAATTAAGTTTTCCTACAGGACTGCAAACATGCAGCAGAATCGGGACATGTTCTCTCTCACCCCAGGAGGGGAATGATCCACATATATCTTTTTTGAAACATAATTAGTACAACCCCAGCGTTGCATGTGCCTGGATTTAATAGTGATGATGTTGGTCTAGGGAAACCAACGGAAATGGTTTAGGCAAATCCAAAGGAAATGCTTTTAGACAGATGCCTGTGCCTGTGCCCGTTCTGTGCTGGCGTTGCTCCTTAGTTTGGTGAAGAGATTTGTGTCCGCTAGCCAGCAGGCTAACTTAAAACAAGCAGGCATTTCATGTGGCATAAACTTTCTCTGTGTGTATTTCTTCAGCAGCTTTAAAGCATGAAGCATCTCAACAGGGAATAAAATAAGCATCGGTGGGCACATCTACACGAGACGCTAAATGTGCAGTGGACTAAATCTACTATGCATTAGCATGTCACAGCAAAAGCCGTGCTAATGCACAGTAGAATTGCCACACGCTGGCGCTGCTGCACGGTAGCACCTGTTACTGCGCATTGAGTTAGTACCTCTTATTACAGGTACTCAACCGAATGCGCAGTAACAGCAGTGCATGAATGCACATGTAGACGCACCCAGTGTTCCCATGTTTGAGCTGAGATGGGGCAGAGAGAACAAGCCATTTGGCCAAGTCTCAGAGCATTCAGACACTAGAACTCAAGATGACAGAGTTCAGATCAGATCATATTTTCTGTCTTTTATAAAAAATATGATTGTCTACAAAGTGATCTCTGGAATGAGAGGCAACGTTTTTATTCAGAGCAAGTGTCTTACCCTTAATTTCCAAGTGACTGCCTGCAGTGAAGTATGTGGCCAGCGGGAGCAGGCAGTGCTGGACACCATGTAATAACGGGGGCTCCGATTACACGTCCTCGCCTCCTGGTATGGGACCACGGAATCAAAACCGAAGGGAACGCCGTGCTTTCCGCCTGACTCCACAGCACGGCGTGATGCCATGAGACAAGGACCAATTCATCTTTGTGTAATGTGTCGTGATGTGAAATGCCAGCTGGAGTTAATGGAAAGGGAAAGCCCTGGCCTGTAAAACCAGAGAGGGTGTTAGGTACCTGCAGAAACGCAGGGCAACTGTCTGGAGTGGCACACGAATTGTTTTGGCAAGTAGGTACCGGGTCAGGAGAAAAATACGGTGCAATACAATCCTCTCTCAGCTCAAGGTATTTTGGAGGTAGCAAACAGAGCTGGGCAGGAAAGGTGGGTAACGGGGAATGGATGGGAAACCGACTCTCTCATGCTGGTGACAAGTCAATGTGCATTTGGGGTGAAACGGGGCCCTGTATTATCTGCTGTGCCCTTGGCTGCAATTTCACCCGGCTAGGCAGCTGCATCCATTGATGAGGTTTAAACTTTAATTGCAATGTGCTTAAATCCCCCCCATCAGCACTTGCTATCCCTAAGGATTTTGCATTACAGCAGCCTTCCCCAGAGAGATGGTAGGGGCTGATTATCAGGAGACAGAGCCCTTGAGATTGCCCCAGAGCATCCTAGAGAGAGGGTCAGTGCTGAACATACAGGTGAGGCAGTCTCTCTGCAGGGGCTGTGCCATGCACACCCAAAGAAAAGGGCAGATGCAAAGTGGTGCTGGCCCCTACCCTGGGGGTCTTTAAGAGGAGGCTGCATGAACACCTTGCTGGGGTCGTTTGACCCGTCCTCTTTCCTGCCAGGGCAGGGAGTCAGACCCGATGATCTGCCCAGGTCCCTTCCGACCCTACTAACTATGAAACTATGAAACCCTCTGACATACCAGGGTGTTTGAAACCAAACTTTAACATCTTGCCCTACACGGGACTGCACATGGCATCTAACATCTCCCACCAGCCCTGGAAACCCTCCAGGTAGGGGGTTTTGCTTTGGAAACAGCATCTTTCCAAACGCTCAGGGAAAAGCACCCGGCTCTCAATGCCGAGACAGGCTGACATCAGACAAACAGGGCACCTCGATGCAGCTGAGCTTTCTTCAGATGGAGCAGGGACGTCTGTCTGGCTGCTGCCACAGAAAGCATTCGAGCAGCCAGCACTGGACGGATGCTCTGCCTTGGTTCGGAGGATGCCATCCCCATAAATGGAAGCAGCCATTAGTGGAAGTTTTTGCCGTCCCTCTGTACTTAAAAGGAGTTAAGTTCTTTTAGCGGCAGGCGTGGGGGCTGGAGCTGGCAGCCCGCTCGCTGCAGGGCTGAGGCTCACACTCGCTTGTTAGGAAGCTGCAGTTGGTTGCGGCCGCTCTCTGCTCACACAACAGGGCCCTTGTATGTGCAGAGCCTGAAAGGTCGGGGCCATATTTCTCAGGCTCTCCCAAGTTGTCGTGCTATTAATCCACGCTGCGGCAGCTTGTGAAGTCTCCCGGAGCGAGGAAGGAGGCCCGGCCACTGTTTACAACGTCCAACTGGTTTCTAGAGTGGAGGAGAGGACGCCAAATCTGCGCGCACCGTGTCCATTAGCGCATGAAGGGAGCCCTCTGCATTAAACAAACAGTCCCGACCTGTCAGCACATCTTAGCTCACTGTGTAACACTGAACAGAGACGCCTGTCCTGGGCCTCCAGGAGAATCCCTCTCCACATCCACGCCCAGGGTCTCAGGCAGCGAGTGGCTGCTAAACGCTCCCTGGGGAGATGGCTTTTTTTCCACCGAAGACAGGCTCAGCCGTGGAAGTCAGTGGAGCTACTCCACGCCATCAGAGGACCTGGGCTGGGATGTTACAGCAAAATACTCCTGGAACCAACTTCCAAGGGACGCGGTGCTGGCTCCTACCTTGGGGGTCTTTAAGGGGAGGCTCAATTACCAAGCTGGGGGCATATGAGCCTAGTAGTCACTCCTGCCCAGGCAGGGGGTCAGACTTGATGATGCACTTAGGTCCCTTTCCACCCGACTTCTATGAATCTATGATGTTGCAAGCCAGTCTCAGGGTGAGAGTTACCTTCCCACAGCCGACATGTCTTGTCTCCGTTCCTGCCGGCACGGTTGACAGTCTATAGTGCAAAACTATACGTGGGAGTGAAAAAGCCAAGCTACAGTCTATCAAATCCTTCCAGTGGAAGATCCTCCGTGTCCAGAGAAACTCCAGCTATCTCCCACCTCATCACGTTCCCAAATACTGCTGGGGTAACCACTTTTTGCTGTTGCTGTTTTTCCCCGTGGTATAAAGCAGAGTGGTCTCTGATAACATCTGCCAGCCTGTGCTTTAATAACGTGGGCAAGGAAACGTACAGTATCTCAAAGGAAAAATAAAACTCCGGATCCTCAGCTGGTGTCAACTGGTGTCGCTCTCGTGACTTCACTACTTGACTTTCCCCACAGAAAATCCCCCCGGAGGCTCTGCAAGCCAGTAAACCTCAAGAAGTCCGAGTCTGGTCGGGAGTCCAAATCTCATCCCCTCATCTCTTGCATCGTTTGCCCAGCCGTAGCACGTGACGGCTGCCGCACAGATCATCTTCCCATTGGACCGGGGGAGAAATCAATGAGAAGGCGTGCGAGTGTGTTCTTGGTATAACTCATTTGTTTTATGCTGGTCCGGATGTCCAATGAGCCCAGCGGGCACGCAGGCAGGTCCCTTTCGCCCCAGATCCCAGTGCCCACGATTAGGAAGCTCCTCTGATGCAAGAATTGTCTGTCGTTAGAATAAGGTCCCTTGCTGCTGGCCACAGCTCCTCTCAAAACAACGTGCCTCCCATAACTGACAACAGCACGGCATTTCTTCAAGGCAGGGTTGTCACAGCGCGGGGAGCAGGGCAGGTAAGGGAACCGCAAGGGATACCACTGTCTGCTGGCTCCTGCCAGTGCGGGGTTAATCCCAGGACATGCTGAATTAACATCCTGCCTGGCTCCGTTCTGCTGCTGGCCATAAATAACACAGCACATGATGAGACCTGAGACCCTGCAAGGCTCCCTTCCACCCCAGGGGACAGCTTTATTTAGGAGGCACCAAGACACGAGGAGGTTTATTAGGAGAAGCTGAGGGAGCTGGGCTTATTTAGTCTGGAGAAGAGGAGACCGAGGGAGGATTGAATGGCTGCCTTCAAGTCCCTGCAGGGGAGCTGCAAAGAGGATGGAGCTGGGCTGGTCTCAGTGGGGGCAGACGACAGTGGCAGCAAGGCAGGTTTAGGTTCGATATTAGGAAAAATTTTTCCACAAGGAGGGGAGTAAAGCACTGGAACAGGTTACCCAGAGCAGTAGTGGAGCCTCCATCCTCAGAGGTTTTGAAGACTTGGGCAGACAAAGCCTTGGCTGGGAGGCTATAGCTGGGGCCGGTCCTGCTTGGAGCAGGGGGTTGGACTAGATGTGACCTCCCGAGGGCCCTCCCAGCCCTCATTGTCTGTGCTTTTGTAATTCTGCTCTTACATCCTTTCCTGGCTGCTCATCCCAAATTATTTCCTATAGAGGTTGTGACTGTTTTCCGCTACAAGCAGCTTATTACAATGTGCTGCATGCATTAGGCATGTAACTCTATGTATGTGCCTGCAAGCATGCGTATGTGGAGGGTATGAGCATACGTGCACCCATGAATGCAGTGACTGGGAAGGCCTCTCTCTTTTGCATGCAGCCAAGTCCCCACTGATAATCTATGGAAAGATAAGGGAGTACTGGTTGAAAGTTTAACCCAATGTGCTTCTCTAGGCTTTGTTCCCCAAGCAGAATAGAAATGCTCAGCCGCGCTGCTAGGGGTTTCTTTCCCTTTAACCGCAAATGCTTCCAGATTGCACGCACAATGGTGAGCCTTGCTTGTACAAAGGGTCACCTTTAACAGGCAAGACCCCTGCCACCGTGCACGGTGTCACCCTGCAAGCAGGGGCCTGCGCATGCTGGAGTGGAGGAGGGCAGGAACTGGGTAAGAGGAGTAAGACTTGGCCCCACAGCTCCAGGGGTTAATACTGGGACATGGATCCATCTCTAAGGCACCGGGCCAGCCCAGCCATCAGACCACCAGCCGCCTGTTCCTTTAGCTCGTCCCCAAGGTGCACCCATCCGTCCAGCCCCTTCCGTGCCTTCCTCTCCCGGCCACCTCCATCCTCATCCTCTCGTCCCTTCCCTTGGGCTGCTTGCTCCCAGCCCTGGGAAAGCCCAGGATGGGGGATTTGGGCTGAATTTCTCTTTCAGACCCAACAGGAAATTCCTTCTTGAGCAGAAGTTCCTATGGGCTTAGTTGGGATTTATCAGGGTCACGTCCTTGGCAGAGGGATAATTTGCAGTCCTCGCCTGTCCGTTGCTGGTCCGGAAATGAAACAGGACAATGTCAGAGGGTTTTCTGGGGGAAGTTGCTGCCTTCTGGCTGAATGGACCAGCTTACCCTGGGTTCGGTACCCCATCGGGGCATGGCAGGGGATGTCTCCTTCCTCCGAGCCTCTCTCGGGAAGTACGGAAAGGTGCCAAGCCTGAACTAGCTTGTTCACCCCTTGTGTGCGAAGGGAAATAAGCCTGATGGGAGAACGCTCAGGGCACGTTGTCTCTGTCATGGAGGTACCAGACCAGTGGGCTTCAGGGGCAAGTCGAACAAAACGATTTCCGCCGCAAATTAAACAACGTTGATTTTAGCAGCCTTTAGGGAGGCGAGTGCCTGGGCCCTGGGGGTGGTCCAGCTGACCCTATCAGCCCAGCACTCCTCGCCCGCGGAGACAAACGCACCACGGGCACGCTGACAGGCTAAACGTCCATCCCGAGGAGCGCCGTGCAGCTCTGAGCTTCCCGCTGACGCTTTACCCCTGCGGATAGCATCCTCCACGCAGCAGAAACGAGACTGAAGGAGGAGACCGTATACCTCTGCCTTTCTGCAGAACCCCGGGTGTTGGTGGCAAGGACACTTCTCACTCATCTCTGTGCTTTGTTCCCTTCCCAAGGCAGGGGACAGGGACGTTCGTCTCCAGTCACCGAGTCGTGTTTTATGAGCCTGTTTATTTTTAAGGTAAACATTAGTTTAAACCCCCAGAAAACGCCTACACGCTTTCTGGCACAGCGTAACGAAAGCCTGCGAGTGGGTAACGGACACGGTGCAACGGTCAGAGAAAGTAGGATCCAGCAAAATGTTCCCCGGCTGCACGCTCGTGAAACGTTGGAAGCCCCTCGCATTGCCAGGGCTGCCTCGCCGTGACACGAGGCTGTACATTTGCTCTCCGCTGTCAGCAACGGCGAGGCTCACATCATTTAGCAGCACACAACCCCTGCTATACAGTGCCGCTCAGACGGCGTGCCCTGGCTCAGGTCCAGGCTGCCTCCCTCCTCTATTTTAGCTGGTTTCTCACCTTAGCTTCCTCTTTGCACCTGCTCTGCAACATCGCCGTGAGCTGTAAAGCGACCGCTTTCCTCCGACCCTGAGCTGGCTGCATTTTAGTGGTGGATCACACGCAAAGGTCACTTTGTTCAGACACTCGGAGGCCCGCACAACGTCTTTCCCGCCAGGCTAATCTACCAGGTATTCGCCGGTTTCGTTACGGGCTTCCGCCGCTTGATTTAGGAAGCTATTCTGCAGCCAAATGGATTCGTGCTGGGGGGAGCGATTCCCCGAGATGTGGGTATGGACGTAGCACCTGGAAGTTACACCAGTGGGCCCCAGCCACCGACCGGGCCCAGTGTCTGCAAAGCACATCGCCAGCATCGCCGCACAAGGAGGCTGCGCGCAGCAAAAAGCTCGGTCCGCCAGACCCAGCTGCAGATGTGCCTCCCTCCCAGGTGTTCGACGCCAGGCAGGGGGGAACAAGGCAGCCGAGACAGAGCGGGGAAAGGGCAGGGCGGGACAGGGCGAGAGGAGCAGGCTCCAGGGGAAAGTGCACCACGCAGGCACAGCCCCCGTGTCGCGCCGCGGCCGGCGGGGACGCCTGTAAGAATGCCGCTTTCTTTGGCAGGCCAGTCTTTACTATCCCTGCCTGCACAAAGGGGGCTTGTTGCCATTGTGGCGCGACACGACAAGATCGTTGTTCGGGGATCTGCCATGGGATTTTTTTTCACATCTGCGTGTCACTTACAGAGAAATATTTTCGTTCCTTTTTGTGCAAATCTCTTCTGCAAATCCCCTGCCCCTGCCAGGGAGAGAAACCGTGTCAGAGCTAAGGGCAGAGCTAGACTGCTCCCCGCCAACCTTTGCCTCGTCGGGACGGAGGAGGACGCGCCACGTGCCGAGTGGGGGGGACGTGGCTGGCGAAGCAGAGGAGGCTTTAGCGTGTCAGGCCCAGCCCGCGCCCTCTGGTAACGTCTAGTTCAAGCCTAACCCGCCCTCCGTGCTGTCGTACGGCGCGCCGGGGCGGCCTTCTCCCAGCCGGCGCGGTCTGAGCGCGGGGAGCCCTCCGGTCCCCCGCCCCTGGGGCTGAGGCGGCCCGGGCTGCGTCCCCGGAGCACCGGCGAGACAGGCCCGGCCTCGGCGAGGGTGCCGGGTGTCTCCCGCCGACAGCGACGCCAGGGCTAAGCGGGGCTGAGGCGGCCAAGGAGTGGTTTTGGCTGGAGCCTGTGTTTGCAATAGCAGAGATTGCTCAAGAGGAAGGGAGGAAGTGTGCATGCGGGCCCACTCCTGCTCACAGCCACACCAGCGCCACTCATCCGGCGCGTGCGCTGCAAGCACGGCTGCCGTCCGCGCCCCCCTCCCGCGTGCCAGCGGCGGAGGGGGAGGCGGTGGGGCGAGGGCCGCAGTCAGAGCTGAAACCCTCTTGCGGAGGACGATCAGAGGCGGGAGGGGATCTGGGCGCTGGCAGGCCCCTGACACCGCCGCGGGCCAAGTTCATCTCACCAGGCGCCCGGAGGGAGCCCGGGGAACTCCCAGCGGGGTGCCCGGTGCTTGTGCAAGCAGCGTGCGGGGGCCCCGCTCCTGCACGTCGCCCTGTCGCTCTCCCTCCAGCGCCGCCGTCCACGCTGGGCGTTTCGCTCTGGAGACACGCCGTCCGTGCTGCGCGCGCTGACGTGCTCGGGCTTCTCAACCGTGGCCAGCGAGCGCCCCTCCATCGCGTCTTGTGGCTCCGGAACCAGGAGGCTGCTGAGATTTCCCAGCTCTGTCTCTAGTAAAAGATGAGGGTAAGGGCCGTGACTTCCCGCTGGGCTGGGGGTAGCTGCGGTCAGGCCCAAGGCCCTGGAGTCAAGCTGAGCTGGTCAAAGCCTCCCCCACTGTCAAGAGGCTGTCAGCTCCCCCAGGGTCCTTGCCCGCTGGGTGGAGAGCCTGCCTGGGACTTTCCAGAGTTTCAGACTTCAGGGAAATGTTTGTATTAAGGATTTTAGAAACTTTTTATGTAGAAGGTTTTCTGTGCGTTTCAGTCCAAGAGCCAGGAATTCGCACCAGAAATTCCTGCAGCGCAAACGGAGGGAGCGCCGCACGGCCTGGCAGACGTGGGGTCACACGCTCCCACACGCAGCGGTCCAGCGACCAGAAGGGTTTTCAAGTGTGTGGTAGCAGGACTTCCCTATTGAAACGTAGATGTTCAGCACCAGTACTTTGGGTGTCAGGCGGCAGTAGGTTGTTATTCTCTGTGTGGCCAAACTCTGACTCGGAGGCACGATCACGTAGGGGTAAAAGAATGACTTTTAACTTAAATGAAAACTAGTAATGGAGAGAGCCCTTCTACAAAAGCCTGGCTGCTTAAATGTGTCCTGCCCACTGAGCATTTACACATGCATTAACATGTGTTAGCTGATGCTCATTAAATTTAGTACCTCTCTGGGCACATCTAACAAGTGCGCTAACATGCTTTAGTTCATGCACATTAAAACTAGTACCTCCATTGTGAGGTACTAGGGAAATGTGCATTAGCCTGTCTTAATGTGCATTAACTAAAGAGCACGGTTTTTAAGTGAAGCTTAATGTGCACTAGCCTATTTTAATGCGCATTACCTAAATAGCATGTTTTTTTCAGTGACACTTTAATGCACATTATGTGTAGACATGCTAGTAAGGAAATAAAATCCAAAGCAACCAAATGCTGCAAGGAACTAGATAACAAATGCTGTCTCTCTCCTTGGACGCACCGAGCAGGGGATTTCTAATCATTTTGCAAGACGTAAAATCCCAAGCTCACCACTTCCTGGCGCTTGGTTTTGGAGAAGTGGTGGGAAGCGGAGGTGGAGGCCAAGTGAAACAGGAAGAGCAGCCTGAGAGAGGAGAAGATGCTAACATCTGCATGAAGCAATTTCACTCCAAGCTGGAAGGGGGGCGGGGGAGGCCGGGGACGAGACGGGGCGAGCAGGAGGTGTCGGTGCTGCAGCAGGAGAGCTCACACGAGTCCAGCAAACAGGTCATATTCAGCGAGGGCAGGAAACAGCTGCTGTCCGGCCAAGGAAGCACGTGAAGAAAAGAGGTGCGTGCTGTGCTCTGTGTGCCACGAACGACGCAAGAACAGCAGGCACGTTGCAGTGACGTTTCCTGGCTGAACCTCGGGCACACGCGGCTCGGCTTGGCTCATGGGGTTGTGCCGGTCAGCCTAGACACAGCATGTCACTTGAGCTCTTTCATTTCTCTGGTGAACCGTGGGGCAGCTGGTGCACGGCCCTGGAGACTACTTCTCCTCCATCACCGTTTGCAGGACGGATGCATCGGCTCGACGTCCCTTCCCGCCACAAGGCCAAAAGGCGTGAAGAGCGGCCGGCTCCAGCTTCTGTTCTGGTGGGAGCAGGGGAAGCTCCCAGAGGTGCTGTCAGACTGCTGAGCCTGATCCTGCCAAGTACCGAGCACCTTCAAGTCAGTTGGCTCCGATCCCCATTCCCTTCGCACCAGTAACCCCGGTGCGTCTGAGCCTAAAAAACGGGTGGCAGTGAGGGTCAGCTCCCTCCACCCCTTCTGGCTGCGAGGGAATTGCCAAGCCGAGCGCAGCAAAATGTGGAGCGGGAACCTACGGCCAGCTCGGTCTCCCACCGAGGCCGTGACGTCGCCCGACTAAGCGTCTCATCCTCCTACTTCCAAAGGGGACGGGCCTGTGACCTGCCGAGGGCCAACTCTCTCTGCAGGAAAGCTCAGAGCAGCAGGCGGGGGCCTTTCCACTTGCCAGCTCCCTGGCACGTGTCCTTGTCTTCACAGAGAAACAGCTGAAGTGAATAGGGAACAAGTCATCCCTGCGGCCAGCCGTTCCCCAGCCTCCCTTGCCTGGTGCCAGCCAGGCGGTACCATCCAGCACCCTCACCTCACTCCTGGCCTCTGCGCTCCCTTTGGATGGGGCTCTGCGGCTGCCGCCCGCCTTCCCTACGTGCTGTCCTGGGGCCGGCGATGCTCAGGCAGGGCCTATCAATGCAACCTGCGGCCCCGCGCTGGCCGACAGGCTGCGGCCGCGGCTCCGAGGGGAGAACAACCCTCGGAAAGATGCTCTCCTCCAAGCTGTCCTTGGCACTGGTATCTATCAGCGAGGACATTTCCTGAACCCTTCAGCCTCTGGTTCCCGCTGCACTTCCACCTGAGCTGCCTAACTTGAGGTCCCCGTGTTTGCGATTCCTCGCTCGGTGGCTAAGCTCCGAGCCATGGGGCTGCCAGCCGAAGCCCTGCTCCGCCTCTGTCTCTTCATAAACCACTGGAACAGGCTACCCAGGGAGGAGGTGAAATCTCCATCCTTGGAAGTTTTAAAGACCCGGCTGGACAAAACTTTGGTTGGGATGATCTAGTTGACGATAGTCCTGTTCTGAGCTGGGGGTTGGACTAGATGTGCCCTCCTGAGGTCCCTTCCAGCCCTCATTTTCTATGATTTTATGACTCTACATCCACAGCAAGCTGGAAGCCCAGCTGCAGCCAAGCATCCTCACACACCAGGAATGGAAGAGCCTGTAAAACAACCTGTGAAGGTCCTACAGAGTCTGATAGGTGGGAGAGAAATGTCCAGCAAACCCCCTAGACTGACACAGGCCACAAGAATCTCAAGAAGAAGGACTGAGCAATGTGCTAGGCACTTTTTACACCCCCAAGAAGAAAAAGCCTATCGCCTAGTCCCACTGGCACCGCCCGGAAGGGTTGTCAGTCTCTTGCAGGACGTTTCCACGTGGGTAAGCGCTGCTGCAGTCAGCGATAGTCAGTGCGAATCCATCCGTGAAGGCTCCCAGGCCCCCCGCTCCCCCCCCAGTAGCTCAGATGTCGGATCCCCTCTGGTTGCATTTTGCCCCTTGCTGCTATTAACCTCCGCAGGCATTTGACGGCCTGCTGGCTACAGCCCCTCAGTCGTAGGCATTACACAGGGGTGTTGGCTCTCTGGCAGCTCACCAGGCTCGCTCTTGGAAGAGCAAAGGGAGAGCTCCTGCGAGGCTGGAGGAGGATAACCCAGAGTGCCTAAGCTACCCCTTGCATCAAGCTGCTGAAAGCAACAGGCAGCCCCCAGGAGGAAACTGGTGCACTAGGACTGGAGGCAAAGAGTTGGCTTTAGCACTGCCCAACACCCACTTCAGCATGGACAACTCTGTTTTTTCCCTAGTTGTCTCGCAGACCAAGGTGCTAGGTGCTGTACCAACCCAGTGCAAACAGGTGGCCTCTTCCCCAAACAGGTTACCCATGCCAGATGAGAGGAGAGGGCAAATGCAAGAGGGAAAACAGGGGAGCCCAAAGCCACGACGCTGGGCAGTGGGAGAATCCATAGGCACAGGCACCCAACTGCTACTGGGCTTTTTGTAGGCATCACCAGGAAGGGAAGTTGTAAAGGTGTCATCCCCCCCCCAGCACCCGACGGCGGAGCAGGTACCGACCAAACACCCACAAAAGACAGGTTAAGAGCTCGAAGCCTCATGTTCTCCTCCTCCAGCGCGTCCACCTACTCACTGGAGCCTTAGTTGATTCAAGTTGTTTTTGGGCTGGTATAATGTGGGAAAGTGCTGGCATCTTGTGGCCGTTTCTCAGAGTCCCCAGGGTTTCTTATTTCCCTTAACTTTCTTTTTTGTTTTTTTGTTGTTAACATCAAGACCCTTTTCTCTTCCGCTCCTTTGGATGGAGTGGGGAGAAAAACTTCCCGCTCTTTGGTTCCTGGTTGAGATGTTTCAGAAACACCTGTGGGACACGCCATGTTCACGAAGTGCCAAGAGGTGTGAAAATCTTAGCCCATGTTTGCAGCCACCGAGAGCCGCTGTAGGCCGGTCACTGATTAGAAGTTGGAGTCACATAAAATGCCAGTATTCAAGGCCAACACTTTCAAAAGGTCCCTCCATATTTTGCAGGCTGAACCTGTGATGCCTACAGCCGCAATACAGAGCTGGTGAGGGTGTTTCTTTTCTCTTACTGGATTTGCTCTAAAGGAACAAATTTCCCCAGAAAGCCAGGGGAAGAGCTAACGCAGGGATCCAGCTTAGCCCGATGCAGGGTGATGGGAGCAGATACTGGGAACAGGCCCTGGGAAGTCTCTCTCATACGCTGCTCCCTCTGGCTCATCTGCCCGTCTGTCTGGGACTGTCTGGAGCATGCTGGCCATTGGAGAACAAGCCATGAAATGTCTCCAGAGTTTAAGAGACATGTTTCTTTAAAAAACAAAATCAAATCAAACCATCTCCACAATTTTTCAGTGATTTGAATTATAAACAGAGATGCATCCAAAAAAAACCGTCAGTCCCAAATTCTGCATCCAGGCCACAGCAAGGAGGAGCTTTCTGACTCCGGGTCAGGCCTTTCATGGGCAAGATGATGCATGAGAGAACGGGAAACACATAGACACGGCAGATGTGAGCAAAGGACACCATGGTTTGAAGCATCCTGAAGGGAGCATCCTCCAATATTGAGGCTTCCAGAGTTCAGAAAATCATGACTCAGGTAACCTCATATTTAAAGGAAATAATAAATGTTCTTTTCTTTCTTGCAGCTTCAAATTCCTGAGCCTTCAGGACCCACCTGAAGCAGGTGCCAGGCTATTCTGGTGGCACAAAGATTACTTTACTTCCAAGGAGAGATGAGATGCTCATGTACGCATCTGGCTCCAGGAGTCAGGGCTCGGAGACCCACACCCAGCGCCCCCAGACTCACCTCGGCGAGGTGCCAGCGACTGCATTTCTTACAGCCACGGGCAAAGCTGCTGCTTTGTTGCGTCTTCCTGTCACCTGCCCCTTTCCTAGCTCCCTGCCAGACCTCCCTGCCAAAAAGCCAGACTTGGGATCCCCTTACTCATACCGGTCTCTATCCCACAAGCTGCTCCACTGATTTCATCGATGTGACTCGCGCTGAGACGACTCCGTGTTCAGCATCGCCATCTGGCCCGTGCTGCGCAAGTGCTGAAGGGGCCGGTCACGGCCGATCTTCCGTGCGGGGATGCTGCAGCTGGGCAGCAAATGGAGCACGAGGGTCCAAAGGCAGCACGTCTCTCAGTGCACCCTGAGGACTGAAAAGAGTCACATGCCTGGCTTGGACTCTCTAGTCACCAAGCATGAGGCTCTCTAGATGTATTGGGCAAACTTTCCAGAAGTGCCTGAGTGATTAAAAGTCTCTTGGATTCATTAGTAGTAAAGGCAGAAGGGATCGTCAGACCGCCTCTCTGCCAAAGGCCACCAAACCTCATCTAGGCTAAAGCCTGCCTTCTGGAAAAGCATCCAGACCGGACCCAGGATGCCAAGAAAAGGAGCATCCAACACTTAGCAGCTTGTTTCAGTGGCTTGCCACCTTTGCAGATAATGCCCTGGATGTGTGACTTTGCTGGATACCAGTGGGATTCAGGCTCCTAGACTTTTTTTCAGAACTCCTTCTAGGTTTAAAAAACTTGAAGCATCACCAATAACGTCACAGCAAATTAAACCCCAGTGAAACCCTCCACCTTTGGAGGAAGAAGGTTGCTCTGAGGCTGAATGTTGTGGTTTTCAGTCTTTCTACAACAGGCATGGCATGAAGACAGTCAGATCCCAACAACACTAACCACGTGCAGTGAAACCTCCCTGCAGACTCGCACGGCTGCTCCAGCAGATCGTAAGGACAGAGCTCCTTTACAGCCCATCTGGAGAGTAACACTGAGTATGCTACACGCGGCGCTGTAACGCCCGCCGTGCCCCCAGCTCCCAGTCTGTACGCAGTGCGCTCCCCTCCACTTCTCTGACTCGCGTGGAAAGGGATTCACCGGGTCCGCGTGGCACAGAGCTCTCCGTCTGTCCGCGTGAGCGCCCATACAGAGCCCTTGTTTCCGGCGCAGGTGGAAAGAGAAGAGGAGGGTGTTCCTGCGACTCGCTATTGCAATTTTCACACCTCTTCTTCCCGCACCTTGGCACGTACCAGTCGATAAGCATCGCTAACAGAAGTCACAAATCATCTTCTTTCTGGCTGAGTTCCCGTTCAGATCATCCTGGGGATGGTCTAAGAGGGACTAGTCTCTCTGAGATGGCCAGGAAAGTCTCTAGCTACTCGGTGAAGACTGAAAACCCGAGGGGCCCCGAGTGCTCCTTCAGAGTCGAGAAGAATTTCCCTTCCAAGCACTGTGTTTCACTATGAGGTGCTTTCCTGCACGCTGTACCACTTCCTGTGAAGTATACGGTGCGGATCTGTCTACCACCAGAGCAGAATGTTTCCCTTCAGCGTGAATGATTTGTCATTGATTAATAATTATCTTCCTTTGCCAGTGTGTTGCCCATTCCCCTGGCTTGCTCAACCGTCCCCGAAATTCCTCCCAGTCCTCTGTCATCTTCACTACCCTATAAATCCCATATCTACCACTTGCAATTTTCTCTCCCTTGCTGTTTGCCCTTTTCAGATGGCCAATATATATATTAAACAACCAACACGCAGCCTCACGCACATCCAGGCGGCCCCCATGTCATCATCAGGCTCCTTGCTTTCTCTCTTTGCAAGCTAGATTTCTCGCCTATGACAACACTTTGCATCTCCTCCCGTGACTGACAGGCTTCTTGGTAGGACCATGACAAAGGAGCCAGACCTGCTGTGAGTCTGTGGAAGTGCCGGAGAAAAAATGGAGGCCTAAATGCAAGGGGAAAACCGAAAGCGGTTTTTCTTAGGAGTGTCTGTATGTGAGGTGCAATTCAAGCAGATGAGGTGAGAGGCAAGTGTGAGGCTGTCACAGAGGACCCTGACCGCAGGAGCACTGAGAACTGCATAGAAAGGGTTGGAAGAAGTAGCACCCAGAGCATGCTGCCTCTGCACTCGAGGCAAAAGCGAATGAATGGCAGGAAGTTGGGCCATTGCAAAAGGAAACAAGCAAGATTTATTTTTGCGCCTTATAAACCAACAGTCTTTAAACCTAGCAGCACAAGGAGTTCCTCCACAGCCTCAGAGACTAATCTGACGCTGGACAACCAGTCTTAGTCACAATTTTAATTAGTTGCGAGGTCCTAAAACACTACGGTCTGCAGGGCTGAACACAGCAGGCTTCCTGCCCACTTTTTTTTGCTAAATTTAGAAGTAGCTGCAAGCAAAGCCAATAACGTAGCCTAGTCTTTTTGCAGAGGTGCTCTGTGCAGTTTGCAAGACCTGGTGGGCTCCTGCTCATTGGGTCCCGTCACAAAGGTACCACAGCTTTCCAGCATGCTCAGCTGAATTTTTTGGGGTTGCAGGAACCCGCCAACTATGTATGGGCAACAAAACCCCGCACCATCCCTCACCCAACCAAAGGAAGCCAACCTAAATTCTGTGTCAGGGCCCTGGATTCACCAGCAGCGCAAGGGTGATCTTAAGATGTTTGGACCAAAACACATGGGCCTGCTGCTTGAACTTGAAGTCACATCTCCCAGCCAACCTCTGACCAGCCCACACTAGCAGGGAAGGGAACATGGCCACGCGTGTAATCTTCATGGTCTTTATGATCATAGGCATTTAGGTCTCGGGCGTTTCAGAAGATGAAGAGCAGTAAGCGCGGCTTTCAGTAACGAAGGTGTTACTTTCAGACTGTGAGAAAGGCAAGTTAGCTGCAGTGATCACCGATGAGACGTAACGTGGTTAGCAGCTTAGCTCTAAAGTCCATGAAGAACAGCCCTGTTGAGAGGAATGAGGGGGTGGCCCCTCTCCCTGCAATTTGGGTGCACCAGGTTCATTGTCGCAAGGTTTGGGTGCACCAGGTTCATTGTCATTCTTCACTACCAGAAGTGCTGGACTGTTTTGTCTGCTGAGTGAAAGCAGAGAGTCACGTCACACCTTTCCGTGCAAGGTGGTGGATTTACAAACACATCCAAGGGCACAGGATGCAGCGCTGGGCAAAGACACTTCAGCAGTGTTATTTGCCCTACTTTTTAGCAGGGCGAATGCGCCTGCCTGAAGTGTCGTGCTAATGCAGCCATACTGCTTGCCCTGCACAAACCACCTTGTCCAGCTCCAACTTAGGTATATCTAAATGCCCAGCACCTGCTCCCTATTACATCCTGCAGCCAGTGAATGTGTGGGGCCCTGTCTATGTAGGAAATCAGAGCTTGTTAAATGATAGAGGTCTAATTCAATGCCTATTTTTACCATATCTGAAGCTGGGTGGGGTATGTTGGTTCAGCGGGTAAGGGTAGTGGAAGGCATTTGAGACTATGCTCAAATCAAGGGTTGCAGAAGCTCCTATTTTAATACTAGAAAAAAACCTGAAAAATATATGGTTGGAGTAACCATCAGGATAGGCAGAAGTGTTTACACTAGACAGACGGTGGTATCACACACAGTAATTTGGTATGATGTTACACTTGGTATTGTCCTTGGGCAGGGATAGAGACGAAGACTTCCACATCTCATTAGCAATACCTAGAGCTCAATACAGTAACCAAGAAATGCACAAGGACTGACTGACTTTGATGATGGCAGAAAATGACGCCTTAGACCAGCTGCTTCAGTCCCAGGGTTGAGATGGTTTTATTCACAGCAGGAGGAGATCCACCAGGACAGGCATTGCGGCAGGTCGTGGGGGCCAGCGCTCAGTCAGATCTGGCTCAGAGACATCTGCTCTGATGTGTATTCCACACTAGGAACGAGAGCATCGGCATTCACGCGCAGAATATAGGTCTTTAAAACAAAGATGTAGGTTTCCTTGAACTTCTTTATCCTGCAAGCGTACACGATGGGGTTCATGGCTGAGTTGGCGTGGGACAGCAGGATGCCCAGGTACAGCAGAGGCAGTGGGATTTTACAGTCATGACAGAAATAGGAAATGCAGTTGAGGATGCACAGGGGCAGCCAGGACACGGCGAACAGGAAGAGGACGAGGGCCAGAGACTTAGCGGTTTTGAACTCCTTCCCGTAAAACACTCCTGTCATTTTTGGGATGGCCACATTTAGGCTTAGCTTCATGCGGATGATGTAGAAGATCCCAACATACAGGACACACATGATGATCAAAGGAATGAGGATCCAGGCGAAGAAGCTGAAATACACCACGTAGTCCATCCTCATCACGGCGGGGTAGTGGCACATCACGCTGCTGGAGCTCCCGGGGCTTTTTTGATTCCATCCAAACATGGGGACACATCCCACCAGCAGAGACACCAGCCAGCACCAGCCCAGCGCCAGCCAAATTCTCCTCCGCGTGGTGACTGTCTTGTACCTGTGCGGGACAGAACACACTCATCATTTTAGATGAGATTCCTTCCAGAGAACAACATGGTACTGAGGAATTTGTGCCTTTTAAATGATGCAGATGTCCTGCTTAACTTAACCTGCTTCTTGTGCAAGTACTGGACAAGCAGCAAGTCATTCACAATTCATCTTTTGCAATGGTTTTTTTTATCACTACAGAGGGACCTCTAAAGAGCGGGGGGTTTGTTTCACCTCAAAACCCACAGGACTATACTGAAAACATAGGATGATGTTAGTTTTAACAGAAATCAATCTCCTAAGCCATGAGAAAATGTCATAATACACAGTCACCTCAGTTCCCATATTGACTCAGTACTGTAGCAAGCAGCAGCATTTAAAATAACCAGCTTCTAAATAAACACACAAGCAAAAATGACTGAAATCGGGATTGCACACAGTCAGCAAACTGGCTTTAACATTAAGTGATCCCAGAAAATACAAGGACCCTAAAAGGGCTCTATAAATATGTGGTAGTATAAGAGTGACGATGTAGCTGTGATGGTCCACAAGAGGCAAGGACTTAGTCCCAGCTACATAGCTGGTTCAATAAAAGATCACTCCGTAAATATATGCATACACGTCTCCACTCTGTAGCTGCTCTATCCCTGCTCTGCACTGGGCAGGATCTAAATAATAATAATAATAATAATAATAATGATGTTTCCCTTCTCCTGAGCAGCTCTGTAGATTGAATCTGCAGAGAGAGGAGCGTATCTGGCTAACGCAGGGAGAGGGACAAAGAGGTGCAGGGAGAGGTGGGGAATCCGGGCGGCTTATGCTCGGGTCTGAGCTGGGGAGAGATGCCTGGGGAAGCCGGAGCCCTCCCACGGTATGTCCGGCTCCAAAGTAAAGCCGCGAGTTGCGCGTGATTCGGACGCACCTGGTGGGCAGCTTCACCCGCAGGAACCGGTCGATGGCAATGGCCAGGAGCGAGAGGATGGAGGCATGGGAGAAGACCATCAGCAGGCAGCACAGGAACAGACAGACATAGAAGTTCAAGACGATCCCCAGGCTGATCACGATGGCCAGCGGCATGACCAGGAGCCCCATGGCTATATCAGCCAGTGCCAGGGAGACGATGAAGTAGAAGGTGTTGTTCTGGAAAGCCGGGTTCAGCCTCACCACGCAGATGACCAGGGCGTTGCCCACCGCTGCAGACACCCCAATCACGGCCTCACAAGCAATATAGAATTTGTCCAGGCTGCTCATGGCTGGGCTGTTCTCTGCCATCGTGACCAGAAGAGACTCTCCTCTGACTGCACAAGGCTAGGCATCAAAAAGGAGGCCCAAGAGAATAAGCATGTATGGGATTATTCCCCTCTGCAGCAGAACCACCCGCTCGCATTTGCAGTACGCCCCACCTCCAGCACTTTCTACTCTGCCTACAGCATAGCTCAAGCAGAGGGTTCACAGTTTTGACAGTATCAAATGCCACCTGTGGATGAAAGGTGCACACTCCTCCCCGTGCATTTCCCGTCTGTAGCACTGACACGTCTGGGCTTGCAGCTCCTTCATGTTCTTCACCTGTTTCCAGATCCAGTGTCTTAGAGCTTGAAAGTGTTTTAAAAAAAAGTCATACAATTCAATGACAGCAGCAAAGCTGACAGCAGCGGGTG
Organism: Crocodylus siamensis; assembly: GCF_052110815.1. Classification (NCBI taxonomy): domain Eukaryota; kingdom Metazoa; phylum Chordata; order Crocodylia; family Crocodylidae; genus Crocodylus; species Crocodylus siamensis. The sequence goes on from NC_143407.1 coordinate 2,033,712, forward strand.
CTTTTTTGTGGATTCTGGCTGTGGGTTTCTATTTTAAAACTGAAACATGGTTTTGAGCTTCTGCACAGAAACGTGCTCCATTTTCAGGTAGATGAACGTTGCTTGTCCCCTTCCCTTTCAGAAGAGAAGGTGGGGAGCCCAGGAAAAGGGGGGCGATTGATTGGTTTTTAATTTGCAAGCTTCCCGCATAGACCTGAAACTCTGTGGGTATGCAAACAAGGTTCTTTCGATAAATCCAATATCTTTTATTAGACCAACTCAAATACAGTAGTTGGAAAGATTCTTCTTAGCACTGTGTGGGTGTGCAAGGCATGTTCACAACCCCAGGCTATGTCCACGCTGCATGCTTCTCAGCAAGGCAAAGAGGCAACCACCTCTTGCTGAAGTCAGTGACAAGACTCCCAGTGGGACTCGGATTAGGTTGTTAGTGATGGTAAAGCCCATGAAACCCCTCAAGCGCTGCTTGCCTGTTATTTTTTGTTCTTCTCCTGCCCCATTGCAGCCTGATATAGGAAAAATGGAGCTTTACAGTAGCCCTCAGGGAGCCAAGACTAGGATGAGGGTCCCACGCTGCTATGCACTGAATAGACAACACTGCAAAAAAAGGTGCCCACCCAAGGACCTCAGCAGCTTTGTGCCCTGGTGCTGGGTCCCCGATTCACAGAGCAGGTAGCCGTGAAGATATGGATGGGTCCTGGGTTAGTGAAATGTGTTAGGATGAATTTGCCATTTTCTTTTGGACCCAAGAGGACCCCAGAGTCCACGCAGGACCAAACTGTTGGTCTCAGGGAGTGTTTCTGTGCCCTGACAAAGGCAGGGGCCAAGACACAGCCCCTCGCCGGCCGTCGTTGCTTCAGGCAGCACTGACCGCAGCACGAGGCTCTGAGGACTAGCGGCAGTAAAAGGAAGGAAACGCTGCTTATTACAGGATGTGGGCAGGGGACCAAAGACAGAGAACCCGTGTTTCACTCAGCTCTGTTTCTGCAGCCCAGAGGGGTAACTCAGTTTAGTGCTGCACCAAGGGGTGGGGGTGAATGGACCAAATAACTCAAGGGTGTGATGTTGTACACCCCTTCACCGGTGATGACTGTGTGTCACGTGCATTTGGTCTGCAGTAGTCTGCCAAATATATAACAACACGTGCGGTGGGGGACTGTGGTTGTTCACACATTCATTGTTCACAAACACACACCTTGAAACGTTATCAGGAGCAAAAAGCCAGCCTGGTGCTTTCACCAACGCGTTCCTCATCTTCATCCCCAGGCGATTCAAAGTCAGTGAGGTTGCAGCCAGGGTGAATTTGGCCAACTATCCATTTACAGAGCAATGCTTAAATTGGGGATTGATTTCACTTCCACCTGTCCAGGGCTGCTCCTAAGCAGCGTCTGCTCCAAGAGAATAAGCATGTCATTTAAGGAACTGATTATTTAGCCTTCGCCAGTTAAAGGTGCTGCTCCTTCTTGTGTCACCAGCATTTATCACTCATGTTAAGAAGGCCATTTGCTTCTTCTGGCACAACTAGCATTTACCTGTTGGTGTGAAAGCTGAGGAAATCCAAAAAGTAAGCATCTTACAAATGCTTTTTCATAATTAGCCCAGGTGCTTACTGCTTAATTTAATCGCTTCCACTTAGATTGCTCCCCCGGGCTCTCTCTCTCTGATACACCCCTTGCTTTCTTCTGTCCCTTTCTTTTTTCTGTCCATGACGAATGCCGGGTTATTCTTCAGGACTTGGATTGCAGGAAGGTTTTGTTCAGCAAGACAGTGCGGAGGCAGGTATGGTATGGCTTTCATTTTTGGAAAGGCCTTGTCTTTATACTAGGAAAAGACCATCCCACTCATACTAGCTATCCAAAGTGCGCAGCTGTCTTAGGGGGGAGGGGAAAGTCTCCCTAAAATACAGGGGCCACGTCCCACTGAGATCCTTATTTGAAGAGTAGCACCAGCAGTTGCAACTTTATCCGAATTCAAGTAGGAGGCAGAAATTTAAAGGGGAGGTCAGTCCTGGCGGCTTTCTACTTCCTCTTAGATGTCTCATTTCCCATGAATAGTGCACACCGCTTATCTAGATTGATTATGTTACAAACAATTTTCTGAAGAAGAAACATTTGTCAGCAAGACTGTAAAGAGGGAGCTGCAAGAGCATGCATTGGCTGGCTCATAGGGGCTGAATCTGGGGGCTGCCCCTTTTTGGTACAAGCTTCCTGGCTGCTTCGAAGCGACTCTCCGACCTGCTGAGATGGCCCAAAGGAAGTGAGAGGGAGCTCTGCCATCGAGGAGCGGACTCTCTGGGGAGGTCAGTGATCCGTGGATGTCCAGGGTATATTTCCATTTTGCATTTCTAAGCATGGGGAAGAGGTGGAAGGTCATTCTAAGACACGCTGGAGGAAGCATTTATTCTAACAAGTGCGACTGAGACACCTAAGTCTAGACAACATGGTGGGAGAGGTCGTCTCAAGATAATTCTGGCTCTTTTCCTTCCCCTCCCTTCTCTACCCGGAGCCTGCCGGAGATATTTCCTGTGATTAACGATGACAAACAGCAGCATGTCCCTGAGCACCCAGGATGCGATATACATCGCGGTGGAGTCCATCATTGCAGTGTTTGCGACGGTAGGCAATGCCCTGGTCATCGGCGTAGTGAAGCTCAACTCGTCGTTCCAGAACACCACCTTCTACTTCATCGTCTCCTTGGCACTAGCCGACATAGCCGTGGGGCTTCTGGTCATGCCACTGGCCATCGTGGTGAGCCAGGGACTCGTCATACCCTTCTATGCCTGCCTGTTTGTGTGCTGCCTGCTGATTTTCTTTACAAATGCCTCCATCCTGTCTCTCCTGGCCATTGCCATTGACCGGTACCTGCGGGTAAAGCTGCCCACCAGGTAAGTCGGGGCCAGTTTCAGTCATTGGGTTTTCAAGATACTACTTGTATTGCGTTTCCTATTTGTCATACTGCTCGTGTTGTAAAAACCCATTGGGAACAGCTCTTTGGAGCACAAAGCAGCTGCTTCTTTTTGGGTGTGGGCTCCTAGACTACTGCTAGACAGACAGACAGACTGTTACATATTTAGGGTCCGGGCACCAGCAAACTAGAGAAAAAGTCGTGTTCTTTGGGTATTTTGTTCGCTGTGCAGCCCGATTTGCATTTAGTCTTTCTTCCTTGTAAGGGGAGTGGTTTTAAAGGCAGATGGTACCCTGGCTGTGGGAACACAGATGCTCTTGAGACTGAAAATGTGATCACTGAGAGATGATCTACTGATAAGTGACAGCACCGGTAGAAACTGGCCCCTTGTTCCTCAAATGCTGCAAAATGACCGACAACTTGTTCTTTCTCTTCTAAGAAGGACTGTTGGCCAAAAGAGAGCTCAGTTCACCCAAAATCTGCAGCGTTTGAACCTGTGAAATATGAATGCTGCCTTGCTATCTCTAAGCAACCACATCTAATACGGTCTCTCTTTTCTCCCCCTGGCAGGTATAAGAGCATCACCACACAGAGGAGAATTTGGGTGGCTCTGGGATTGTGTTGGCTGGTGTCTCTGCTAACAGCCTTTGTCCCCATGTTTGGATGGAATAAGAAGGAGACAGTGATAAGAACAGGCAACTCCAGCTGCCTCCAGTGTAAATTCACCGCTGTGATGAGGATGGACTACATGGTGTATTTTGGCTTCTTCATCTGTATCCTCATCCCTCTGATCATCATGTGTGTCTTGTACGCTGAAGTCTTCTACATCATCTACATGAAGTTAAGCCAAAGTACGGCCAGCATAAAAATGGCAGGTGGGTTTTACAGGAAGGAGTTCAAGACAGCTAAGTCTCTGGCCCTCGTCCTCTTCCTGTTTGCAGTGTCCTGGCTTCCTCTGTGCATCTTCAACTGCATTTCCCATTTCTGTCATGACTGTGAAATCCCACAGCCTCTGCTGTACCTGGGCATCCTGCTGTCTCACGCCAACTCAGCCATGAACCCCATCGTGTACGCTTGCAAGATAAAGAAGTTCAAAGAAACTTATATTCTTATTTTTAAAACCTACGTCCTGTGCATGGATTCAGAACCAGTTATTTCAAACATTGAGACTCCGTCAGATCCGGTGTCATAAGTTAAGGAAGTGTACTGCACTGTCAGGGTATGTTCAAGTTCACAATTAGATAGAAAGGTAGACAAATAGACACATAACCCCGCTTTGTAATTTAGCTCAAGGGGAAATATGTGATCCACTTCTAATAATTCACTGTCCTCAGGTGGACCTTTTACTACCCATTTGTTTTTCCCTTCAGTGAAGTTATATGTCTTTGGGGTGTAGGCTGTAGCTGTGCTGGTCTAAAAGGTTCTTTGGGTAAGTCTAATAAAAGATATTGGCTTAACTCAAATAGTTAAAATAAGATATTGGTTGTCTACTACATGTCTCTAGCACTTTCCCAGAGAGCAGGTGTCCCAGCTCTTCTGCTTTGCCAGCGTCTCTGTATTGATGACCTGCGAGCAACTGATGTGATGTGAACCATCGCAAAAACATCCTGATATAACAGAGCACCGTGGTGACCATCTCAGTGGAAAGACCAAGACTGAATAGGCAATGTAAGCTATTATATCTACAGAGTCAACTGGCCCTCTTTCATTAGCCTGAAATTCATGGGTGTCTTTCCATGTTTGAAAAATGCCTGCAGAGCACCTGAAGGGTTCGGGTGACTGGAATAAGGCAACAGCCGCTGTGGCAGAGGTGCTAAAGGACTAGAGAATTGTTCCATGCGCAACACACCTCCGACAAATTCCTGAGAAGCCTACCACAAAGGTGCAACAACAGACTAAGACTTAAACTGCCTTTTAGCAGATCAGCTGATAGGACAGGAGCTACTTTAAGTATCATGGTAAACCTCTGTTGCAAACTGTAAAGATTTTTTTTTTAAATCATTGCAGGTTTATTCTGTCTTGTGACTGACAAGCACATAGCACTGTTGGATGTGTTCACCACTCTGGCATATGGGAGACAGGGTTGGGTTTTGTGCCCCAGGCTCCTCGTGGGTGTGCATGCCTCAGGTGTTTACCCATCTCTTCAGACCACAGCCTCCATGGGGCCATGCACGATGGGCCCTGGTGTTGGGGGGAGGCTTCCAGGTAATACCGTAGCATGGGTAACACGGGAGCCATTTACAGAGCAGAACAATTTCATCATATCACCTTGCTTTTAGTATTTCAAATAGCCTCTATTAAAACACCCCAAGGCAAATACATGCAAAGCAAAGAGTGGGTTATAGGGCAGGCAGTGACAAACATGGTGTACTCTCCCAATCCTCTCATACCACACCTGTCGTAGGCTTCATAGTTTCATAGTAGCTAGAGTCGGAAGGGACCTAGGTAGATCATCTAGTCCGACCCCCTGCCTTGGCAGGAAAGAGCACCGGGGTCAGATGACCCCGGCAAGGTGCTCATCTAACTTCCTTTTAAAAATCCCCAGGCTAGGAGCCTGCACCACTTCCCCTGGAAGCTGGTTTCAGGCCCTAGCCGCCCTGACTGTGCTTCGGCTTTGTGCTAGAAAAGCCACATTGTTTTATCCCAGGGCAGGGGGTCAGACTAGAAGATCTGCAAGGCCCCTTCCGACCCTACATCTACGCATGTACAAGCTAACACGCATCAACCCTCCCCAGACAAAAGCACACTGAAGGCAACACAATTAATTTTAAGCTCAATAAAAAGAAATACCTCACAGTAAACTAAACCACCTTGCCTTGATTGCGGTCGCACCTCAACGACAGTAGCTATTCTGAGGTCTGAAGCCACCAGCAGCTCTGTTAGCATTATGAGAACACCCTGCAAGCGTTTTGGAGGACCCTGGGTTGGGACTCCTGCTATTTTAAAAGATGAGATGCTTGGGTAAGTCACAAGAGGCTGAGATGTGATTAATATCTTTAAGATAAAGGGTGGATAAACTGTTAGAGGTGGGGTTAAGTCCCAGGGAAACTGGTAGACCTCACCACTGGCCTTCAGCTGCAGCTCACTGGGGGGGGCGGGGGGGGGCGCGGCGAGTTGAGGGAACAATTATATGGCTTTCCATTTAGTGAGAGCTGAACCACAAGAGGCTGCAGCCCAAAGCAGAGATGCACATGGCAAAGCTAAACAGAAAAGTTTATTAAAGAGTCCATCCTTAATAGACTGGACAACGCCAACATCCTGAGGGACAGCCAGCACGGGTTTGTTGCGGGTAGGTCTTGCTTGACCAATCTCATTTCCTTCTATGACCAGGTGACCTATCACCTGGACGAGGGAGAAGAGATTGATGTCATACATCTTGACTTCAAAAAAAGTCTTTGATCTGGTATCCTACGACCACCTCTTGGCCAAACTGGCCAGTTGTGGTCTTGGCTCCACCACGATCCGCTGCCTGGGAAATTGGCTCCGTGGTCGGACCCAGAGGGTTGTGATTGATGGCAGTCACTCATCGTGGTGCCCTGTGACCAGTGGGGTCCCCCAAGGCTCTGTCCTTGGACCCACACTGTTCAGCATCTTCATTAATGATGTGGACATTGGAGTCAGGAGCGGACTGGCCAAGTTTGCCTATGACACCAAACTTTGGGGCAAAGCATCCACGCCAGAAGACAGGCAGGTGATCCAGGCTGACCTGGACAGGCTCAGCAGATGGGCAGACGAGAACCTCATGGTGTTTAACACTGAAAAATGCAAGGTTCTCCACCTTGGGAGGAAAAACCTGCAGCACCCTTATAGGCTCGGCAGTGCTACGTTGGATAGCACTACAGGAGAAAGAGACTTGGGGGTCATCATTGACCACAAGATGAACATGAGCCTGCAATGCGATGCTGCGGCTAGTAAAGCGACCAAAATGCTGGCGTGCATCCATAGATGCTTTTCGAGCAAATCCCGGGACGTCATTCTCCCCTTGTACTCGGCCTTGGTGAGGCCGCAGCTGGAGTACTGCGTCCCGTTTTGGGCTCCACAATTCAAAAAGGATGTGGAGAAGCTTGAGAGAGTCCAGAGGAGAGCCACGCGCATGATCAGAGGTCAGGAAAACAGATCTTACGACGACAGGCTGAGAGCCACGGGACTCTTTAGCCTGGAAAAGCGCAGGCTCAGGGGTGATCTGATGGCCACCTATAAGTTTCTCAGGGGTGACCACCAGGATCTGGGGGAACGTCTGTTCACCAGAGCGCCCCAAGGGATGACGAGGTCGAACGGTCACAAACTCCTGCAAGACCGTTTCAGGCTGGACGTAAGGAAGAATTTCTTTCCTGTCCGAGCCCCCGAGGCCTGGAACAGTCTGCCAGCGGAGGTGGTTCAAGCGCCTACATTGAACACCTTCAAGAGTAAATTGGATGCTCATCTTGCTGGGATCCTATGACCCCAGCTGACTTCTTGCCCTTGGGCGGGGGCTGGACTCGATCTTCCAAGGTCCCTTCCAGCCCTAATGTCTATGAAATCTATAAATCTATGAAACAGGGCTCAGGAGGTTTCATGGGGATGGAGATGGCAAATGTGGGGGCTGAGGGGACTGGCCGGTGGAGCAAGTGGAGGAAGAGAAACCACCAAAGACCTGGGTATGTGGCCTTGAGGGACTTCAGGGAGATATGCTGACTGGAAGAGAAGCTGAATGGAAAAGTGTCTGCAAAGACCCTGCCTTTTGCCTGACTTCTGGCAAGTGGTGCGTGTTGCTCCTGATCTGCAAGAGCACACCCAGCCTTCCCACCCAGAGCAAAAGGACTTCCTCAGGAGGCCTTTCATCTGAGCAAGCTTAAACCCCACCCGCACATGAGGTCAGAGAAGCTTTTTTAGTCTGCACACTGATCAGAGCAAGGTGCAACTAGTTACTGGCATTAAATAGCACCAGCCAGTTTGAAGGGTCATGTGTTTTTTAGGGGGGTGAGGATAGGATGAAAATGGGACACAGATAGAAGCTGGGAAAAATGGTTATAGAGCAATCAAAGGAGAAAAACAGAAGTCCTTGTTCTGTGCTGCCCATCAGAGGAAGTCACTGGTAAGAAAAGCTATTCCTTGGTCTTCAGACCAAGCTGCCTGGCATAATCTCTCAGGGAATTAATATTCCCTGGCATGTGCAGAGGGATTTAAAAGATAAACCGGGCAGTGAGAGAAGTGCCACAGGCTGCATAAGGACAGGAGAGTTCAGTGCAGCTCATGGCTCAGGAGACAGACGCTCTGCCGCAGACACTAGGACGGCGTGGGCTTTGCCAAAGAACGCCTGACCCTATAACCCAGGACCTGGGACTTCTCGGGTCAAAGGATTATCCCCAGGGCATCAGCAGTGGCAATGTCTGAAACCAAGTGAGCATGGGGAAACAGAGGCAAAGCCCCACCAGCTGATGGACTAGCTCAGCTTCCCAGCAAAAGAGCAGCAAAAAGGCTCAGCCCAACCCAATTATCTAACGAAGCTCAGACAGACCCATTGTGTGCTACTGGGCTAAATGAAACCTCACAGAGACACTGGTACTGTTTCTAGCCCAACCCAGCCCAGCAAACTCCCACAGAAGTCTTATAACTCATGTTACTAGCACATGTGCTACACCCTTCTCTTAGAGAGGCATTTAGTACCTCACCACAGCTGGGCCCACTGCCACATCCTTTCAGAAAGAGGCCCTGGAAATCCCTTCTCATGCTGAGCACCTGTATTGCTTTCCCTGCTCTGGGAGACTATCTATGAACCATCTCTGTGTAGGGACTTACAAAGCCTACCCTCCTCATCACACTATTAATAATACCCCTTGGCTTCCCAGACTGAGACAATACCCGGAGATTTTTCCTGCTGGAGGTGGCACAACTTGGTGAAACTTCAGCCCAGTGCACAAAGCCAGTATGAGCCCTATGCACTAATTAAGTCCCAACTAAGCCATATGTTCAGGGGTGCACCTTCAGACTCAGGCTACCCTTCCTCACCTGGGGTAGACTCATCAGTGGTTGAGTTAAGCAATATCCTATGCTTGGTTTCTCTGTTTGCCTGGGATAGCTTTTGAATGTTGCATGCACTCAGTTACAAAACGTCCGGGCGTGTTAAGGCATCCGTGAGCAGACTGCTATCTGCCTGGTGAAACCCAGAAAGGGGAAGTGGGGGCACACACATTTAGCAGACGCAGCAGCCCTAGAGCACCATGGTCATTGTCTGTACAAGAACCAGTTCATGGCTGCTATTACGAACTGGCTAGCAGACGGTGCCTGGCCTTGGGGGAGGAGTGGAAGAGACAAATGCCCTGGAAAGAGGGCAAGTCTGAGGGAGGGGATTGCAGAGAGTCCTGCACAAAGAGAGGGGTGGAGGACGTTAGAGACCTCTGGGACATGCAGCACACTCGACTTGCACAAATCAGAAAGCTCGTGCCCTTCTGGTTAGCACAGCCAAAGCCGTTGCTTTCCAGTTGGCTGAGTTTTAGTGAATGGGGTGGAAATGACCCATTTGGGCCTCAGTCCAGTTCTGCGTGGAAAGGCACCTTTCACCCTCACTGTGCAGCATCCCAGCGACAGGAACGAGCCTTTTGCTGGCTCTCTCGGAGCTGAAAGGTCTCCGCTTGCTGTTATCATGTTTACTACAGGAAGAGAAATGGCTTTGGGTTTACTGTGAACTATGCCTTATTTCTCAGAACAGCTCACAGTTTCACGTTTTCCAGTTTCTCTCAGCTGCTACCCATCCTCAGGTGACCATAACTGCTATCAATTCTAAATCCAAACAGTTCAGGGAAGGCATTTTGGAGGAACAAAACAAAACAAAAAAGGAAATTTGTGATAATTGCTACTTGAACCTCATGGAGCCATAGCACATTTTGGGGATGAACACATCGCCTTCACTATACAGGGCTTTGAAGGGATCACAGTCATCTACACCGGGTGTGAAATTGGAGACCGAGAGAAACGGAAGTGTTCTATTTCTGGCTCCCTTGGTGATTAGCAACGTGGCCCAGATATCACCATAACCAGGTTTTCAGAAAGTCACAGAGGTTTTGAGAACTTGCCCCTTTCTCTGTTCCCAAAAACTCACGCATGCAAATGGTAGCAGCAGGACTGTCACACCGACAGAGCTAATACACACTGCTGGATGACTGTGCCAGGTAACCTGCTCCCATGTTCCCCAGTCCACGTGGGGCATAGCACACACAGCTACGGTCTGAAGGCAGCCCGCAGGGTGTGGTATGCAGTTCTCGACCACAGTGTTACTGTTCTGCTGCCTGGAAATACCTTGCCCAATACATAGCCTCCGATTACATTTGCCTTTTCTATGGGTGCACCACATGGCTGGCTTCTAGTCAACTAAGCTGTGCAAGCTACTCTCCTCTGTTACCTTTTAGCTAGCGAGCTCCCTGTTTATAGCAGAAACTCTTGTAATTAGTCTCCACGTGCCTGACCTTGCGTTTTGTACTGCACCATTCATCCTGTTTTTATTACTCAGTCCCCAGGGTCATCTCATTTTCCCTGTATAATATTCCAATCTCCTTTGTATCGACCGTGCCTCCCGCTATTGGTTCCATGGTACATGTCTACTGCTCCAGCCAAGGTCACAAATGAAAATATTAAATCAGATAAGCCTCAACATCTGTCCAGGGGGAACTCAACATGTAACCTTCTTTCAGCCTGATAGTTGCCCACTCTGTAAAACCTAACATCATTCAAAACTCCCCTCTTCTCCTTCTTCATTAGTTACTATGTCCCATGCGGCTCTGCTACATCCTTTGCTCAACTAGAGATAGACTGCATTTATCGCATTTCCTTTTGCTAGAAAATCTGGTGCTTTTTCAAAGACCAACATCAGACTAATCTGTGACCTGGAGAAAACCCTGTGTTGCTTGCAGTGCTCATGGCACTTGCTGACTTAATTTCTCAGAACGGCTCACGATGTCTGCATAGTAAACTCACGTTGTCCTTTATCCTATTTTGCATTTACTTCAACGTCCTTAAATAGCCTTTCAAAACGGACTCTAAAGCCTTACTTACAACTGAGGTCAGTCTCACAGTGCTGCAGTTGCTTGGATCACCTCCCGCCCCACCCCGTTCCCTAATGTTACTTCAGTGTTTGCCATCCTCGTCCCTCCTTCTGTACTTTGAGGACTAACAACATTATGAAAATGGATGCATTCAAGAATTGAGGTCTGCTCATGGAGCTCCACTCAGGGCCTTACAAGCATTGCCATCACAGACTTGGAAATACACATGCACTGAAGCCACCCAGAAGAGAAGTGCGTAGTCTTTTATCAAACTCACCCATTTGTGTGTGTGTACAGCAGCGATGTTTTATGTAGTCTTCACAAATCCACACCCCATGCAACTCATTCAAACTCTTTTACCACAACAACCCAGGCAATCCATGCTAAAGGAAAAAAGAAAAAGAGAGAGAGAGAGAGAGAGAGAGGTAGGTAGGTAGCTGCGTTAGGCTGAAGTCAAGCAGAAGGAAGGATAGAAAACCAACATAAAAGCCACACACATTTGTACCTCCCCTTAGAAACCCCAAAGCACTTACGATATCAATGGTCCCCCAAAGCTGTGTTCTTTGTTAGTGATGTCATGCCATATTAACAGCTAAAAATGGGTTGCTTTAAGCATTACTGAATGGCTAAGAACAGATCACAAGAGTCAGTTGTTATGAACTGGGGTTCCCCATCCATTACCTTTTGCTGCCAGCACACGGCCATTTACTCCTTTGTGTTCCAATGCAAGGTGATTTTTTTTAAGCTTGCAAATGTTTCCTGTCCTTTTGTCATTTACTGATTGGTGCTTCTTTCGGTCAGACACTGGGGATATTTATTCCTGTTCAAGTGCACAGTCATTTTGCATAGACCCAAAAGAATTAGGGCTGGATGCAAAGGTATCTGGGCACTCAAATATGCAGGTGACACCTGGTTGCAGTTATAACAATCCAGCATCATGCACTGGCTAATATGAAGGATTCAATCCTCAGGTAACAGGGCTTGGGGCTGGGCATTTGAAGATTTGGCTTCTACTCCCAATTCTGGTACCGATAGCTTCTGGTACCATTACTGAAAAACCCCATCACCTCTCAGTGCTCCAGCCCCCAGCAGGTTAAAAGCATAGCGTTTGTGGCTGCTGGAGGGAGTAGAACAGCTAAAGCCAGAGGGAAGCTTTATCCCCTGCTTTTTCCTGGTGCGAGAAAGCAGGGCTTAACTCCCCCTCCTCCTTGGCAGATGTGGTGATGGATGGGGACATTTCACTACAACTTAATCACTGCAGTTGCTCCTGCTGCAAAATGAGGATAATGGTTCTCATCCACCTCTGTCAAATGCTTGGTAAATGAGTGCTATTAACACACCTGATGTTCTGCCAGCATGAGATGGGTCATTGCTATTTACTTACTGTTACAGCTGTTTGAGTGTCCCCGCTAAAGCCAGGGAGTTCATCAGTACAACAGCATCTCTCTGCAACTACATTTCTAGAGATGAAGTCACAAGTCCAAGAAAACAAGCTTCTCATCTCCTATGATCTAACACGGAAGCAGAAATGTGCATAAGCTATCCATTTTTAAATAATTATCAAGTGCTTTGGTTAACTATGTTAATTGAAGCAGAGGCACAATAAGGAGAACCATTTGAGTCCAAAGTAATTTAAGAAGAGCATGGAAAAACATTTGGTGGGCAGATTTTCTCACACGATTAAATACGACTAGTAAGTATTTCCTGTCCTTTTTGTGCTGATTAAGACAGAGAGATTAGTTTTACAAGGGCAGAAGGAATGAAAAGAGAAAGCGCTGGTATTGCTCATCAGCCCGACACAGAAGAGGAAACTGTGACACAAAGTAAGTGATTTTAAGAGCATGCAGTGAGGAGAGACACAACCGCGCGCACACAGGGGCTTCTACAGGTGAGGAGATGTTACTGCTCAGGACAGACACTCCTAATTTAACTCTCCTTCACCCAACTTTAAAGCTGGGGCAACTGAGCTCATTTATATCACGATAGGCTCATGCACATCTAACAGCGTAATACGCGGGGGACACTCCTAAGCGTAAGTTCCCTTTCCCCTTTTGAAGCTGCTCCAAGTGTATTTGTCCGTACGGCGAAAGCAGTGCTGCATGACTTCCTGCTCTGACCATGCTGTCTTGTGCCACAGACCTCAGCGCAGCTCAAGTCACTCAGCTGATGTCTGACAGGCAATGTTTGGAAATGCCGTTTTGAGCAAAGCCAGTGCATTGTTACAACACGGCCACGTCCCTCGGAGCCGGAGGCAGCAGCTGTGTCTTCATTTCTCTGCAGCGGACTTGGATGTCTTCTTGAAAGTCAAAGAGGCATAATGGACTTCGTCCTGGGGAAGCTGAGAACAGGAAGCGGGAGTGAGCCAGTGCCACCTTTGTGGCCGGACTTCCCACCCTTCAGTTTGCTCGCACCAAGCTCTCAAAGCAGCATAGCGTGAGCTGTCCCAGCCTGCCTGGGTTTCTGGGAAACAGTTATACCCAGGCTGCAGCAGACCAATGGATCCTAAGGTCCTGCGAGAGCCCCCAGCATTAGAGGCTTCAGGGGGATTAAGTCCATAAATGGACAAAAAATGAAGGAGCCAGCCTTATGGCTCAGTTTCCTGGTAACCTTCTCAGTTAGTGCTTGATTCGTGCATACAAACACGAGGGAAAATCTCCCTTGTATACTTTTATCCCAACATAACCAGGCAACCACATGCTGCTACGAAGAGAAGGGTTCATCTACAAGGAGTTGTAGAAGAGGAGGCCGAGACTCTAGGACAAGGGTCAGCAACCTACAGCCCACGGAGCAGCAGGCACGGGGCCTCGGCAGCAGTCACTGGTGCAGGGGAGACAAGTGGCAGCAGCGGCAGCACCCTCGAGTCCGCCTGTGCCTCCAACCCAGGCTGGGTCATTCTGCCGTATGGCCAGAAAGGGCTGCCTATCCCTGCTGTAGGGCATTGGAGGAACGTGGCCTTTAAATCCCTTGGGAGCAAGGCAAGGAATATCTGGCTTCCCAGTCGACAAATACCCTGCCAGTGCCGAGATGATGGGGTTGCTCCCTGGGTGAGGATAGAGGGGAAGGCCGATTGCTTTGCAGTGGAAAGCACTTGCTTTTAAAGGTGAAGGGGAATTGCGATCAAGTGTGAAATCTACCCACCTTTCACTTTTAGACACAATAAAGCATAGTCTACAACAGTTGAAATCTCAGCTTTAAATACCTGACAGACACCAAAGAAACAGGTCTGACCTTTTCCTGGGCATGTTCCACATCTGCCAGCTGCATGGACTGGGCAACATCCTTCTCTGGAGAAGCCTCTTGGAATCTCCTGCGAGCTATAAAGGAGACAAAGGGATGGAAACCATAGACAGGCCTGAGAAGTCCCAGCCCCCAGGTGACGGGGTCAGAGACATTCTGTGCCCAGGAAGGACTGAAGGGGGAGAGGAGCGTCACTAGGACTTGTAAGGCAGATCCTGCAGAGGATCTGTGCTGCAGCAAGTGGAGCCTCCTGCCCCAAGCCTTCTCTGCCCTTTTGTGCAGGTAATAGGAATAATGGGAAATGACTGGAGGACTATCAGCACGAGGGATACAGCCTCTCTCCTCACCAGGTTGTCAAGCCAAGTAACCCTCACCACCTCAACTGTGCCAGCTGGACTGGGAGGACATCACCGACACACTTAGGTGACTCTTTTCTGGGTGTGGGGCTGGAGGAAACATTTACCGTATTTTTCGGACCATAAGACGCACTTTTTCCCCCCCAAAAGTGGGGGGAAAACGAGGGTGCGTCTTATGGTCCGGAGGTGTGGTACCCCAGAACATTTGTTTGCGGTCCCACGCGCCCGCTTGCTGCCCGCTGCCCTTCCCATGCTGTGGATTGCTGTGTGTGTGGGGGAAGACCAGCCTCCTGGAGTCTCAATGTCCGTCAGTCAGTCAGGTCACATGATCGGCACAGCGCACGCCTCCCCTGCGCGTGTGTGTGTGACACTGACAGGCTGACAGGATTAGCACGTTGAGACAGGAGGCAGCCAGGTACGGTAGCAGGTAACGTCCCGGCCGGGACTGTGTGATGCAGCACGGTGCCCGGACCGGCAGGCAAGGAGCCCGTCGTGGCAGGAGAGACACACGTGGTCTCTCCTGCCATGCAAAGCCTTGCCTGTCAGGTTGGTTGGTAATTTGTTTTTCCTAACAGGGTTATAACCACTTGCCTACATAGAACGCTGGGGGCGGCCGTGGGGGAGGGGGTGTCAATCTGTCCTCTTGAAGCTGTAACATTAATATTTAAATATTCTTTGTGCCAGGGAGTTATCATAATTCTATAAATTTGTGGTTAGGGCAGTCACCTGGGAAAGAGATCTATAGGTTCTACTCTATATGTCAATGAATATTTAAGTGTTACACAAACTGGGTGCGTCTTATGGTCAGGTGCGTCTTATGGTCCGAAAAATACGGTAAGTAAGTGCCAGAGCTCTGCCCTGAAAAAAGATCCTATATAATCAAGTACCACATCTTATCCATACGGCATGGCACGGATTCCTCCAGAAGGATTCCTGAAAGACATAGATGCTGGACCCATAAGAAGAAACAGGCAGCTAAATGAAGTAGCTAAGCTGAGGGGTGGGTGCTTTGGAAATCCTGGCCCATGTATTTGAGTAGTGTCTAGTCGTGGCTGCCGTGGGAAACTTTTACCTTTTAACGTGCACAATTACCCCCGTTCTAGCTGAAATGGTGCACAGCCAAGTGGCAAAGAAAAAGTGACTGGTTAACCATGTAGCAGATACAACCTAAGCACAATTCTGAGAAAAGTAGCATTATTCTAACACTGAAAAAAAATCTTTTTAAAAGATAAAGGGCCTCCCTTGTAAGAGACACTCTACTAAGTGTCTATTGTAACTTTGTCATGTTGCATGACAACTCCATGGACAACTTGTGCCACCCACAACATTTAAATGCAGAGCACGAGAAGCTCTGTAACCTGCTCACCTGCATCATCACAAGCTTTGACAACCCCGAGTGCTGCCCTCGTTATTCCTCATTGTGTCACTTACATTTTTTTGTCCTTTGTCCGATGATCAAGCAGATGAATGTGAATATCAGAGAGGCTAACAAAGCACCAGCAAGAAAGGACAGCAACATGTAGAGTACCTCATGGCTGTTGAGGGACAGGAAATTGTGGGTCAGCATCTGATTTTTATAGTAACAATAGCTCAGATCCTGCCCCCTTCTGACGAATGCACGGTCCCGTGGGTGGCAAACTGGCTCCAAGGGCGCACCCAGAGGGCGGTGGTGGACGGGTCGATGTCGACCTGGGGGGGTGTGGGCAGCAGAGTCCCCCAGGGCTCGGTCCCTGGGCGGGTGCTGTTCAACATCCTCAGCAGCGACCTGGACGAGGGGGCGGAGAGCACCCTGTTCAAGTGCGCTGATGACACCGAGCTGTGGGGTAAAGCGACTGCACCGGCCGGCAGGGACTGCGTTGGAGAAGCGGGCGGATCTGAACAGGACACGGTTTAACAAGGACAAGTGCAGGGTGCTGCACCTGGGGAGAGGGAACCAGCATTACGGTTATAGGTTAGGGGCTGCCCCCCTCGGCAGCACAGAGGCAGAGAGGGATCTTGGAGTCAGGATTGACTCCAGGATGAATATGAGTCGCCAGTGCAACGGAGCAATAGGCAGAGCCAACCGCACCCTGTCCTGCATCAGCAGGGGCATCACCGACAGGTCCAGAGAGGTCTTGCTCCCCCTCCATACGGCGCTGGTCAGGCCACAGCTGGAGTCCTGTGTCCAGCTCTGGGGGCCACACTTCAAGAGGGACATGGGGAACCTGGAGAGGGGCCAGAGGAGGCCACTTGCATGGTCAGGGGCCTCCGTGGCCAGCCCTGTGAGGAGAGGCTGAAGGACCCAACTCTCTTCAGTCTCCGCAAGAGGAGACCGAGGGGGATCTTGTGGCTGCCTACACCCTTATCAGGGTTCAGCAGCAGGGACTTGGGGGAAGTCTGTTCCCCAGGGCCCCCCTTGGGGTCACTGGGAACAATGGCCACAAGCTGAGGGAGGACAGGTTTAGGTTGGATATTAGAAAGAACTACTTCATGGTAAGCGTAGCCAGAGCCTGGAATAGGCTTCCCAGAGAGGTGATGCTCTCACCATCCCTGGGGATCTTCAAGAGGAGCCTGGACAGGCACCTGGCTGGGGTCTTATGACCCCTGCCACCCCCAGTGCTCCTTCCTGCCCATGGCGGGGGGTCGGACTCGATGATCTGTCTAGGGCCCTCCCCGCTCAGTGATTCTATGATTCTCCATGCTGTCATGGCAGTAGTACTGCTCAGACCTCTCTCAACACCTCAAGGCTTTGGAATAAATTTAGACATCATTTAATTATTAAATCAACAACACATCATTTGAGAGGCAACCATTCCTGCAAATGCTATCTTTTGTTGGACCAACCGCAGGGTTGGGCTAGACATAGACTATCTTTCAAGTACCGCAGTATCCTTCTGCAAAGTACCTGAAGAAGAGTACCATGATGCCAAAAAAGCTTGCATGTGTCTAATTCAAACCTGCAGTTGGTCCAGTAACAGAGATCACCTGCATTAACTTTTGCCCCTCACAACTGGACAGACACAGCAACATCACTTCAAAACTCTTCATTTGAATCATTTAAAACCTTTGGGATTGGATACATGCAGCTACAGAAGTGCCAGAATTCTTCTTTTCTTTGGTGTCAGATCCTAACTTCCAAACTTATGAGCCACTGTCTGGTATCGTTGCTGAAAAGGTGAATTCCCCACTCTGGGAATTTGTAAAAAACGCAGCTTTCGATTAAGTGCTGGGCACCACATTCACACAGGTGGCTGACCAAGATGTTCATCTTGTGAAGTATTAAGAATCTGATAAAAATTTGTAGAACGATATGAGATGGGAAGGGTGACATTCGGATGCTCTTATCAACATTGACTGCTTTATCATTGCCTATTCAAGCTGCAATACAAACTGGTATAGTTATATGGAGAACAAGAAAGAGAGAACAGGATAAGCTACTTAATTCTCAGCAGTAGGAAAAGACTTGAGCTAGAAAAGAAGAGACTCAGACTTGATTTAATTCTATGGACTTCAGCAGAATTACATCTAGGCAGAACAGAAGAAAACAGCTTGGAAAAAAAAAAAGCCCAGAAGAAAACCAGGTTGTGTTTACTCATCAAAACCGTGTGCAGCTCCTATTGTTGGGACTGGAGCAGGTGCGCTAGTAGTCACGCTGGCTGGAGCAGGTGCGCTAGTAGTCGTGCTGTGCGGAGGCCTTGGTGGTGCTAGAAGCAGATGCAAAGAGGGTCAAAATGCATCATGTGTTTCTGTAAACCAAGTTACGTTTCACCAGCATTGTATTTTATCCTGCCACAAGCTCTGTGCCCCACTCGAAAGCTGTTTATATAGAGTGGCATGACAATGGACTTCAAAAGTATTTACATTCTCTGTATGAAGTGACAAGGATTGAACACTTGCAACTGAAAGCAGGGCTGGGATATTCTATGCTAGGAGAAACACAGAACCCCAGCGTTTTTGCCACATGGCAGCCTTGAAGAGTTGCACAATTAAAGTGTAGCCATATATTAACACCAGCTTTGATACAACCCTCCCAGTACAGCTCACAACAGAGCAAGAGGAAGTTACCTGAAGTTGGCTCACTTTTTGAACTCAAGCTTCCCATTGTCTTCAAAACACAAGGAGCAAGAAGCAAAACTAGAGAGAAAAGCAGGCAAATAAATTACTCTGAGATCCAATCCTGATTTCTGAAAGCTTTATTGATCACCTTTGTTAAGTTTGTTCCAACGGTCCTTAGCTGATTCCTGGAGATTTGATGTCTTCCAAGTGTTATAATGATACTACTATTGGAAGTTTGTGCTAGAAACTGAACATCTGGGTCTAGAGAAAGAGTCCCACGTTCTGGGAAAGCTTGGATCCATTCTGACTTGTTGGTTTTTTTAAGCTTTTCTTCCCAGGAGCTCAAAAAGTCAGAAGTGGGTTGAATCTCATGGCACATCTGTGACCTAAGAAAGTGTTACTAACCATATTGCTGTGCGAGAGGCGTATCAGACAGAAAGGTAAATATACAAGCAGTAAAGGCTGTAGGTCAGCAGCTGCCAGGAAGAGAACCATCCTACTTCCCTGCCCTAACTACCAGAGTTTACACAGCACCTGAGCACAGGCAATGAATAAAATAAACCTTAGTAATTGTTTCACTATTAAAAGGGAGAAATACCGACTTAAAAACTACTCTTCTGTCTGAAAATTTTGCACATACCCTTCTGTAGCAGCCATGACAATTAGAGCAGGTCAGAAAGTGTTCCTTGAAACAATTTTTCCATCAGAAAGTTAATTTTACAAAACTGATTTTCTGTCCACATTTGATATAAATGAAATGCTTATTTCACAGCCTTAATGAGGTGCAAAAAAGCTTAAAATGCAGGCAATTCTTGTAGTTAATGAGCACAGCTCACTAGTTCTCAGTAAGCTTCTAGCATCATTAAAGCTACACTAACAGTGCATCTCATTTTCCTCTACAATCGCTATAAAATATAGTCACTGGCTATTCCTTTAAAAAAAACAAACATACAAAAAATTTTCACTGGTAATTGAGAAATGAAATAGCAACATCTTACCTTGTACCCTAAAATTGTCGCCCACCCGAGTGGGAAAATGCTCCAGTGTTTTAACAACTACACACACACACACACAGTTGGTTTCTGTTCCTTGTTCTCAAGCAAATCAGTCTGTAATTACAGACACTTTACAACATCTACAACAGCAGTCAGCTTTTGGATTAGAGAGAACTTCGTGCTGAAGACAGGGAAGTTGTGCAATTGTAAAAATTAACATAGAGGAAGGTCGATTACAAAATAAGCACCCACTTTTAGGAACTTCCAAAATTAAAAATAATAATCACATTTTCAAGTAAGGCAATTGCCCAGGTTTCTCTTTGCAAGACTGAGTTCAGATTTTTTTTTAAGAGACCTGGAGAATGTTCTGGTTTTTCAAGCCCCATAAATCCAGATTTTAAAATTCAGTGTGCAAAAAAAATAAAGCAGGTCATAAGTTGGTCACAACTTTTAATTTTTAGCAACACAGGTGTATCAAAAACAAACCCATGCCAGAAAGCATGAAACATCTCAAAGTCTCATTGCTTAAATGGAAAGGAACTTATTCAACAAGCTACTTCCTATAGCCATTTGGATTAAGTGCATTGCTCAACTGTGATTTGTAAACATGGACAGAAATGCACTAAGTCTGAAAGAAAAAAAAAACCAAAACAAAAAACCTTTGAGGAAGTGGAAGGCCCTTTAAATAAGTTTCAGTAGAATTACTATCCCCTCCACAAATCCTTTTCCCTATTCCAGGATATGAAAGACACTTGCCTAATGTCTGCACCCTGTAATCCAATGGGCTGAAAAGCAAGCAAGGTAAATGTGGCCATCTAAACTTTTTAGCATTCAGTGGTAGTTTAAAATTTAAATTTTGTTGCTAGGTTTGGGATCTCAGCCCAACTGTAGGCTCACTGTATCCCAAGAAAATAATTTCTGTATTAAGTAAATTAGATTAGAGTTTTTGTTCAAGAAAAAAAGGCTAGTTTAGGCTGGAGACAGTTTTTTCCTGTATGGAACTGGATGTCTACAAGGGTAGTACAACTGTTACAGTGGATAGAGTGGACAGAATGAATGTAGCCATCTCATTTGCAAAATAGTTGTTACATAAAGTTATGTTCTCATACTTCCAGTTGAACTCAATCTGTAGACACAGGAACTATAAGCTAGCAGGGTAGCGAAGGGGGAAAAAAAAACACCCCAGAAACAGAGGTTGCAGGAAACAGTTGCACCTGCTTCAGACTGAAAAGGTTTCTTATGAGATTAGTCACTATTTTCCCCTTTGGCCTTTATTTTCGTAGACATTAAGGCTGAAAGGGACATTGTAAGATCATCAAGTTCAGCCCCCTGCCCAAGGGGCAGGAAGTCAGCAGGGGTCAGAGGATCCCAGAGAGATAAACGTCCAAGAAGTTCTCATAGGTGTCCAGCAGAGGAGCTTGCACCACCTCTGGGGGGTTTGTTCCAGGCCTTGGGGGCTCGGACAGTAAAGAAGTTTTTCCTTATGTCCAGCCTGAAATGATCTTGCAGGAGTTTGTGACCATTAGACCATGTCATCCCTTGGGGTGCTCTGGTAAACAGGCATTCCCCCAGATCCTGATGCACATCCTTTATGTACTTATAGGCTGCCACCAAGTCACCCGTGCAATAGTCTGCTGCCATACAAAGCAGACAGTTGAGATCATATTGTCTTTGATACAGACCTCTACCCCAAGCCACCCTCTTCAACTGTACTTACTCTGAACATTTCACTGATGAGCTACAAGTTGTGATCCTAGGATACTGTGCTCATACAACCACCAAAGAGAACATTTGACAGCAACGGATATGGAAGCCAAGACAGCAGCTGATTTTTAAGTCAGACAATAATATAGTAAGTGAAAGGTTGCATGTACTGGAGGAAACCTCTTTTACCCTTCTGGCACAACATTTAAATAGGAAGCACATCTACTCTTTCAGGAAGAGAGTAGCACAAAGAGTATGAAAACGATGCAATATCAATGATCATATCAGTATGAATGTATAAGTCAAAATGTATCGTCACAAACAGACCACACTAAGTTGACAGCAATCACCATGTAACTAGTCACATTGACAGAAGTTAAATTTTAATTAAGAATCAGAATTATAGCTTCCAACAGCAAGTCAGAGAAACCACCAACAATTCTGGAATCACTGCCGTTATACTGTTGCTTGTGCAGCCTTCGACAATGCCTTCAGGTCCAAGATGCACTTGGCAATACTTTCCTTGTGCTGCAAGACAACAAGAAACAGCTTTCAGAAGCCTTGAAACAGAATCTTAAGAAACACGTTTCAATGGGCAGCATACGCATCCTGCCATAATCATATTTCGTCCAATCACACAAAAATCAGCGTCCAACTAAGATGGTTTTGATTCACAGCTCACATTACAAAATCAGGACCATATAAACACAAGCAACGACCCAAGTTCAACTGCTGGCAAGCAATGGACAATTCAGAAGACAAGAAATCAACTGTTCTCACCTCCTGATGACTCCCCCAGAAAGACCAGCACAAAGAGATCCAGATTTATTTTTGGCCAACAATATCAAGCAGTTGACTCTGCTTCCTGATGCACACAGTACAGGTTCCCAACAACCAGAACCTGTAACTTTCTTCTAAATACCTGTTGAGGCGTGATGCTCTGAACAACATTTCTCTCTACCCAGCCGATCATGTGATCTTGTTCTTTACGACGCTTCAGATGTTGCATAGCAACTTGATAGTCTAACCGCTTCTTCACTTCATTATACACCATGAGCAATCTCTCTCGGTAGTTAATCTCCAGCAGCATGGCAACGTTATTCTAGTTAAAAAAAAGAAAAGAAAAATAAATTAAAAGGTCAGCTTTAAACAAAAGGAAAGAAGCTACTACAGCTATATCACTGTAGGAAAAAAAAACCCCCAATAAACAACAGCAAAAAGACTGATATGATAGTGACTGAGCATGTGATGTCCAGAAGAACTTGTCATAGTCTTTGGATTTGCTAAACCAATTTCAGCTGAATTACTGATGTGACAAATTCTAGTATTAGCCCTGCCTGTAACATACATTCTACAATGGTTTGCTGCTCGTTTTCTGTTTGAAACACTCCGCGCTCCTGTGATAAAGGCCACGAATATGGAGAAAGATAAAACTTTAGGCAACCCACCCGCTTGGCATCAAAGATGTAACTGCGGACAGCAACCCTCTCTTGCTCTTTCTTTTCTTGTTGAATTGCTGTTTCCAAAGCTTTGATTGAATCATTTTTTACAGTTGATACTTTAGCAAGTTTCTCCTGCATGTAGAAATAAGAAATTATTTTAAGAGGTGAAATGTATGAGGGGGAAATTTCAGTCATAACCCTGACATTAACAACACTTTGTTATGAAAAATTTCAGAGCTGTTTCAATAAATGATCGGTGTCAGGTTTTAAAGGAATCCCAAACAGAAGAACAAAAACTGGCTTCACAACTTAAGCTGGTTTAAGCTTGTTAGAGAAACCAGGCCCAACTATGGCAGTCTCAGATACAGTTCTTTTTTCATATGTGCGGCTATTCTGCTACAAAACCTAACGCAGATGCAGCTGTACCAACTTAAACTTGCTCCCGCAGGAACTGTGCCCATGCTAAGACTTGGGGGGGGGGGGCTATATGCATTTATATTACATTTAGGTAAGCAATAAGCATGCATTAAGCAGAAAATATTCCCTATTAACTAGTGCCAGGGAATGATATTAAACAGCCTGGGAAACCGAGTAGCTCCAGTCGTTATCAGGGTTCCCAATAGTTTTCCCAATGCAACTAATCATCTGAAATGTGTAAGTCTGCAAGTCAATGGGAAATGTTTATGAGACTTACGCACCAAGGATATAAGTCACTTTTGAAAACACATTAAGTCCTGCTTCAAGAAGTTTTATCTATTGACTTGCAAGCCAAAGCTTACATACATGGATCTCTCCACAATATCTATCACATGTAAAAACCTCAATAGTACAATTCTAAATTGTAATGTGTGTATTTCACTGCTATACAAAAAAGATACCTGGTAAACATGCGTAAGACTTCAGCTCATTTCTGTTATCCACCAAGGTCCGAAATTATGGTTCCGATGTGAGTTCTCTCTCTCTCCCCCCTTAACCCCTCCAAGGCTCAAAGATAGCAGTTGAAATTTAAGTAGTCTCAAGTTGTCAAGTCACCAGGGAAATTTTACAGAAAACTTGTTAATGCCGTTAGATTAAATAATTCTTCTGATAAAATGCAGCTAGCACAACTGACCCGGTCATAAAGTGCCACGTACATTTTCAGGAGAAAGAACCACCAACATTAGAAACAAAGGTCAACAGCATTTAAAAGGAACTGCAAGTATTTAAAAACAAGATTACTCTGGGTAGCTTTTTCACAGCCAAGGACGGCGGCCATTAGTTCTGGAAATATTTTGCACCAAGTGTCAGCATAAAGTTAAATTATATAGTCTCGTCTGGAATTACCTCATTGATTTTTTCAGCAAAAGCTGCTACATCGGGCCCAAATCGTTTCACTGCATAGATTACAAGCGACAAAAAGACCACAGCAGAGACTGTTTCATTGTTAAAGACATAGATCTCCTTGGAGACCAAGTACAAAGTCAGCCCAGTCCCCAACATGTATGGTCCTAGAGAAGAGATAGAAAAATACAAGCCCATTTTATTTAAACGATAACAACAATAACAACAACAACTTTTGGGGGTTTCTTTTTATCGTATTACTACTACACAAGAACACTGTGTGATTTGCCAGTTCAAAACAACTGAGACTCTAAAGCTGGGGGCTCAACTTGTGGCTCGCAGGGAGTCAGGAAATGTGGTGACTTAATAAAACTTGATTAAGTCTTCTAACAAACCCCAGGCCCAGGCAGCACAAGGCTATTTAGGGGCTCTCAGCATCTCAGAAAGCCTACCATGCAGGACAAAGCTCGTAACTCACACAATAGACCAAGGGCCTCATCTTTTCAGTGCTCAAAGCGGGCCCCGCACCCACGCTGTACAGAAGCATTACCGGTAACTCCCGTTTTCGGGTAGAGGAACTGGAAAAACTCCTCGGGGATAAATCCATGGCGCACAGCGCCTCCTCTCTCCGGAAGCGGAGGCAGGGGGGCCAGGCACGGCTGGCCGCCATGGAAGCTCCTCGCCGCGCACAACGCGCTGTAAGGAACCGAGAAGGACCGTCAGAGAACCCCATTTCGGGACGGGACAAGCAGGGGGCTGCCGCTAGGAGAGTCCCCCGCCCCGCCCCTTACCCGGCCGACAGGGACGGAGACAGGTTTCTCAGCACCCCGGGAGCTGCGAAGAGAAGAGCAGAGCGTATCAGCGAAACGCACAGACACACACCCACCCACCTCGAGGAAGGGGGCGGAGCAGGGCAATCCCCCCAGGCTCACCGGCGCGCAGGGCCAGGCGGGACAGCATCTTCTCTGCGTCCCCGCGACCCCCGGCAACAAGATGGCGGCGCCCGTCAGCTGGGCTGTCTCGCGAGACACCTTTACCCACTTTCTCACGCGAGATGACTGCTAAGCGCCGTCCCTGTCAGCGCGCGGCGAGGAGAGTCTCGCGAGATGAGTGTGTGTGGGAGGGCCGTCTCATTTCTCCCCCGCCTCCTGAGCGAGTCTCGCGACAGGAAGCAACATTGACACGAGAAGAAAACAGTCTCGCGAAAGGCATGGGAAAGCAGAGAGTCTCGCGAGAGGAGGCAAGGGAGAAGCAGCGGGAGAGCAGTCTCGCGAGAAGCATAAGAAGGTCCGTTTGCAAGACTCTCGCGAGAGGAAACTAAAGAGTTTGGGGGAGGGGAAAAGGAGGGCAGTATCGCGGGAAGTACCCGAAAAACACTATGTCCTCGTCAAAAATTCTCGCGAGAAAAGACCTCGGCGGCGGTCTCGCGAAAGCAGGGGGCGGGTCGAGGGCCTGGAGGGGGGCGGGGTCTCTGGTTCGTGCCGCACGTGGGGCCGCGCCGTGTCTCGCCGCCGGAGCGATGCAGGACCAGGCGCCAGCGGGTGCGGGAGGAGGAGGCCGCGGCCCGCCCGCGCCCGAGTGGAGCATCCCGCCCAATGCGCCGGCCTGCATGGAGCGACACCTGGAGGGCGCGCACTACCGCGCAGGTGGGGGGGGGGGGGTGTGGTCGGGCGGGCGGGCTGGCAGGGGGATGCGGGGCCGAGGCGCCCTCACGATGGGGCCGAGGCGTTGCCACTTCCACGCTTCTCTATTGTAGACGGCACCCTTCTCCTCGGCGCCTCCAGCTTGAACGCGCGCTGCTGGGTAGGCTCCATTTGGGTGTTCAAGGACCCAACGAGGGCCCCGAATGAAGGGTTTTGCTCCGCCGGAGTCCAGACGGAAGCGGGCATCGCCGATCTCCAGTGGGTGGCCGATAAAGGCATACTGGTGGCCTCCGATTCGGGTAAGCGAAGCTTTTGGCAGTGCTCTGGGGTGGCACGTCGACCTAATTGGGGGTGCAAGGGGCTGCGTCTTGACAGCCGCCGCAGGGGAGCAGATGGCCTGGAGGAGATGCGCGAGAACGTGCAGGCGTTCAAAATGTCACGAGAAGTTGTCACAAAGAAGCTATGTAGAGGCTGACAATCCTTAATTGTTTGTGCATAGTCCTGGGTTGGGTGTTTGTGGTTCCTGGTCGCTTGCAGACAAAGCCTTTGGTGTAGGCTTAGTGCTCCAGATGTCGGATTATATGTCCAAGAGCTTCCAAGTGAGTTCTGGGGCATTTTTTCCATTGGTAAGACGGGAAAGGTCTCGTTATCTTAGTAGCGGGATAATTTGGAGTAGCTCATTGAGAGTTTGCTTTGATGTCCGTCACTAAGCTGTTGCAGTCGTTAATGGTTCGGTTGCATGTACAGGCAGTCCTCGACTTACAAGGTTTCGAGTTACAATGTTTTATGCGTACAGCGTTCATGAAATGACACCCTGTTTCAACTTTCTGACGTCAGTTTTGACTTTACAAGGCTTGATCTGATCCAATGCCATGCCAGCGAATAGGTTTGCTGCGTCACCCGTTTCTCTGGAGAACATCTGTCCAAACTTCCTTAGACACGTCTCGAGAAGAACCTGCATCCAGGCCTCCTGAGAAGACTCCAGCCAAGAACCCTTCAAAAAAGTCCAGCATAGTCACCTCAAAGAAGTCCTTCCAAATCAATATGATTGCTATTTACAGTATAAATACATTCACGTACCTGTATTACTTCTCTATAATTGATTGAGTACAAAATTCTGGGATATTTTTGGTGAAAATAGGGTATTGGGCCTTGGTTCAGGAACCAATCCCCCATTTAAAACGTTTTCTTATGAGAAAATTGGTTCTGAGTTGCAACGTTTCGACTTATGACACAACTGGTTCCTGAAAACCATGTCTTAAGTCCGAAGACTACCTGAATTAGCAGTACCATATTGCTGGAACCAGGCAAGATGTTGTTACTAATACAGTTAGGATGGATTGTTTTGTTGCGTTGAATTGTTACTCGTTTCTGGGATGGAGGTGATTTCCGCTGGGGTTGCATCTGGTTGGGTGCTGGGACCTTCAGAGCAAATGGGGCTCCTCATCAGACAACATCTCTGCCTGTTTGGGTTCTTTTTGTGTGTGCTAGGTATCGACTAATGCCTGTTAATAAAATGGGCGAATTTTCTCTTTTCCTGCAGGCGCTGTGGAACTCTGGGAGCTGGACGAGAATGAAACGCTCATTGTGAACAAGTTCTGTAAATATGAGCATGACGACATTGTGACAACATTGAGCATTCTGGATAATGGCACTCAGGCTGTTAGTGGCAGCAAAGACTTCTGGTGAGTGTCATTTGTTTCTCATCTGGTATTTTAAGTGAATCTGCTAGTGCTCTTTCTAACTGCTGCATTTGATTCATAGCGTGAAGGTGTGGGACATCCCACAGCAAACATCACTACACTCCTACAGAGGTAAGCGTCAAGCTGATATGTTCATTTTGCTTCCACTCTGCCAGGGGTGGGGGGCGCTGCTTTGGGTTTTGGGTTCAAGTGAAGTTGTTCCTCACACGATAAATTGCACTACGCTTCAGATGTGAGGTCTCACTGGAGACGACACTGGTTTATGGCCCAAAATTACTTACTTTGGATGTCTTGCCTCTGTAAGCCCTTGGCTGAGCACTGTATCCAGGTTTGATCCATGCTGCCAGCTTTTCAACCTCTTTACCTTTCACTTTCTTCCTTTAAATAGCTCATTCTAGTTCAGTGACATGTGTGGCTTCCTGTCCTGGTAAGGATACTGTGTTCCTGTCCTGTGCTGAGGTAAGCCTTATTTGGTGTCTGAGTCTAGCTGGTATAAACTACTTTGAACGTGTATTCGACAGTTAAAAAAGTCAGGTACATTTTTGAAAAGTAGCCAACCGCAAGATTTTTGTACCTTGTTGCGGTACAGTGTGTGCACTGAGTTGGTGTCTTGATATGTCTGTGGTGGAGGGAATTCCATGACGTGAATTGGGAAGGAAAAAACTATCCTTGTGATTAATGCAAACTGTTCTGTTTACAGTTACAGCACTGGCTTCCCACTTGGGTAACATTAAGTCATTTCACCTCCATTTTTAGAGGTGTCAAATGGAGATAAAGCTCAGAAAGGTGCAACAGAAAGAGCTGTCGTAAGACATGATTTGTGGATGTTTTTAAAGCTCTTTTTGATCCCCAGTGGACATGCTGTTTCCAAAAATAAACTCTAGTTCTTACACTTCTCAAACTGGAAGCTGCTATTTGGTGGATTCTGCATTTTTTGAGAGTTTTTGTGCGTGCATGAGGTAGATGGGAATTTCTCTTGCCGCTTCACAGAAAAGGAATGAGGGCTCAGAGTTTGTGTTTTACCTGAGCCCTTGGAGAGTCATTGCCAAGCACAGACTAGAGCTCTGAAGTCCCAGGGTTGAGCTTTAATCATTGACATCTGAGGTTGCCAAATTCATAAAACATTTTCTTTTTCACTAATTTTGCTTTTGTAGGATCACAGGATTTTACTCTGGGATACCAGATGCCCCAAGCCAGCTACTCGAATTGGTATGTCTCTATGCTTGTATGGTACTTAACCTTTTCTGCCAGTCTTCAAGTGGGTAGGGAGTGGGGGCGGATAAATCTGTTAGGTGACATTAATATTTTGTTGATGTACCACATAGCACTTAGGTTAGACAGTTGGGTTGGTACAGTCATTTTAAATAATTAATCTTAGCCAGTCAGCAAATGAGGGAACTTCAGTAGTGTTGAGATAGCTCTGAGCTCACCATTCTCTTCCCACTCACCCCATTTTCCTTGCTTACAGTTTGCAGTGCCTCTACTTACCTACCTACCTCAGTCATGTGGCATCCACAGCAAAGTGACACTTTCGTTTTGGGTAAGAAACAGTGTTACTGTTAACATTCCTGCCATGTAGACTACTTCCCAATCACAGGCTTTGTTTTTGGCACTCTGTTTCTTTTCTGATGGCTGTTCTCCCACACTCTTTCAAAGGAGATGAAAACGGGACAGTTGCTCTGGTAGACACAAAGAACCCAGATTCTGCTCTCAACTCTGCTGTGCACTCCCAAACTGTTACTGGGTTTGCATTTTCTACACACAGGTAATTTTTGTGTCCTTATAAAAAATGTAGACTGTATAAGGTCATTTAGATGCTGGTAGATGCAGTCTGTTGCCTCTCAGAGTACCCTTGCTCCCAGTTTCTTATGGAGCTTTAATGGTCTCTGATGGAACAAAATAGGACATTCAGAGTAGCCAGTTAAAGCCAAGTTTTTCTTCTCCAGTCACAATGCTATTAAACACGCTTTATTTTTCACAGAACATAGTGTTCCCAGTGCCATGAACATGCGTTTCACCTTAGAAGTGTTCATCCAGTTTTTAAATTCTGGCATGAGAGCTACTTGCGAGAGTTGTTCATACAGCACAGCACCGTAGAAGGGCTATTGCTGTGTTCTGTACTGGGAGGTGCTGTCGCTGATGGCGATGCATGGACTCCTTTGAATTCCCTCGTCCCTGTTTTCCTTCCTCACTTCTGTGAATCAACAATATTCTCTGGTAGTGGTGATGAAAATATCCTACTGTAACGTGTTTCATTGCAGCTGTTGTTTGCTTCATTAAAACGCTTGCATTTTGTAATGCTTACTTCCGGGCTTTCAGGTATAAGGCAGCCTTAACTGGAGTCTTTTTTCACTCTGCAGTTCCCCTCTTCTGGCATCAATTAGTGAAGATTGCTCAGTAGCTGTTCTTGACTCTGACCTTTCAGAAGTGTAAGTGTTGGTGGTTTTGAGCCTTGCTAATTTAAATGAAATTATTGTTAATCATTTACATACAGTAGAAAGGAAAAAAGCCTGCAGAAATCTGGGAAATCCTGCCTGGGGGGAGGCAGGTTAATATGTTCTGTTACTAAGGTCTTGCATAAGTGCAAGTGGCTGGGGCTAGTAATAAGTGAAGGAAGGAAATGGAAACCAAGTGCATTGTAGTTACCACCTCCCCTTCTTCCTCTCTTTTTTTTTATTTTTTTTATTTTTTTTTAAATGGCATGTCTGTTGTTTGGGTGAGAGGGAGATAATGGAAAAGTTCATAATGTCTTGGTGATTTGATTCCTGCTGAATTGAGCCTTGGTTATGTCCATGCTGGGATTTCAGGCAATTATTTTTATTTCGGTACTAATAGTGCAGCTGAGGAGTTCCCAGTGTGAAGTAGAAAGTATTGCTGCTGTGAAAGCTTCTTCACCCAGTTAAATGTCTCCTGTCTTTTCTAGGTTCAGAAATCGTTCTCATCGAGATTTTGTGAAAGGTTTATCCTGGTCTCCAGTGAACAACGCCTCGCTCACAACGGTGGGATGGGACCATCAGGTGTTGCATCACGTGGTTCCAATGCAGAGTGGCAAAAATCCTGAAAGCAACAGTATAAAAGAATAGTTTCATAAACTTGACAGGTCCAGATTCATCCCTGGTGTAGCTCCAACTGTAGTTGGAGCTGGCTTGTGCAGCCAGGGATGGGCATGGCCCATACGGTCTCAGAGCTTGTGACCAAGGAGAAAGTTCCTGTAGCAGTTGTGCTGTAGGCATGAGCTAATTACAAACCAGCCCCCTTGACAGAGTTTGGAGTCACCTTGGGACAACGCTGTTACGTGATGTACAAAAAGTTTCTGTTACCAGGTACAGAGGAATTGCAGGGAAACTGATAATTAGGTAAAAGGAAATAAAACCGTAATGGATTTGATTTCTTTTTTTCTTTTTCCTTCTTCCCACTTCAAATCACTTCCTGAAGTAACAGAATGACCTTTTGTGGAAAGTCTTGCAGTAACATCTTGGTACAAGGGCCTTGCCTGAGCAGGAATTACTGTAATAATTGGATTACAAGCACATGGTACGTTAATCCTGTCAAATGAACAGGACTCCTTGCTTTAGTATTTATAGCATAGAAAGGCTTTACTGTTCCTGTCCGTAACGCAACCTGTAATGTTCGCTCTGTACGAGTGTCTGAGTCCTGTTAATAGGTTGAGTGGGGAGCGTATCTGCAAGTCACTGGATATTACTAGACATGCTCAGATACTTGGTGTTGAAGAGGATGGAGCTCTGTTGCTGTACAGGCAGCAGGCCTTGTGCAGCCCAGATCCTTTTACAGTGCAGCCTCTGAAAGGCTTTGTTGTGGCGTATTGCATAGTGACATTGTATGGTAGTCTTATTAGATCAAACATGAAGGCACCGGCGGTTCACTTGGCTGCCTTATAGTCCACATTAAGTGGAAACCTGAAAGGCAAGATCCAACCAATGGGCAAAGTTTCAGCAGCCCTGCTTTACTGATACTGAAACAAGGGTAAAACAAGGTAAAAACCTATGAGAGGTTTCTTATTAGATCTGTAAATTGGATTGAAGATTATGAATTCCCAAATTATTTATTCCTCTTATGGAATCTGCTGTGTAATTAGATTCAGCCGGGTGATATAATATGTTTAATAATCCAGATGTTAAATGGCTTTAATTATTCTGTATCTTGTGCTTGAGGCAGAAGAAAAAACATGCCCCCCAGCTTCTGCAAATTACCTCTGTTTCATCCTTTGTTTTTTTTTCCTTTTAACTTATTACACACTTTTAAAAAACTCAGCTGTTTCCCTGAAGCATTTGAAAAACTCAGCATCACATGTCTTACTGCAGTTACATGCTTGCTTTTTCCTCACCTCTTCCCCCATATACAAGCAGGTCATCCTTTATGAATCAAATAGAAAGTACTGGACTGGAAGCCATGTCCCTTTTTTTAGTGTGTGTTATGCCATTTCATATAAGACACCTGAACAAACCAAAAGCATTTATATTATTCCACATTTTCATCTCCGTTACAGCTTACACCCTCGCAGACCAAGGTGTACAATGCCCATCATATAACTCGGACAGATCCATATTCTGACTTACATTTTTCAGTTATTCATGTTATGCTAAGTTTACTCGTAAAATGTTTCACAGAACAAATACGCTGATCTGTGAAGTCAGTACGTTATGTTTCAAAGGGAGACCATTTTCAAAGCTGACACTTTCAAAGAGCTGTTCAGTTAAGCAAAATGAAAAGGAAAAGCTTTGTGCTTCTTGCCTGTTATGGACCTCTGATACTGTGTTGAGAACTGAAGCAGATCGTGTGCTGTTTACATGGAAAGTGTTGGGATAGCTGGAAAATAGCATTTTTAAATAAATCATACTTTTCATTTCTACATGGTTGTAGATTGCCTCCTGCTCTTCAGTGGATGTACATTATTCACCTCCCATTAGCTCCAAAGGGCACTCCTGTCCCATGTGACGTGCGCTATGTTTGTCTTGTCCTAAATGTGAATTGTGTGACCAGGTGCCCTATCATCTGGACAAGGGAGAAGAGATTGATGTCATATATCTTGACTTCAAAAAAGCTTTTGATCTGGTATCCCATGATCACCTCTTGGCCAAACTGGCCAGTTGTGGCCTTGGCTCCACCACAATCCGCTGCCTGGGAAATTGGCTCCGTGGTCGGACCCAGAGGGTTGCGATTGATGGCAGTCACTCATTGTGGTGCCCTGTGACCAGTGGGGTCCCCCAAGGCTCTGTCCTGGGACCCATCCTGTTCAACATCTTCATTAGCAATGTGGACATTGAAGTCAGGAGCGGACTGGCCAAGTTCGCCGATGACACCAAACTTTGGGGCAAAGCATCCACGCCAGAAGATAGGCGGGTGATCCAGGCTGACCTGGACAAGCTCAGCAAATGGACAGACAAGAACCTAGTGATGTTTAACACCAAAAAATGCAAGGTTCTCCACCTTGGGAGGAAAAACCTGCGGCATCCTTACAGGCTCGGCAGTGCTACGTTGGTTAGCACTACAGGAGAAAGAGACTTGGGGGTCATCATTGACCCCAAAACGAACATAAGCCGGCAATGCGATGCTGCGGCTAGTAAAGCGACCAAAACGCTGGCTTCCATCCATAGATGCTTCTCGAGCAAATCCCGGGACGTCATCCTCCCTTTGTACTCGGCCTTGGTGAGGCCGCAGCTGGAGTACTGCGTCCAGTTTTGGGCTCCACAATTCAAAAAGGATGTGGAGAAGCTTGAGAGAGTCCAGAGGAGAGCCACGCGCATGATCAGAGGTCAGGAAAACAGATCTTACGATGACAGGCTGAGAGCCACGGGACTCTTTAGCCTGGAAAAGCGCAGGCTCAGGGGTGATCTGATGGCCACCTATAAGTTTCTCAGGGGTGACCACCAGGATCTGGGGGAACTTCTGTTCACCAGAGCGCCCCAAGGGATGACGAGGTCGAACGGTCACAAACTCCTGCAAGACCATTTCAGGCTGGACATAAGGAAGAATTTCTTTCCTGTCCGAGCCCCCAAGGTCTGGAGCAGTCTGCCAGCGGAGGTGGTTCAAGCACCTACATTGAACACCTTCAAGAGTAAATTGGATGCTTATCTTGCTGGGATCCTATGACCCCAGCTGACTTCCTGCCCTTTGGGCAGGAGGCTGGACTCAATGATCTCCCGAGGTCCCTTCCAGCCCTGATGTCTATGAAAGTCTATGAAATCTAAATGTGAATTGTAGCCCATCTTAATATCAGTCCTGATCCAGTGGAGCACTCCAATTCAGGCAAGCATTTTAAGCATGTCCTTACTGACACACAGTGTCACACTGAAGTTACCAGGAGTTAAAGCATTTTAAACACCCAGGAGTCTTAATGAATTGAATAGATCCTAGGTTTGTGCCCGAGTGTTCTTCTGAGATGCTTGTAACCACATTAGTGCAACCCAGAAGCTGTGTTTCATCAATGGTTTGTTAGCAGTGCAGCTTCAAATTACACCCTGAGCATAGGAAGTTTACAGGCAAGAAGAAAAGGACAGTCCCTGAATTATCTATACCCATGCTTTGCCTATTAAAGGTGGGAAGATTCTTGTTGCATGAATAAAATGTCTCCCC
The DNA here is from genome assembly GCF_052110815.1 of Crocodylus siamensis. Lineage (NCBI taxonomy): Eukaryota > Metazoa > Chordata > Crocodylia > Crocodylidae > Crocodylus > Crocodylus siamensis. The sequence goes on from NC_143407.1 coordinate 2,067,660, forward strand.
TTCCTCACAGACAGTGAGTTCTTGCAACAATTTCCAGTGCTGCCTAAATTGTTGTATATACTCTGCTGTAACACAGAAGGGGGATGTTGTTCTTTAAATCCACAAACTCCTTTACCAAAAGAACATTTTAAGTCCAGTGGTTGGATAAGGCAAAATATGCAAACAGGGAGAATTAAGCATACATTGGGTTCTGCAGATGGCTTGAGTTGCATGCAGAGCAAGCTTAGGTTTTGGGTGCAATGCTTGTTAAACTGGGAGACCTGCCATAGTGATCTGGGTGTCCAATCCATACAGCTCTAAAAATACTGGATCTATTAAAAACAAGGTTGTTCATCTCCTTGAAGGTTACTTTGAGTCTTTAAAGATGAGTGTTTCCAGCTTGGATTCCTATTTAATCAAAAAACATAGTTAGGGCTTCAAAGGGGAAACTTCTAGATGGCCGGGTTTCTATTATGTTGTGCACTTTGCCACTCTCATTATTTAAACTTTTATCATAAAAATAAGAACTCAAAAGCATTCATATTTCAAGGTGCATTGACCAGAACCTGGGCTTTTGTTTCAAATAAGTAAATCCCTGTTAATGAAGTCCAGCTGTGTGCAGTGGCTAATGCAGCCTTGTGCTTTCTAGCCCACCTGTACGGGAACTTGTGAGCCCTTCTATTGCAGCAGTGCCCTCTGGACTAACTCTAAATGAGGCTTTATTGTACTAGTTTCTAGCAGGTGCTGCTCCTAGACATTTTCCACTCAACACAGGCTGCAAAGCCAGCTTCAGCTGTTTGCCCTGACCTCGTCCATGAAGACAAACATCCAACATGCACATGCTTTTCCAGTCAGATCAGTACTCGCATCTCTAAGCCAGGGATGCTCAGACACTTGTCCTTTGATAGCTTATTTTCTATAGCAGACAAGGTTCTTTGAGTAAATGTGATATCTTTAATTACACCAACTAAATAGTTGGAAAAAATTATTGTTTGCAAGCTTTCGGGTACAAACACCCTTGTTTAGGCTACTACGAACACCCGGGAAACATGGAAGAGATCTTAGTTTCTGTGCTAATCTTTGCTGAGAGCCCACCAGAAGGGGGCAGGAGCTCCTAATTTTAGTACTTCAGAATTAGATTCTCTCTGATCCTCGATTTCCGACTTGAAAGAAGAGCAGCAGGATCTTGTTTCCTTGAAGCCTGCTCTTCTAGTATGCATCAGCCGCGGTTATGTTAAATTAGTAGCATCTTTCCCATTATGTTGAAACAACAACAGGCTGCCGATTAAGACATCTGTTGTTTTCTATTACCATAGCATCTGCTAACACTCGTAACGGACCAGCGCATAGGACAATGAGTCCACAATGAGTGCATAAGACAAAAAGATGGCCCTCATCTTAGATATATAGATCCAAGTAAAAGACAAGGCAGGCTATAGCTACAGGCTGACGGGAGCTCAAGGAAATGAGGTAGCTGGTCAGCGTGGTCGGCAGCGGAGGCAGCACATTGCTGAGCTCACCCCTTTCAAGTTTTCCTTGTTCACATAAAAGTGGTATGTAGGTGTTAACCGAATATGTTTGTGTGACTAGAAAGTGTGCCTGTACTTCCCAGGATGGCTTATTTCGTGAGTTACTATGTGAATTGTCTCTAATGCAGGGCACTGGCTGCTTCTGGATTGGTACAAGAGGCAATTCCTGGTGGCGCCACAGGGTGCGTCGGCAGTGCCAAGGTACGCACGAGATGGGAAGCACACGTCACTGTCAGCTCTGGATGCAGGGCTGAGCAGGTGAGTGCACAAAGCTGTCTTTGTACTCTGCTCCTGCTCTTTGCAGCCTGGGTCCCTCCACGGGTTTCAGCAAAGAGCTGCAGAGAGCGCTAGGGCTTGGAATAGTGCAGAGCTGTCTGCACCTGGCCACTTTCCCCTGTTCTACTAGCAAGGAGTGCTAAACACACAGAAAAAGTGCCGTCCATTTAACCTATTGCTGAGAGCACTTGCCAGCCAGGACCCTGAATTCTTAGGGTGTTGTTCCAACTAGCAGATTTAGTTAATAAGAGCTCAATGCAAACTCTGGTCCCTGCTACTAAGATTAAGGTTTCCTAACATTTTTTTGCCTTTGAAAAAACAGAGCAATTGGGGAAAAGGGCAGCAATGAGTTACTGCAGTTCACTCACAGTTGTTCTTTCTGTGGGGCAGCTTTGTCAAGAGTTCAGCTCCCTTCTGACCATGTCAGGACAAGACAGTGCTCTAAAGCTAGCAGCTCCCAGGCTGAGCTGTTGTGAAGAGCTCCTTAATCTCTTGTGATTTTGAAAGTCTAGCTGCCCATTTTTGGCCTCTCAGTGGCCCTGAAGAGAGGCCTGTGTAAGGAGCAACTTTCAGGCAGTAGCTGCATCAAGTAAAGGCTCCCTGCAGCTCAGGAGAAAGTTTCCCCTGTCCTATATCTGGTCTTCTCATTTGCAGCAAATTGAGATGAACCAAATGCTTCTGACGTCTTGTAACTGCTAGGACTGGTGGATTTAGCTTCTTCTGTTGGAAGGAGTACCTCTAAAGACAGTGGCCTTTTCTTTCCTGGAGTAAAATCTGGTGGGGAAGCATGTTTTCCACAGCCCTGAGGCAGGCACCTGGCTAAACTATGGATGAGGTGGTTTTGGTGCTGGTAGTCCAACCTTGCTTTCCTTTCTGATTCACTGTGTGTTCCTGCCAGTGAGGGGTGAGGGTTTCCTTCACCCACATCAGATTTTCTCTCCCCCTAAAGGGAGAGCAGGCAACAAATATCTGCTGGTCCCATAACCCTTTCTGGGCCGAGTGGCATCTTCCAGCCTGTTTTACAAAGCTTGTATCTCTGTTCTTTTCAGGACCAATATGCACCATTTGCATTTCACTAGCGCTGAGAAGCCCCAGTTCCTGGCTGGGATTGCACTCTGCTAGGTGCTGTCCAAACATGGCACTCACCTTAACTGAGAAAGCAGCTCCAGGTTATATAGCAACTCTTGTGCCCACGTCACATAAGCAGAGCATTTGTTTCTCTGTAGTCCAAGGTAAGTTCCTTTTAAGCACCTAATTCCATGAAGGAAACAGTGGTCCTGCTCTATAATTTATTCTGTCATATCAGCCTACTGCATCAGTATTGGGAGTTTGCATGAGTGCAGTTACAGCAATGTAGCTACACCTGCCCCAGCCTGAATGTAGGTGGGGCTGCAGGAACAGTATTCCCCCAGCTGATGCCAGTTAATACAGGGCTGGTGTCTGCCTGTCAAACTCCATTACACCTAAATGATCCATGCGTTTCCTTCATAAGCAACTATTTCCAAATTTTAAAAAGTCTTTTTAAGTTACTGTGCACTGCTTCAGCAAAGCAATCTCCTTCTGAATCAGAGGTAAATAAAGCAGGGGGTATGCAAATATAGACATTTGTTTGGAGGCAGAGTAAGAGAGGGGAGCTTGCCTATGAATACAAGCTTCTTGGAGCCTGAGCAACGCAGGCATCTTCCCTTCGCAAGTCTAAACAAGAATGTTTTCAAAACGCAAGTTTCAGTTGAGGGAGAGGCACTGGAATGACAGCTCTGACTCCCAGAGTCCTGTTAGAGAAGTGTGCTGAAGGCAGAGGTGAGACCACCTGGTAATGGCCTGTTAGAGGCCAAGAAAAAAAACCTCATTAGATCATGATCACTTGGAACTGGCTGGTCATTTCCAGTAGCACAGACTGTCCCAACCCAATCATTTTGCCCTCTTTAAGACAGCTAGATTCATAGACAAAAAATTGTCCCCCTTCAAATCATAATTTGCATAACAGCATGAATCAAAACAATGCTTTATTTAAAACTAAGAACAAAGTAAAAACAATCCTTCCAAACAACATAAAAAGTGTACAATGTATTTAATGCAAAACTGATAATCCATGGTGGCCATGGCACTTCCATACAGTGCATAAATAAAAAGCTGCTCGACATTTTTCCGGTAAAACATATATCCAATATACTACACTAGCGTATTGCTTTTGATGAAGAACATACATCAGTCGCAGTAATGATAAGACTTGAACAACTACATTTTCATTAAAAGAATGAGTCCAAAAGAAACAGGAGGTTTCTAGCAGATAGTTTCCAAAAAATCAAGAGTCTGTTGGCAGTAATAAAGCTGTATATACAGTGACCAAACAGACTCTTTATCCCTAACTTCATTTATGTTATTTTTTCTCATGGAGGCCCACACTGTTGCATTTAGTCAAGCACTCTTTGCTCTAGAGGACAAGGGTCCATGTTTAATCTGCCTCCGAGAACAAACCTCTCTGTTCTGCTAAGGACTTTCTGCCCTGATCAGAAGAGAAGCCAGTCTTCCCTTTCATCTCTACAGCTCATTTTCTCACTCTTGCTTGCCATTTAGGTTTCTGCCCATCTGTTTACCCTTCTTACCCCTGCAGGAGTGATTTCTGGCTCTCCATTAGAAACCTGTCAGAGCACCCAACTCCAGCTACATCTCTCCTACATAGAACAAACATTAGAGTTTAATACCATGGCTAAATCAATGTAACAGCCTGAAGTAAAACTTTAAAAGGAGCAAAAATTCCCAGACAACAAACACAGCAATGCAAAATGTGTGCTTGTGCATGTGCGCATGCACACATGACAGGGCTGTGCGAAACAAGCAATTTTTTAAAAAGTTCAATATATTCCCAAAACAGGCCAATTTCACAGGATCAATTTGACTTTCCTGTTGCTTAAAATCCAAGCCACTCTGCAATGGAAATAAATCTCTTCTAAATAGGAAAAGAGTTCCAAAGCCATTTAAAAAAAAAAATCAGTTTTCCTCCAAAAATTGAAGTCCACAACTTTAAATTGTTGCATTTTAATGGGAGGAAAACCCCTCACATTTTGCCTCTTAATGTAAACATTTTGCAAATCTTGCTCCTGTAAAGAAGGGATTGGGTTTGTTTTGTAGTGGTCACCAACAATTTGTCTGGGTTTTTTTGGAATTCCAGAGTTCATCCCCATCTTTGAGCCACTAGGGCATGTACAGGGCTTAATTCACATGTAGTCCCATGAACATCAAAAAGTAACTACTCAGGAGAGTGAAGTGTGACAGGGGGCTTGTAGTTATTTGCAGAACTGCAAGTTCCAGCCCTTGGACAGCAATTTACAATACAAAAACATGCAGAAATGCATGGCGGGGGCAGGGAGGAACAAACAAAAAAACCCCACAAGACTGCTGCTTCCTTTGGTATTCACTCTGTTTTAAAAAACAACACCCAGGCATTTCATGTTTAGTCATGGTAATACTGTTGGGAACAAGCATAAGGGCTTTGTAGCATGGGAACAACATTTGAATCAACCTTTTAAAACAGCAGTCATCATGACTGCGTTTTTATTTTATTCCTTGCAGAGGTGGGGTGGGGCATGCTCAAACCACTTGAAGTGTGTGTGCAGTATTTAAGACTACTGAAAAAGACCAGAAGTTAGCTGTCATTATACGATGTTGCCACTACTGTTAAAACTTACAATGCTTTTACAAAAACCACGCCATTTTTATCAAAGTAACCAAGTTTAAAAGTTGAATAGATGACAAGGTTCTCACTTAAATCAAGTCCAACAGCAAGAAAAAGAATCTGACACACAAACACATTATACAGAAAAAGTCCAGGTGAACTAAGAGGATATTGTTTAGTAGTGAAAATAAAAAGTGCTTTCAGTTAAAAAACAAAATAATAGACTAGCGTCTCAAAGTGCTTTTGTTTGTTAGTGACTAGAAAATATTCTCTACAAGTTTTTACATTTATTTTACAGCTATTTTCATTGGAGTTTACTTATGGCAGATGCTAAAATTTGTTTCATTATGTACCTTAACCAAGTTAATCAAATGTTGGTCTTCTAACAGGAGATTGTATTGCCTTACATACATAAAAGAGCATTAAAGGACCCAGTTTACAAGGAGTGTCATGTCTCCCATGTCACTTGAATTGCTATTTGATTGTCAGACAGACATTTGTGCTGGAAGAAAGCAGATAGAATGTGCATCATGCATGTGTGACAATGGTAAAAAGTCCAGAATATATTTATAGAAATAGCAAAAGCAGACCATGTGATGATAAAGCATCAACATTTAATACCAATAATATGTAGAGACCAGACACAGCATGTCAGCTACTTTAGGGTTACACAAAAAAAATAGCTTACCCAGCAGTAGGACAAAAATTGAAGGCACATCGTTAGATACCCCTTTCCAGGGAGCTAGCAACTTGGCGATTAGGCATGGGGTTCAAAGAGGCATTTTTGAGTGGCAAGAGAACCATAAAAAACTTTGCATGGTTTTGGTCTATTGGTATCACTGCGATTAACACGGGCAGAAGGGGGGAAATAGTTTCTTTCACGTCCTGCATCTCGAAAGTGCTCTACAAATATCAATGCAGTCCATCCCTTCTGAGGAAGTAAGAATTAGCATTAACACCATTTACAAATGGCAAAATCAACGAGAAGTGAGGCCCTTGTGTTCAGAGGCACTTCTCAGCCAGAGCAGACATTGTAGAGGTATGAATTAGAGAGGAGATGGGTGCCCACAGCTCCTGCTGCCCTCCGCCGCCAAGTGAAGTACTCAACACGCACCTCCCCCCCCCCCCCAAGAAGCCACTTTTAAAACGTGACCTGCCTGCAGCTACCAAGGCAGTCAGCTGGGAGCCAAAACTTAGGAACAAGAGACTCAAGTCTCTGCTCATTGCACCTCTCAAGAGTCCCCTTCACTAGGTGTCATCTGGCTTGCACCTTTGGCTTCATCATCTCACTCAAGCCACACACATTTCTCCCCATTCCCGAAGCTGTGTTTATTATACTTTTAAAATTGAATTAAAAAAGAAAACAAGAGGAAGCCTCCGTGGGGTAGTTTTGTATTGTGCTTTAAACAGCATTTAAGAAATGTTTTTGTTTGTTTGTTTTTAATAAGACCAGTGAAGACAAGATGAGGGATAGGCAAGAAGGGCTCTCGCCTCCAACCTGTGTTGCACCCGGTCCTCCATAGTAACTACTCTCCATTCAAGTCTGTTGAGATGGGTTTCCATACCGGATGCGTTCTCCACCCCCAGTGATCTACAAGCAGCACATGGACAATGTTCCTTGCGGCAGTTCCTCGTGCTGTGCCAGAACCATCCGCCAACATATTTTATCACCGTTGAAGCATCAAGATGCACCTGTGTGACACCATGGTCAGAGCAAGCAGACAGCACAGCAGCCTCCCGGACCAGCTTATCGAGGACCGCCTTGGGGCACGTAGGAGATGGGCTGCCTCGTCCCAGGCCTAACGGTGAACGTGTTTGTAGCCCCGCTGTACTGCAAGTGGCTATAGGCAGGTCTGGGAGAACAAAAACAGAGGAAGTCACTGAACGCCAAGAAAATCGTTTGGTCGGTGGTTACGGTAAGCCCCTCCTGCTGTGAAGCATTTTAATTTGCAAGCCCCTATGAGCAGAGTAGCTGGAGAGGCTGCATTCAGATCCAGAGGATGGTTTAGATCAGAGGGGAAAAAACAAACCGAAAGTCAGGTCCAGGACTGAAAGGGGGGGGACTAGGACCTGGGCTTGGACCCTTGCACCTCAGTTTTGCAAGGCATCCTTAGAAGACACCAGCTGCAGCTGAGCCAGACAGCTAGGGGCATATGCCTGCACTCTTTGGAGCCCAGCCCAGAACTAGACCCACCGGGGTTCAGTCAGCCCAGCAGCTCCCCAGCCCACTCCTCCCAACCGCGGTTTCAAAGGGATTTTGGCTAGACACTCCCGGCCAGCCCTGCTAGAATCGTACCTGCTGGGGGCCGCCGCACTGACGGAGGAGTAGTCCCCGTTCAGCCCCTTGGGCTTGGCATCGCTCACAGCATTGCTGTGAGGCATGGTTTTCCCCGTCACATCCAGCGACATCCTCCTGCTTTGCAGGTTGCCCGTGGGATTCCTGGGGCCAGAGTTCATCCGGCGCATCCCCTCCGCAGCGTGGGAGCCATAACAGGCAAGAGAGACGATGCCCCTGGAGGACAGGCTTGTTCTCCTGTAGGTCTTATCAGGTTCGGACACATACAGGCGCTGCTTGATCAGTGGGCGGCTGTTGGGGTACTGACTGGGGGTCCTGGCCGTGCCGTCGCCACTGGGGCACAGATGGTCAAGGCTGGGATTCCTTGGGTTGCTTTCAGTGGCTGTATTGAAGGGCAAGGCATAGCTATTGCCCAAGTCATAGCTTGGCTGACTATAGCTTTGCGGCCTTCCCGAGATCTGGCTGTTGTCTGGGAAGCTAGGGGATCTGTGGCTTTCTTCTCTGATAGGGGAGACATCCTCAGTATGGTCAGCATCATTGCTGAACTCTGGTGGAGGTGGAATGATCACATAATCAAGGGTCTTTCCAGTCTCCTCTTCCTCCTTGGGTAGTGGTGGGGAAGGAAATGCCTTCAGGTGAACGGCAGTGGTGGTGTGCAGGTCTTGCTGCCTTAGGTGGCTGGACTGCAGAAGACCATGAACTGTAGAGGAGGCCCCCAATCCCTGTGAAGTGGGAAGCTTATGTGGTTGCCCATTGATGAGTTTCTGCACGGTCCTGCACTGCTCAGAAGAGCTGGAGAAGGACAGGGGCCTGGCAGGGCTCTGCCCTGGTTCCAGCAAACCCAGTGCACTGACCTCAGGGATGCTGGTCCTTTTATGCTGCTTGTCCCCCAGCAAGTCTGCAGCCTCTCTCTGGGGGGACTTTGGTACAACTGTAACCGAGTAGGGCTTGGACTCGCTGTAGTAGAAGTTGGTGGAGCCCGTTTCCGACATGCTGCTGTCGAGCTTCTTGGATAACTTAATGTGCGGCCTCTCGGACATGGCACTGTTCTGCCGGGACGCGGGGCGCCTGCTTCTTTGGGCTCGCTGTTTTGCGGCCAGAAGGAGAGCCATTGGGGAGCCCTTCTCCACCGTCTCGCCTGTCACAGGGTGGATCAGGACATCCCCATCCCCCAAGCCAGCACCCAAGGAGGATGGCACTGAAGGAGCAGGCAGGCTCTCAGAAGCAGAGGTTGGACTCGCCTCTTTCTTCCTATCGTGTTCATCTGTGCCAACCGGCCCCTCTTCCCCCTGGGACGGGCTCACAAAGGCCAGGTTGTCAGTGGAGCTGGTCTTGGCCTGATGGGTTTTGTACTGGAATAGAGAGTAGTCTGGCTGGGGCACCACAGTTGGCGAAGGCGAGGCAGCCTCTGTAGAGGAGGGCAGTGGGAAGGCTGGGACAGAGAGGTCACCTTTTGGTTTCAGAGGTGGTTTTGGAGACTTCAGAACATTGTTGGCCAACACATTTTCTGGAACATGGTTTATGTTTTCCAAAGGCTTTTTACCGAAGAGGTCACTAGGAGTCTTACAAGCACCTGGCGCCGTCTCAACTTCCACAGAAGGTGCTAAAGGTGGGAGGCAATTTACTACAGGCTTCATCAGCCCCGGGTCAGAGCTTGCCTGGCTACTACCAGGATTCAGAGTAGCTCCGTTTGCTCCTGGACTAGGTCTGCGATTTGCTGCTCCCGTGGGCAGTTTCAAGTCCTTTTTCGTTGCCAGTATAGCTTCCAGCTCACTCCGGATTTTCATAACACTGTTTGCCTGTGCGGTGGTGAGTTGATTCTCAGGAGCCACGTTGGAGGTGCTCTCTCTGCTGGGGACTGCATTGGCTGTTATCTTTTCACTTCTTCCCCCTAATGGTAACTGCAGATCCTTTGTGGCAGAGTCAGCCTGCTTTGACCAGCCAGACCTAATCCTGTCCTGCTCAGTAATACTGCTTGTTGATGTGGGAGTTGCAGGTGTGTCTAGCTGCTGCTCTTCCCTTCTGGAAGAAGAGGTCAACAGGACTGATAAGCCCTGCTTCAGCTCGTTCAGATTGCTGGGCTCCTTCCAAGAGTCCTCTTCACCATCAGAGAATGCGTAGTCTGGAGGGGGGAGCTCCAGTAGCTCCCCTGCACCCAGAGACTTGGATTCTGGGGAGTCCTTTTCCCTTTTCTCGGGCACTTGTGACCATGGGACCTTCTCTGTCTCGGGTGCTGCCTGCCGGTCAGTAGACTTCATCCAGATGCTGGAGTCTGACCCTGGCCTTGGACTGCCAGGTTCAGCACCGAGTGTAGCAGGCTTTGTGATCCCCTGCCTCTCCGAAGACCACCTGTGCTCCGCTCCTCCAGGCAAGGGCACCTTTGCTGCAGGTCTTATGGTGAAGCTGGGTGGAAGCGGCGGGCGGGTGTGGGGCTGCTTGGGAAAGGGCTTCTCTTCTCTTTCTTCCACGGGAATGGAAGACGACCTCACGGGAGCAGGCGGCGGAACCTTAAATGCCTTGGGGAAAGTTAAGTGAGGATCCGGAGCCGATTTGGGCAGCGGCACTTCCTCCTGCGGAGGGGCTGGCGGAGTGGCAGTGTTCAGATAGGAGGGGCCAGCACTCCCCCCGGCCCCTGGCTGCCTTGTGTTCAGAGCTATTTCAGATCTCCATTTCGAGATGCCAGCCATGAAGAGCGGAGGTGCTGGGGGATTATGAAGAGGTGAAAGCGGGGCAGGGGCTAGGGGTGCCAGTCCTGCAAAGGGAGGTGCTGGAGGAATGAAATCTGGCGGAGCTGGCGTGCCGGGGGACGACAAGGTGGAAGCAGGAGGAAGAGGTGGAGGCATGAGAGGTGGAGGCAGTGGTGCTGCCATGGGTGGCGGCGGCGGCACCTCTGCTAGCGGCGGCGGCGGCGGCACCTCTGCTAGCGGCGGCGGCGGCGGCACCTCTGCTAGCGGCGGCGGCGGCGGCACCTCTGCTAGCGGCGGCGGCGGCGGGGGGCCTGGTGGGGGTGGTGGTATCTCCTCATCCAAACACTCCCTCTCAAAGGCCTTCAGCCGCAGGTCTCCAACCGAACTGTACATCCTGTAGTTGCCATTGATCTGTGGACCGAGGCCTGTGGGAAAGAACAGAAAGCAGGGGGACATTAGCAGGAGCTGGGTCGGCTAGGCCCATGCTGGGATCACCTCCAGCAACTAATCCCATCAAAATGGGCCAGGACTTAGGCATCCAGTGGAAGCATTTGAAAAACAACCTGGCTATATAGGTTTGCTGTGCTGCTGCAAATCATTGTCGCTTGCTCCTTACATGAATGCGTGTTCAGCACCTCAAAAGGCCGTTTCCAGAAGATGGACCCAGCCCTATCAGTTACTCTCATGGGGCCAAACACTAATGGAGCAAGTCTGCCTTGCATCAAACTCTCCATGGCACACAGAGTACCCAGACCTCTAGGGCCAAATCTGGGAGGCAGGGGGGAGAAATTTTAGCTTCTATCAACTTCACTGGGAGTTGAAGGCACCTCGTACCACCCAAGACAGAACCCTTGGCTGGCAGGAATAATGTTTGCTACTTTCATACTAGGTCACACAAGTCACCTGAACAGGCCAGTGTTTGATTATGCCACAATAAAAGTTGCTGTCCACCACAAAGAAAAAAAAAATGGCTTGAAACTTCCCATAAAAAACAAAAAAACAAAAAGGGGGAAGCTGCTAGACTAGGGCTGGTTCTTGGTTTCTTTCATGTTGCAAGAGGTCATGTGTGCTCCAAGTAAGGAAGTTTTAACTTCAGCAGTTCTTTCCCTTCAGTGTTCACAAGGTCAATGTGTTGCGACACTGAGACAAAGCACATTGGGCACGTTGCAGGTGCTGCCCCTTAAAGCAGTTCACTAGCAGCAATTTGCAAGTGGAACACACTCGTTTCCATTTCCATTTTGTTTGCAGTCTAGTGAAGAGTGCCATTGAGCTATAAAAAACAAAATAAAATGAAAACAGGCAGATGGGCAGAAAGACAGCTATCCCACTCCATGGAAGCATCTGATAAAATTTATCTATATCTAATTTATGCAATTTTGTTGCAGGGGGAGGGAGAAGGGGTCCATGAGCTGAGTCAGCAGGCACTCCAGATTTATGTTATATTGTTCCCTGCCTTTGTATGCATGCATCTTTTTGATTTACTGTTTTTATGTGAATTTATTAAAATTAAATAAATTTTGGTTAACAAATAAGATAGACTTAATTCTAGTTGCAGCAAGGCTTTTAAAAGCTGTCAGAAAAATCTATTTAGTCTCCTCGTTTCCTAGCATTACAGTTACTATCTGGAGTCTGGGCAAAAATTCCTCTGCTTACAGTAAACAAGGAGATGTATTAGTAATCAGATTTCCTTGTCTGCCAAATAACTATGCATGTAAAAAAAAAAAAGAAAAAGAAAAAAAAAGCCTATGCCTGATAGTTGCTATGGTTATATCAGAGCAGAAACTAAAGCAACTTTTCTGGCAGCTGTTAGCTTTCTCCGAGAAGAGCTTCCCCTACCCATGTTCCTAGCCTTTCCCCAGTGACACGTCATTTCTCTGACGCAAGTCAAACTGAGACTTGCTTAGGCTGTGTGGGAATGTGAGAGGTCAGATCCTTCAGTTCTTACTTGTACCTTTTTGGCAATCAAAATTGGTTGCGTGACCAAGGCACAGTCACGGTGACATGGGAGAGTCTGCGTGTTGGAGCCATTTAAATTCTAGGAAGAACCTAGTAGAGAGGACACCTTACCTGGAGCTGCTTTGTCTTCGAAACCCTCTGGCACAGAGGGGGGTGGCACTGCTACGCCATGCACTTCCTGCGCCTCCTGCAAGGGTCGAGAAAGTGGGTTGCAAAAAGGCTTTCTGGTTAAACCTTAGGGGGTCAGCATGCTGTGCCTAGGCCTGCATGCTCTAGCCTTTGACTCTTCCGTGTGAGGCTAGTCTGCCAGGATGCCCTGCGGCTTTCACGGCACAGAAAGCAAGGTCATGCAAGCAACACAGTACCCGACACCCTCCGGCCCCCATCAGCAGTCCCAACCCATCAATTAAGACTGAATGAGCCAGAAAGACCAAATCTCCCTTTGATCTTCCCAGTGAATAATGCTGGAACAGTACACTAGCGGGCCGTTTCTGCAGGAACTAGCTCTTGGAGTCACGCGATAACATCAGAGCCTCAGCGTTCATTCACAACCTCCTGGTTACCAAGAAAAAGGCCCCTCAATGTACCAATGCAATATCTATCCCAGGCCAAACAGCTCCTCAATTCCAGAGAAGAGCAGCTAATGCCCCGGGCTTACTGCTATACGTGCGTGTCCTCTGGCAGGTGAACCTAGTGCACCGATTGAGCTCTGCAGGGAGAGCAGAGGGACTTCAGGTCACCTGCTTACACAGCCATTTTGTGGCTAGGAAGATCCACTCAGAGCCATGCTGAAATGAGTCACAGAAGCACTCTGGCCTTCAGATGCCTCTTAAGACGTTAAGCACCATTGACTCCCCACCTCCCAACCACCAGTTCCCGTCGCCCTCCCCACTCTTCTCTAAATACCCCTTCTCCAACTTTAAAGCAGCCTTGCCCCCCTAGGGAAACCCAGCCCATCTCCATTTTGGTCAGCCACAGTGAAGGCAGTTTCAGGTCCTTTGCGCTGCGAGCCACGTGTAGCTATTGCCACTTCCCCCAGGAGGGGTCCCATTCCTGGCACTTTGAACCAGACTGAAACACTGAACCGGGACCCGTGGCTCCTAGCACTACTGAACAAGCAGCCCAGCCTGTCCCTCAAGCGACTTGCTGCAAAGATTGCCGTCTTTCCCCCGCTTGCTAAACACGCACCAATGCACCGCAGGACTCGAGTCCTGCCTGGACTGGAGTTGCGGCTTCGTCTTTCCTAGCAGTGCAGTTGGAGCTGTGGCCGTCCCCACCACAGATTTCTGGATGGGCCAAGTCAGCCCAAAACAGTCACTCGGGTCGTGAAAGGACTTTCGCGCACTGCAGCAAGGACCTGCGTGAGGTGCTGGCCAGGGATAAGGTGGGTCCCCCTACCCCACCAGTCCCACGGCACTCCTCCAACAGGGTCCGGTTTTCCCTGCCGTGTATAGTCAGTGCTCAGGAACATGCAGCAGAGCCGCTAGGGAGTTGCAGGGGCCCCCTGTATAAGTTTTGTCTGTGTTACAGAGGACTTCTTCCATCCAGCCCTTGGCTTCAGCATTTACTAGTCCCTTCTACAAGACAGCCTTGTCCTAGGAGTGGTCTACACCATTTCAGTCAGGCGGCTGTCTCACAAATGCAGAATGGTTTGAAACAAGAACCCTTTGTCCTTCTTTCGGTATGATCGCTATTTTTACAAGAGCGTACGAGAGGAATTCAAAGTCCCATGGGTCAAAGGTTCAGTTTGGCTGGTAAACACACCACCATCTTGGGCTACGGCATGAGGGGCAGATCCTGCTCCACCCTTCCATGAGCCGAAGCGTGGCCCTGTGCCTCCCTGGGACTGGCTCCTTGCTGCCTTCTTGCAATTTGGTTTCAAGGTCAAGGGGACAGCTAGTTAAAAAACCAAGCGAGTTCCTGGGTTTAAGGAACTCCAGCAGGGTGGAATGGGTGGGCTAGATTCTGGCCTAGATCAGTTGTTCCCAACCTTTTTAGACCAGAAGCATCCCTCTGAAAACGTCAGCTCTTAGTTTTCACTTGTTTTTTGACAAAAGAAACATAGAGCAATTCTTCCACAGCAGAGAACTCAGCAAGTCCACAAGTCAGCGTGTCTTCAAAACTGTGGACTCTTGTGGGACATCTCTGGTTGTGGCCTCATGTTGGCACACCTCTCAGTGATACCACGTCGCACCTCACTGCGCCCTTGAAAGGACCTCAACGCATCCGGGTTGGGAATCACAGCCCTAGACCTACAGAAGCACTGGCTGTAGGAAGACACTTGTTGGATCAGATGAGTACTCTAGCCAGCTCAGCCTCTTCCTGCACCCAGCGCCAGCCCTGTCAGAGGAAGGTGAAGGAACATAGTGCCTGGCACTTATTCTGTCCAGAGGGAAAGCTTCCTTCTCACTTCAAATAGCAAAGCGTTTGGCCCGTGCCGTGCGGCAGGATGGTTTCCACGTACTGCCGTATGCTGCCGAGAACCGAGCCGATGGTCTGTGTTGCAGCTCTGCACCGCCTGACATTTATACAGCAAACGTGTACTGCTAAAAATAGCCTCCCCCTGGGCTGGAGACGGGCTGCGGCGATGGCTGGCTGCATTTGGAAATGTGACCCCTGACCGCGCGGCTTCACGCACCAGAGACTCAGCACTCTCAGCCCCACCTGCCAAGGCCCTTGCTAACATGCAAGTGCGAGGTGCTGGGACAGGGATGGGGCTTTAGCAGTAACTGCAGAGCCCAGGTTCACCAAGGCCAGATGTGCTCATCTTTCCACTGATGCTGCCAGTGCCAGGAAAGGAGCAGGGGGAAGAAGGGGAGAGTTTCCACCAAGGGATTATAGGATTGCCCACACCAATACAAAGGAGGAGGAAGGAGCAAGTGAGGGTAAAGCATCATCCCTGCGCTCCCTTCAGCCAGTGTTTGGAGCCATGTGACCCAGCTCCAGAAGGAGCAGTGAGCAGATGCGGAGAAAGAGGCATCTGCAAGAGCTTTTGAGAAGGGACTACAAATGACGGCAACTAGTAGCAATTCCCCTGCCCTCACCTTTACCCGGAGTCATTGTTTCCCCCTCCAGCTTCTTGGCAAAATGAAAAAATCAGCTACTCCCACACCTGCAACTAGTCTACCACCCTGTGCCAGATGGAGTCACAAGCCGGACGGTCCCTGCATAACCCATGCACTGAGGAAGCCAGAGAGCACTCACCCCAACCAGATGTACAGCACTGCACAACTGACCCTGGGCATTACTGGGTTGGTTTCTGAGGCACTCGTAAGGCAACGGTTTTAAACAACACTCCACTGGATCTGGAAAGCGATTGTAAAAACGCATCTAATTCAGCGGATTCTGATTTCATGTAGAGTGATCTAGGTCACGCACCAACCTCAAACCCACTGGGTCTCCTTCAAAGTTGTTTAGCTGCTGTAAGCATGCAGCAAGCACCCACACCTAGCAATATAGCTGAGGCAATGAGATGCACACCCAAACAAGGAAGCCCATAGCTGCTGTTGAGCTGGAATTGAGGTGCAGAATGGTTACAGCAGCACAGGGCAGTCTCAGATGTTCTTCATTTCTCTACTGAGGATTTGTAGCCAAGGTAGAAAAGTCATGAAAATAATTGGTGAGTTCAAGTGTTCTCCAGCACACAGTTTTCCTATGGATTTCAAATAAACGGCAAGCTGCGAACAGTGTCTGGGGAATGCTCTGAAAACCACAAACAAGGTTCTTTGGGTAAATGTGATATCTTTTATTAGACCACCTAATAGAATTGCAAGCATTTAATCTGCTGTAGGAAAGACAAGTAAAGGTACCACAATGGGCAAGAGAACAAATGCACTGGGGAGGAGTGTTTTCCAACTTTCAGAAACTTTTTGCACTGCTAAGTTCCACGTCACATCCTCAAGAATCCGACAGCGTAACGCTATTTAAACAGCTCTTGAAAAAAAACAAACACATTGGTGCTGTGCCTAGTGCATACCAGTGGAGGGGACTGCACTTACCCAAGCCCTTTGGGGAAAAAAAAAAGTCACAAAGGACTGGCTGAAAGGAGTACTGGCTGGGTTTGGCCTTGTTGCAACACATGCTAGTTGTGTTCTTAATATTGTAGCTGTGCCATGTTATTTTTGGGGAGAAACTGCATGGCGACTATGGGAGGGGACTTTGACTTGTCTTAAAGTTCACCGTTTCAAACCACACAGTCTAGTGGAAGAGACTTAAGGTCCAGTGGCAGAAAGAGGTCAGAAACAGCCTGTCTACTTTTACTAGCAAGTGCCATGGGATAACCTGGATGGGAAGTCTCAAAGCCGCCTTCCAGAACGCGCTGCAAAGTTCTGCACCAGTAACATTTGCCCAATTTAGTTGGTGACACAAGAGGGAGACTTGTAAAATGGTAATGAACTGGTTATTGCAGTAGAGCAGGGCTTTGCTCCCCGCCCTGCCTTCCAGATGCCATTTCATCAGTTCTTCCAAGCAAAAAGGCAAGAGGCCTGCAATACCACCCCCACCAGTCAAAATAGAAGGGCTGGTTGGGAGGTGTCTTTTCATGCAGCTGGAAAATCAGAGCCAGCGTGCATGGCAGCACATCGCCAGTTCTCTCAGAGCCTTCCAAGCTCCTCTGAGGAAGTGAGCTCAGGCTCATGAAAGCGTGATACACCTCCCCAATTTTAGTTTAAAAGGTACACATTTACCTGCCTTCTGCTCAACTATAAAACATCCTCACCCTACATCCGTAAGCCTTGTTGATGCTCTCCTGTTCAAAGATTGAACTGGCCAAAAGCAAATTCAGTGGCTTCCTCAGCAATTGGCTTAAGCTTCTATTCGACCCTAGAGAAAAGACAAACCCCAGCAGACTCTCCCTATGGCTGAAGCGCGCCTGTGCCCAGTAGCCTGCAAAGAACAATTTTTCCAACTATTCAGCTGGTCTAATAAAAGATTTCACATTTACCCAAATAACCTTGTTTGTCCTTTCCAATACAAAGTGCTTACCACCACTGTTGAATTTTGCGGAGACTTGAAAAAAAGAGGTGTCGCCGCCTCAAATGCTGAGTGCCATTGCTCTACAAAGTCTGATGGTGCATATTTCCTTCTGGCAAAGGTGCCTTGTATACAAGAGGACAGAGATGCAAATCAAGGATGGCAACCTTACTAGATACACAAAGTGATGTTTCAGAAATCAAAGAAGAAATTCAAATTTGAAGTCCCAGCCGCCAGCTTTTCTGCTAAATAAGCAAGCAGCTAAGCTTTTCAGTCGTCAGTGGTTTCAGTTTCTGAATTTAATTATTTTAATTGTACACATTGATGCTGCCGGCATTAATCACAGACTCTTTATTATTTAGCTCCTCTGTAGGCCAGCACAGTGAACATCGCATGCATCAGTAACCTTTCTGTAAGTATTTTGTTCCCTCTGTGATTCTCCATGTCAGGATCATAGCTTTCTGCATTAGGCACAGACTCCCTCAGAAGCAAAAAGTGTCAGAGTGGATGAACCAAGCTCTGATCACACCCAAGGCTTTCAGCTTTTCCTAGACACCTGCAAGATGGCATCCCAAAGGTGGAAGCATGCTAAGAGAAGGGATTCAGAGGTGTTTCATGACTGCCGCGGCCCAGTTTGTAATAGGTGCCTCTTTGTCCAGGCATCCTCAGCCAGGCCTTCAAATCAAGGCTCCTTTTAGGTCCGTAATTTTACCAGCAAAAGCCAAAATGAAGAATTATCTAAAGGCATTTTCACTGAAGTCACTCTGGCATTGGCCTAGCCACGAGAAGCAGAGGCAGGCCACAACCTCAGTTTAAGTTATTTTAGTCTGCACTCATTGCTTAGAGTCTCCAGGGAACAGTGGCTTCTTAACCAAGAGACAGATGGATGTCCAAGACTAGCAGTCGTGTATTTGTCTCCAGGGTCTAGGAAGAGTATGCCTCAAGCTAAGAGACAGGAAGTTTGAGAAACAAGGGAGAACACGTCCTCATAGGAACGGAGCCTCGGCTTGCATGACTGACCGCTCCTTGCAGGCGCCCCTTGGTTTTAAAGCCCAGATCTAGGCACAGGGTCTTGGCTAAATGCCCGCCGTGCCCAAGGCTGCCTACTATGATTTGAGGCTGTGCGATCTCTCGCGCTCGAGCCGTGCTGGCAGCTTCCAGAACGGAAGCACTCAAAACTCGGTGGCTGCTCTTGGCACCGCTGGCCAGAGCAACCGTGTATTTACCGGGGGTGGGACTAGCTAGACTCCGTCTCCAGCTGAGTCACGGTAAGCCGCTTCCTTCCACTCTTGGGTGGCTCACCGAGAACCAGCTTTTCAGGTCTGAGGGACTTGATTTTCCGTACGCCGAACGTTTCACTCAGGATGAGCTTTCCCTGCTGTGGCCACTGGACACCGCTCCTGGACTGCTAGCTGAACAGGCCTGTCCGAATTTTATTTTCCCCAGCTTCACAAATTAACTCCTGCACGAGGCAACATTTCCTTCAGGCAAACAAGTTCACTGCATCTCAGTCTGGTTTTCAGGGAACACAGCCTCTTCCACTGCCCTTTACCACTAGTCCCTTTTCTGACACCCTCAAGGATAAAGATTTCCTCCTGATCCTTAGTGGTGATGACTCGGGATGCCTGCACAGCCCTGTCCTCCGCTGGCTAGAGAAGATCGGTCTCCAAGGCTGTCAAGGCAGCACCTTTCACTAGCAAAAGCAATAGGAAACGGTCACGGGAGAGGCAGACTATCGACCATGGAAGAACAAAGCACTACTCTTACGAGAGCCCTTCAGTGAGCGGGTACATTTGGAGGACGTCCTGCCTTGTAGTAAGGCAACTGCCAAGAGTTGGCTAGGTTCATGTGGGAAGGAAGTTAGCTGGCAAAGGGAAAGCCGCATTGAAGAGCTGTGGGCAGACAGCCAGGGTGGGGCATACACAAAGCCTGAATCACGCCGAGCACTGACTCAGGACTGCACCTAGCAGCAGCTTCCCAACCACTCCTTCCTGGCGCTGCTGCAGGGGCGGTCGCAGGGGTGACTCGGGGAGGAGCGGGGGCTGGCTAGGAGCTTTCAGCTAGTGCAGTCGTTTCAACCTTTTTAGACTCGAGGAAACCTCAGGAAGTGCCAGCTTTTAGCTTTCACTTTATTCTGTAGTTAAAACAAACCAAAAATGGAAAAAAAAGTCTCTTATGCCAAAGAACTCAGAAAGACCAAAACAAGTCGGCAAGTTTCTAACACTCTGGATTCCAGATGTTTCCATAGAAGGAGTTTCCATTTTGTTCTGGCAAGGAAGAAAACGAACGCCCACCTCCCAGGGTAACTGCCTCCGACACGGCGGACCAGTTGCCTTCAGCCCAGCGTCCCTACTGCTGCATAAGGGCTAGAGACATTGCTGCCAAGGCAGAGATGCAGAGTAAGTCATCTTCAAAAGCTGGCCAACTTCTGGTTTCTCCCTCAGGCCAGACAAGTCTGCATGGAGAAGAGGGCAGCAGTAACAAGACTGACTCTTGGAGGACATACAGCCCGAGCGGTACATCTGGAGCTTTAAGAGGCAGAAGCCCAAGCACAGATTGATGCACGTGTTGTTCTCAGGCCTTCTGCCACTACTTCCACACAGCTTGGTCTGGGGACAAGGGGAGGTTTTGTAACTATATGCCAACCCTGCAAAGCCAGTCCAGGATAAGCATACCTCTTCCATCAGTTGCAGCCTTTGAGGAATCACTGAGGGCATAACCTAGCAACCCCATCACTTTCTAATTGCACCCTTAGAAGTCACAATGTAGCCCCACTGCCTCTTCATTGTTCCTGCAATTGCACTATACAGCCCTGTTAGCCAGTAATTATACCCTGCTGAGACTGGCACAGCTCAATTGTCTGCACTGGGTTTGCTCAAATGTAGCATGCTGGAGGTGTAGTGCATCAAAGGTGGTGATGCACAAGGAGGAAGAGGATCCAGCTTCCTCTTAATCTTCTTAATGCCCATTCTGCCACACCAGAGGGGAAAGGAATTGCTTGCCCAGCCTGTTATCCCAGCGTCCCATCTCTGGTACTTCAGATGGACACTTGCCTCCATTACACACCTCAGCCATCTATTCTCATCCGCAGGCTGCTTTATAGGACTGGACCTTTGGAAAAGCTCATCGTCTGGGGAAAAACAATGCTCAGTTAGCCGAGCATATTCAGCATCTGGAGACAGAGATGCCTCCAGGTGGTCTTTGCAGTCCCATATCCATGCCCGCCAGCCATAACTCCCCCCTGCAGTCCCAGTCAGTTGCTTTCAAGGTGCCCATAGATCAGCCTCAGACGAATCCATCCCAAACAGCTTACCCCAGAAAGACCTATCCACAGATTATGCAAAGGTTTGCAAGAACCACCTGGCAAGGCAAACAAAGCAAAGCCAGCGGAGGGACCGCTCTGATGCACCCAGAGCAGGAAGGCACAAGAGGTCCCAGCCACAGCTCTCAGCCTCGCCCATGGCAAGGCTCCAAGTCACATGCATGCGTGCCAGCCGCAGCTACCCATTGCTTGTGGTGCACTCCCACCTTTTGATGCTGAGCAGCAGCGGCAGAGCACAGCAGGTATGCGGCTGGGCCCGACGCAAGCAGCCCTGCACCCGGGGCTAATCCAGCCTGACTAGGCAGGCCAGTCTCCCTCCTGCTCAGCAAGATGAGGAACAAGGTGGCTCAGACAACAAGCAGAGGGGAAAGAGTCCCAGCCACCCCAAATACCACTCGCTGCACAGGCACCGGTTTAAACCTACAGCCGACATCCACTGTTCATTAGGGAGGAGTCCCACACAGTTCAACGGGAAGCCGTTTGTTACCCTCCATAGGAACTCATAAGTCTGGTCCAAGCATTTAGGAGGGGTTTACAGTGGCACCTGCAAAGCTATCTGGTTCACTCCTACAGCAAGATGGGGGGCTTCCTCACACACGGGGAGAACTTGCCCCGGAGCTGGCGGACTCGCCCGAGACCCACATTTGCACCAGAGATCCCCACTGCTGGAAAGCCCTGCAGTCACCCCCTCCCTGCTACTCCCTTGTCACAGCAGCACTTCATCCAGCACGCAGGGTTCGAGCTTCCTGCTAGCAGCATAGTGCCTTTCCTCACTGCAGCTGGGACCTACTTTTGCTCACAAGGGTTGCAACACCAAACCAGAGGGTCTTGCTGTCAGAAATGCGTCGGCGCCCCGTATCCACAACATGACCCACATCGACTGCCAAACTCTTCTGGCCCCACGTTTGCATAAGGAACTCCAGCTTCCCTCTGCTTCGGAAGGGATGCAGTCACTATCCACCCCTGCTCACAGCCAGCGTGGTTAGAAAGCAGTTTTGCTTTCTTTTTGGTCGTCTTTCCTTGCGGAGAAGACGAGGGATGGGGACCGGGCATCAGCCTCCACCATTTGCAATGGCGGAAGGTGCTCATGGCTGAGGGGCTGCTAGACCTATGTGTTTAGAAGCATGCCCCGGGATGTAGAAGCTACTCACCAGGGGCAAGAAGGTCAGGAGAGGTCGCACCCTGGGGCGAGGCTTGAGCGTTGCCGTTCCAGAATCGGTCACTGTATTCAAGCAATTGTTCTCATAGTGCACTTCAATGGTACCACCTGCAAACAAAAGGCATGGAGTTAGCAGTACATCTTACCAAATGCCCCAGCCGGAGAAGAGGTCTGGTGGATCCTGAATGGTTTCCTTCCACCACTGGGGCAAGATCCCAAAATCTGGTCCTCGAGCTGAGCAAGTGGGAGGTGTTTAAGGAGTCCATAGTAAAGGGAGGATCCCTGGCTCTGGGAATGACATGAGCGTGGGGGCCTGAGCATGATGCTACATGGGTGTGATCCTACAGATACTTTATTTGGGGGTAGCCAGCTGTTGGTATATGAGCAGGTCCAGTGGACTCATGGACGTATCCCAAGCTCAGTATTGCAGGGGCTGTAGCCTGGGTCAAATACAAGCCAGTACCTTATATGACAGGGTGGGATGTCTGCAGACAGAAAGAACTAAGGTTATAGTTCCCTAGGGAAAAAAGCCAGATTTGGCTGGATTTGGGTAGCAGATGGATGTTTCAGGGAAGCGATGGAGGCTATGACTGCCGGCCCCGTCTCTAGCGTAGCCAGCTCCTGGGCTCCCACCCTCGCTTCACACCCTCCTCCCGACATCCTCATGCACACAGGGATGAAGGGGCTGCTTCAAAGCGAAGAGCCCACAGCAAGCCCTGCAGTCTGCTGTATCACAACACATCTGGCATTTAATCATGCAGCAGAGAAGGACAAAGAGCCCTGTGTCGTTCAGCAGTATCACTGCTCCCTCGACTTGGCAGCTTCTCTGGCAAGGCTGCTTAGTAACAGACACCGAGCCGAGCAGCAACGGACTGGCACGCTGCAGTGCGCTCAGCCGTGGGCTTTGCCAGCAGCCAAGATGTTTGTGTTTTTGCGGTTTCCTCATGCACGTTAGTGCCAGAAACTGCACTGAGGGGGCTTTGGGAGCATGCAGATGGACCCCCCACGCAGGGGTCCGTCAGCAACAGGGACGGGAACTACGTCTGGTAGACCTAGAAGCAGCAGCCTTTATCAGCCGTTAGCCGACTCCAATCTCACTGCACAGTCCGGCCCCAAAAGAACAAAGGTGCATTTCACAGATAGAAGTGCTGCTGATGTCGGAGAGAAGTGAAAGCTGTGCACAAAGGATCTAATCAGTGAAGGGAGTCCTGGTTTGAGCTTTCAGATGCTTGTACTGAGCCAAATTCCTAGCGACTCCAGCTTTACAGAAAGGCTGGCTCCACTGGCATTATCTATGCAGGGAAGCTGCACGTGGCAGTCCAAACCGTGCTTCTGCTTCACCGCGTTGCTCCTTCTAAACCGATCACTGTGCACAGGGCAAATGGGCAGGGAGCTGCACTGGCTTGGATAAACAGGAATGTGATGCAAGCCTCATCTAGTCGTTTGCTGTAGGAGTTTAGTTTGGCCATGGGAACGCAAGTATTTAGACCCAGCCGCAGGGAGGCTGTCATGAAACAGCTGGATTGCACACAAAACCTTGGTTCTTGCAATCAGGGGACTCCGAGTTCAGCCTTCCACATCTGCTGGGAGATAAAGGACCCTGCGAAACACTTTTGGTCTTGCAAGGTGTAGAAGAGAGATGCAGACTCCCTCCAAACTGAGATATTGTCATCCCCGTTTTCCAGATATGGAAACAGGGGCCACGACTCACCCCTGGCATCTGATGCTGCTGGGCAGAGACAGGAGGAAAACCCAGGAGTTCCTACTCTTGGTACTGTGCTCTCACACCCCTTCAAATTGTTTCTTCTGACAATGAATAGAGCCTATACATTACTTCAGTGCCACTCTTTGTGTGTGATAACAGCATGAATTAACAGGCAGAGGCACCAAAGGATGCAGCCCCACCTTTGCCAGAAGGAGAGCTGCAGAAAGGGTTAGCAAGCAAACCAGCATGGAAGGAAAGCACAAGGCTTGTGAAAACAGCGGGGAGGGAGGGGCGAGAAAAGATAACACCAAATAAATTCCCAGGCAAAATTAAGGCTGCCTTGACTGAAGGGTTTTGACAGTAGTTTCAATGGGCGAGATTAGCTCATGAAAGCATGTCAAGGGCCATTTCCATCTGGGAGCAGGAAGCTCAGCTCCCGGTGCAGAAGGATCCCCAGTTTAGCTCCGAGGCATGGGAGAGGCAGCTGCCAGTTGCGTTTCCCTCGCCACAGCACACTTGGACCAGAGAACGAGGCTTGTGCCGTCTGTTTAAAGCAGCAGAGGGGATGGGCTGCATTTCTGGTAAGCCTTAAAAGCCTCATTGCCTCAATCACCCAAGCAGGATTCCCCTGTCAAGGAGATGACACAGATTAATTCCTTGTGGACAGAGTTGTTCAGCCCACTGTAGCCTCAGCAACAAGCATGCGACACCCACACTCGCTCCCCTGCACCTTTGGTATATGTCCCCCATCTAGCCCTCCTCCTAAATGACCAAACCCACAGATGATGGGCTGAACATCTCTGGTGGAAGCAATGCGAGACCTGTGCCAGGTAGTTAGCTGAAGGAAACGGGTCAACTTCCAGCAGGCTCCTGCCATGAAGTGCTATTTGTGTGGGGCTGTATCACCAAGAACAGACATATGCTTAGAGCAGTAGAGAGCAAGTACATTATCTTTGTTTTCACTGCTTTTGAAAGATACCATTTCTCTTTCCCCAAGGCCTCATGTAGTTTGAGGTTTACAGTATTCAGAGTACAGCAATCTGCTGCTCTCATCACTGTAGTGTACATCTTCTGAAGTTAGCAATCGCTTTTGCACAGAGGTCTCTACGAGGCAGCCTTCCTCTCTTCGTAGGATACAAAGTCCTACTCAAGGTCCCCTTTTCCCCTGAACCAACAAAAAACACCCAAAAGAGTCCAGAACAACAGGGCACGGTCCTGAGCCACTAGACCACGGAGACTGCTGCTGCTGCTATCTTCAATGGAATTACAACACCTTGCACAAATGGGTGAAATTAAAGGCTTGGTCTTCCAAAGTGATGGCAGAGGAGGTTCAGAGAGGCCTAGAGGAGTTGAGGATATTGCACATTGCAGGACCGACCCCCAGAAAAAGTGAATTGCTGACACACAGTGCTGAGACAGGCAGTCACTGGTCTAGCCAAAGCACTTTAGTGCCTCATAATTCACCTATCTTATAAAGCAGAGTTCCTGCATGGCACCTGGGTGGAGCGAACTCTTGAAGTACTTTCTAGGTTAGATGATGGATGTGGAGAAAGCCATTGGCAGGGCTGGTCAGGCATTGTTGAATGGAAGTGCATGGGAAATCGAGAGGAAGAAGAATTTCGAGGAGAGTGTCTGCGTCACCTCGATTATTACCACCCCTCTGCTGAGCTCAGGTAGCAGCTTGGACTTGGGGCCCACCCTAACACAAGCTCACCACTTGCAAGGTGCGCAGCCCTCTCAGCAGGGGAAAGAACCGGACTGGTCAGTGCACACCAAGCCACGCAATCTCGACTTTGAGCAAGGCACTAAGGCAATGAGAGCTGGGATTAAAGACAATAATGCTTTGCCCCAAGCAAGTTATTAGGAATTTGCCAGCTTTGTAGTATCCCTAATTAAGAGACCTGAACACTTTTAATTAAAAAAAACTAACAAACCCAAATAGAACCGAATAAAATGCTTGTTCTTGCATCTCCTTTGCTGGATGAACAGACCTTTCCTAGAAGACCCTCAGCCAGCAGCTGCTCAGTCTGGCATGCTGTGGTTTCCTGGAGAAGGGTGCTCATTCTCTATCTAGAGCCATTGGCCCTAGGGCTGATCTTGGGGAAATCACAGTGTGCTCAAGGGGTATTTGCAGGTGTTGCACAGCCTTGTCTTAATGAAAATCCTCCTGGACAACCACTCCCTAGCGTCAGTTGTGTGACTTGAGGGAGACTCACCACCTCCCCTGCGACAGAACTTGAACTCAGCTGCTGCCTCAAGTACAACAGTCCTAGCTGTAGCTATAAAAAAAGTCAGCTGACTGGGGGAGTGCGGGGGGACTAAATTCAGGAATCTCTGAGTCAGTGGCATGCACAAACCTACACCCATGGCAAGTTGCTTAATCGGTGTTTACTTTGTAATGCGTCTGATGTAAAGCTAAGGTGGGGATTAGCATAAGCAGCGCAAGTCTTAGGAGATGCTCCTGAAAGAGGGCAGGGTACGAGGATGGGCTTTCGTCAGGTAAAACAGAGTATTAAAGTGCAAGAGAGCTAGGGAGGCCTGCTCTAGCACCCTCACTCATGCAAGCAGGCTTTAGAGACCTGGATTTTGTGTTACAAGCTCACTGGGCACTGGCAGACCCTTATGCCTAGGAGCAACTCTCCATCTGTCGCTGCATATGGTTACAGGACTGCAGCAATGTTTTTATATACTTGCCCTTTATACAACAAAAATCCCTACGCAGGACAAGCACTGGGCTCCCTCTTTGGCTTAAAGAAACAGTTAGGAAGAAGCCATTCATTTTTAAACACGATCACATGAAACTTGTAGTGCTACCCCTTCCTCTTTCATCCGCATCATCCCAGTGCATAGCCATGCAGCAGTGCTGCAGTGGACACTAATTCAGTGCCACAGCTAAGCTGACATCAACACTTCCCCTGGGGATCTGGAATGCTTTATTGGGCACTTTAAAGATAAAAAAAGTAAAATCCCTGGGTGTAATCCACTTTCTGCTGTGATTTGGCTCAGCTCCATTAGTACTAGAAGTCTGGCACCATCCCACCTGAACCTCAAGGGTGCTGTGCAGCAGTTGAAGCCACAAAGATACGCACATACAGCCCAAAGAATAAATACACCTTTAGGTTTCCCAGTTCCTCAAAAAAAAAGACAGGGCACGTGCAAAGGAAGTCTCTGAAAAGCTCAGTAAAAACCCACCAGGAGCAAGCAGGTTACATCAGGAGCCAGTCACAATCCTGACAGCTTAGAGAAGTCTAGGAATCTTGCATTGATCCACTTTTTAGTCTGGATTCTTCTTCCCAGGGTTAATTTTGTGGTTCTTATTAGTTACTAGACTTGTACAGCTTAGGAAAAAGGACAGTCTTCCAACAGGGTTCACCACTTGGTGCTGTCTCAGAGCCACAGGTTCAAACTTGTTTCTTTTTAATCCACTTGGGCAGATCAAATACCACCCATGCTTTCCCCGCTGCAGGGATGATTAACCAGCTCCAGCAGAATTCATGCTCCCCTAGCCCATGATCACTACGCTGCTCCTAACCTACCCAAGTACTACACGGATTGAATAAACCGCAAGCAGGAAGCAAACCTGGCCAGGTAGCACCAGCAGGGAAGAGAGTTACTGCTCAGTCCGTTTCCCCCAAAAGCCCAAATTCAAGAGCGAAGATACTAACCAGAGCCATGGCGGCCCTCAGAGCTGACCTCCTGCGTGAAGATCCAGGGGGGGTTGGTAGCAAAGAGGGACGTGGTGGTGTCGTTGGCATGCTTCTTCCCAAAGAGCCTGCTAAACGTGCCCTGCACAGAATGGTGTTTTTTCATCTTTGCCAAGATCCTTTGCTCTCGTCTCAAATGTTCCCCCTAGCAAAACATACTTCCAGTCTGCTCCAGCACCCTCCGGTTGAGGCTAAGACCAGGACCTAGTCTGCGGAGCTGCCTTTTCAGCTGCTTTACCTGAGCAGGTAGAGGGCTGGCTGTTCCTACCTGGCCACACCCCAAGCAGCTCCCTCGGTCACATTCCTCCCTTCCTGCTACAAGGAGCTATTGTCAAACCCTCTATCTCCAGTCCCTGCTGCCCGGGAAGCTTTTTCTGCCCTGACACCTTACAGCATCTCCAGTCAGCCTAAAACCAAATGCTCTTGCCCTCCTTCCTCCCCGTTTGGAGACCTAAGGCAATAGCCACCAGTTACAGGCAACTGTTGCATGTGTTTCACAGCCTACTGAGCCTTTCACATCCAAGGAGGCTGAGGCTCTGAAGACAATTAACATAAGCACAGCCAGTCAGTTTGGGGTGTCGCTGTTATTGATTAAACATCTCAGCTGGGGAAGTGCCAGATTATTAAGGGTAGTTAGGCACCCAAGGACCATTGCAGCAGGTGCTAGGCACCTGGTCCCAGGTGTCTGCTTACTGGCTAGATCCCTGAGCCAGGGAGGCAGATGCAAGTATTCAGAGGCAGTAGTTCTTCTATCGCCGTCTTTCCCCTTCCTTGTTTGTCATCCGGTCTCTATACTCGAAATCCTTTTAGCCCTAAAGTATCTTCACTTGCCCGTTGGTACAGTGCCTAATATAGTGGGGACTAAACCCCTGTTTGAGATCTGGAGGAGCTGCTGCAATAGAAATAAATAGCAGCCCTTGGGGGAAGCCAGTAGTTTAATCATTTTGCTGCCTGATGTGTTTTACCAAAGGTAAGACTGGCGATCCTGCAGCCTGAGCCCTGGCTCTGAGGAGGCCCTGTGGCCCAGAGTGCATGGCTCTGGGCACAGCCAGCCGGGTCTTTGCACCACGGGGCCTCACTGTGATGTAAGACCTGAGCGCTGTAAAATGTGCCTTGCTTCCAGGAGGCAGCTCGCTGCATTGTGGAGCACACAGAGGGGTGTTTGTGTCCATGTCCAGCGCTGCAAGCCATTTTACATGTGGCACCCATAGAAATTGTGAGTTAATCCTCCAGCTCATACTAATCCAACCGTGGAGTCCCAGAGCATTTTACACGCTGCAGGAACTGTTCAAACATTAACTCTGAACCCAACGTTGTGGAAAAAGGTACATGAGCATCAGCCTCATTTGGACTCTCAGGAGTTGAAATTATGGGGGTGCCAGGGCTGAGGACACACACTGCTGTCAGCTCATGGGTCCTGCAGCCCTGCCTCGCTACAAGTGACACAAACATTAGAAAAAAGCATGCAAGGCTTTTCTGGGATTTTGAATTAAGGCAATGAGCTGCAAGCACTAAGTGCTGATGGAAAGGTCTGGTAATGGAAACCTACAGCAAGAGTTTGCATTCAGAATTGTCCAGCACCGCTTAAACAGAGGGGAAATAGCTAGAAATGGTTCTGCACAACATTAGCTTCTCTTTGTGGGATCAAACAGGAATCCAAAGGAAGCAACTCAGGGCTCACTGTATGCTCTGTCGTCCTCTTCTACTCCACCTAGGCACAAAGGGCTTCGTCTCTGAGTAAGAGGAGACCCCAGGGTGGTAAAAATCAGGACTTTAACAGTTGTGTTCAAAACTGCTTGTACTTGTGACGAACTAAGGAGCACGTAGGATTAACTATCCACAACCCCAAGGTCAAGGGGCTGCTCCCATGCAGGAAGTCACACTCAGGTGCAGTTCAAACCAAAGTCAATGTCAAAGTCAGGGAGCAGCTGGGTCTGCAGATAAGGCAGGCGATAGGATGGAGTCTGCACAGAGACATTTATTGTAAGGGGGATTTGTGGAAAGAGCGGCGGCACTGCCAGAGCTTACCCTGGCGAAGTCCCAAAGAAATCCTCGAGCACCTCTCCTGACTCGAGGTCAGACCAAAGGCATGAGCCCCCTACAGCCTACTAATGTCTCCTTAATATCCAGCCTTTGAAGGGCAAATGCAAGGATGCAGACATCGTAAACAAATAGGGCATGATATCTTTGTGAGATATGCAAGACATGCCTGCTACCTGGTATACGCAATGTTTGATCAAACCAGTTTAGCAGGATACAGTCTATATAGACAGAGTAACTTGCTTCTCGAGCAAATCCCGGGACGTCATTCTCCCCTTGTACTCGGCCTTGGTGAGGCCGCAGCTGGAGTACCGCGTCCAGTTTTGGGCTCCACCATTCAAAAAGGATGTGGAGAAGCTTGAGAGAGTCCAGAGGAGAGCCACGCGCATGATCAGAGGTCAGGAAAGGAGACCTTACGATGACGGGCTGAGAGCCATGGGGCTCTTTAGCCTGGAAAAGCGCAGGCTCGGGGTGATCTGATGGCCACCTATAAGTTTATCGGGGTGACCACCAGGATCTGGGGGAACGTCTGTTCACCAGAGCGCCCCAAGGGATGACGAGGTCGAACGGTCACAAACTCCTGCAAGACCGCTTCAGGCTGGACATAAGGAAGATTTTCTTTCCTGTCCGAGCCCCCAAGGTCTGGAACAGTCTGCCAGCGGAGGTGGTTCAAGCACCTACATTGAACAACTTAAAGAGTAAATTGGATGCTTATCTTGCTGGGATCCTATGACGCCAGCTGACTTCCTGCCCTTTGGGCAGGGGGCTGGACTCGATGATCTCCCGAGGTCCCTTCCAGCCCTAATGTCTGTGTCTATGAAATCTATGAAATAATCCAAGGCACCCAGGGAGGGAGAAGAGGAGCTGTTCCGAAGAGAAGTCAATTCAGTTATACAACGTGAGAAAAATTAACCACACTTTTAAGAGAAGTTCTTCCATAAAGGTGGAAGCTGTTATGGCATACAGAGGTGCTGTATAACCACCACGGCACTCCTGTTTAGTGTTAAAGCGTGACTCAGATCACTGACCCCAGCTCTCACAAAAGTGCTTGTACACCACACAGATGCGGGCGTAGACTGGCAGATCAGGTGCAAGGCAGGGGCGAGATGCTAGCAGCGTCACAGTCAGCGAGGAACTCCATTCGATTCCAGCAGAGCCTAGACGGTTTCACACGTTGTGCTGAACGGGGGCCCAGCTGGGCCCCAGTTTTGGAGCTATAATTTCTGCCTTGTGGCACCCTGCTGCTCTCCCTTCCCTCTTCCACTCTGCAGGTGGAAGCTGGGTCCAAGGCAGTGCCGGCATCACTGCAGGGAGAGGGGCAGGCGTGCAGCAGGTGGGACCTGAACCAGCTGCAGCAGTCTCAAAGAGTACTGGCCTCACAGGCTGGGAGGAAGAGGAGACCTTGAGAAGTTCTAGGAACCTGAGAAGTCCCTAAAAACTGGTGCAGGCACTTCCAGCGCATAGGAGTGCTGGAGGCAGCCAGACCACTGACCCTTGCAAGGCATGAGCTCCTCTTGAATACAATGTAGTTTCTGTGCCTGGGCACCAGGACTTCCCTCACCTTTGCCTTCCCCGAAGGACGAGGACATCCACACAGCTCCGGCTGGAAGCGTGGCAACCAGCCACTACACCGGGCTAGCTTGAAAAAATGTGCCAGGAAAGTCTGTTTACTCCTGGAGAGCACAGGAGCAAAGAGGAAGAAGGCACAGCAGCATTTCGTTCGGAAGGTGACATCCGGTCGGTGACCCACAAGGCTGCCCAGGCCACACCGCTAAGCAGAGCGGCTGGGTGCAAAGGAAAGAGGGGAGGAAGCTGGATATCTGCTGTAGTACCCAGCCAGGACAGCAAAACAATCATGAGTGCAACATAACGTACTCCAATGTGAAATTACTCCAGATCCCAGCAGAAGAAACACCTCTGGGGCAAGCTCACACGGCTCTGAGGATCTGCGGGCACAGAACTAGTAACCCTGATGCCCCCAGGTTTGCCTGTGTGTAGATAAGCTCCTGGGGCACTTTGAATGTGTGCACTGTTTCAACGCTCTCCTTGGAAAGGTGACATAAAACAGGGGGGTTCTAGGGCAGACGTTCCTAATTCCTTCAACCTTGGCCTAGCTCTGCTCCCACTCGGATCCCAGGGGAGTAGATAGGTCAGTAGCCTGCTCTTTTGGTCAGCCCACCCAAGTCCTGCACTTAGGGGGACATTCTCTGTGCCTCGGTAAGGGAAGCACTTTAGTTTTATTGTATACGCCTTTCCCAGTAGCACCAAGATACAGGGGATCCCTGCTACTTCAGCAATCACTGCAATCCCTTCCCAGCGGATCGCAGCCTGTCCCCATCTCTTTCTGTCCCCGTTTACTGAACATACACATCATGCTTCTCCTAAAAATACAAGTGGAAATATTATTTAATCAAGCACAGCACATGTGTGGAGGGTTTTTTTCCCCCCCATTAATACAAGTAAACCCATCTGTTTTACACACCAAATAAATACCAAGCGGTGTACTAATACTGTAGCAGCAGGATGTGCTGGAAAGCAATAGGGCAGGAAAGCCCAGGACCTGTGCGGGGCTGAGGAAAGAAATCTCTGGTGCCAGAAGCCCCTCTCAGCTGAGAGCTGCTCATCCAGGGTCCCCGGAGCTGCTCCTGGAGCTGGAAGGGGGATCACAGCTAAGTGACAGCCACAGTCTGAGACTGCTGAACTACTGACAGCCATTTTCTTTTGCCCAGCAGGTAGCTGATCCCTGTTTACATGAGCCCATGAGGGGGACTGCCTGGCTGGGTTTGCTTTTATCAGCAGCAGAAAGGTGCATCTGGGTGCTAGCTGCATCCTTCAAAGGACATTCCCAGTGACACAGATAACTACAGAAACCAGCAGCAGCCTGGCATATTTAATCCTCTCTTGAGGACAGTGCTTTACACAAACACATGCAAGCTCTTTTCAGGGCCAGAGCTCCAGAAATCAAGCACTGAAATTCAAGTCGCCTGATTTTCCAAATGGGCACTTCCTTGGGAGAAGGAGGTCGTTTTCGTTCAAGCGCCTGAAATATAAGAACTCCTGTTTGCGTCACCTAACCTTGCCATAGGACATCTCGAACCGCACCTCTCCTGGCATTATCCTTTTAAAGCAGGTTTGGGTGCCGGCACCACAGCCGTCACGGGGATACCTGGAATTCCAGCCAAAATAGGAACTGCATCACCCGCTGCTCGACGGCTCCTCTCCGAAATAAACACTGCTGAGAAACATGCAATTAAGGCTAAATGGGAACAGCATTGCATATGTGGAATATGCGCATTTTCATTTGGAATTTAAAGCGCTGCCAAAGTCATTAAAGTTCACAGACAGAGCAGTCAAGATGGGGGCAATGCCATACAGACTGCAGTAGAAGGAAAAAAAATACTCAAGTCCATTTCCTTGATGAGTTATTACAGGAAAGGGGTGTATACATTCGTGGCATAGTTGAAAGCCCAGCACCTGCAGTGGGTTGCATAATTCAAGAACACAACGCTCCTACAAAATATGTCTTATATAAGGCATATTACTCATGCAACAGCATGGCAAGTAACTTGAATATTTGTGAGTAGCTCGCGTAAAAGAATAAATAAGTTAAACAGATGGGATGTAATGCGTCTCTGCTTTGATTTCTCTGTGAGAGTTTGAAGTTGTAACTCTTCGGCAGGAACCAGGCAAACTTCCTGGTTGTGACTGCTTTATGCCTGCTGCATGTCACAGATGTGACATCACGCCTGTAAATATAAACGAGGGAAAACAGGGGCGTGTTGAACTTTACAGGGCTTAGAAGCTACGGACTAATGGCCAAAGCGGAGTCCCTCCCTTGGAAAGCTGGGACCCTGGGACGATAGGGCAGCGAGACCAAGTCCAGAGGCACGTAGGGGGCTGAGAGCCCAGGTGTGGCCCGGGCAGGCAGCCTGGTTGGGAACACGCCCGGCACTGGGGACACAACTAAACCGCTCTATGAGCAACGCCTGCCAGGTCTTTCTGGGGTTCTGAACAAAGGCAATGAGCTACAAGCAGTAAGTACCAGTGGGATGCACAGGCCCCGGAAACGCTCCAGCCATGGATGGCATCTTATTGCATTCAGATTGGTCCAGCGCCACCTAAACGGAGAGGGGAAACGGTTGCAAAGAGATGTCTCCAAAGGGAACGGTTCGGCTGTGCTGCGGTGCAGCTGATTCACTTCATGGGGTCAAACACACTGCTTGGTGTGTGGGACAAGGGGGATGTCATCGCCCGGCTCTCCCCCATCTGTTCTGTGGGGCAGTGGGGAAAAGTGCTTCCACGCTCACCGAGTCCTATGGCTCCGGTAGCATTATCTCGGGAAACAGCCCATATCCTCGCTGGCACAGTTACCTGGGGACTAACTCCCTGTGTAGTCCCCCAGCCATCATCCACAGTCCCGCCCTGGTCTGCAAGGCCAAGCTGGGTCATCCTTGTCACACCAGGTGCCCTCAGGTCCCTCAGTCCACAGCGGATGACGAGGCTGCAGGGTGGTGTACAAGGAAGGCTGATGGTTCCCTTGGTGGCAAAAGTGGGGGAACCATTGCCTCAGGCAGGTAAGAACCCAAATCCCGTGGAAAATGGATGTTGGCACCTTAGTTATGGAGGTGATCTTGAAAATAAGACTCTTGGAGCCTTGCAGGTACAGCTGAGGACCAGGCCTTGCATCAAGTGTCCCCATCTATTATAAAGGCCCCCTGGATGTAGGCCCCCTCCTCAGGCACCACGGCTCTCCCCGCTTCGTCACCAAGCTCCTGATTCCAGCCTCTCATCCCGTTTCTGCTGTAATCGTGGGATCCCTGGCGTTGTTTTTCTGTCCCCCGCGCTATTTTATGTGAAACAGGTGATGTCCAAACCGGGCCCATCGCCCTTGGGGGCTGACAGGATTTTGAATGCCTGCGGCCGGCGACACGGAGGAGCGCGGTCTCCTTCGTCATCGCAGTCGGCCCCGTTGCAGTTGTTTTCTTTGCCCGCGTTTGTTCAAGGTAGGGAATGTGAGAGATGTGTCTTGTTTGCTGCTGGAGGCATGTTTGTTTAAAGGGGAGGGTAAAGGCCTGCTGCATCGCTGGCATTTGCTAATCCTGTTTCCATCCAGAGGAACGCAAGGCATTGAAGTGATGTGTGAAACCAGCTGAAAAAGCAACTGAGGGAAACAAGGCCTCAACCCTGCCTTGAACTTCATGTGGAGGGACGATTTGCTACCTCTTCCTCCTCCACCACAGCCACCATCTGAGGGGCTTTGCACCTGTGGTACAGCGGAAAGTACTGGGCCTCAGACAGCTAAATCTGGCACGAGAAAGACATCTGGAGAAAGAAAGGTCTCCTTAGGGAGACGGGTCCAGCAGTGAGAGCATCACTGGGCCCCTAGCTACATTTGGGGAACAGGTGAGAGGCGCGAGCTTACTTTTGCAGCGTGCCGGCTCCCTTCTCTCAAAGGCGCTAGGTGACGTACAGCAGCGTTTGGCTGAGGTCCCTATCTCATGATTAATAGGTTTATGGCCGACTGCTCAGAGCCAGATAGAAAGGACAAAAATAGCTCGGATAAATAAGCCAGGGCATCACGGAAAACAGGAACCCTCTTTGCACAGTTAAAAATAAAGCTAGTCCCTAAAGAGTTTATTTTGGACGCACAAGAGGAAAGAGGATAATTGTTTGGGGGGAAATCAAATCAGTTTACATTTGGTTCCTAGGGCACCGTCCTGAGGAGCACAGGTGACAAAGACAAGTCCCAAGCCATTTCTAGTCAGTTCAGTGTCTGGTTTTCACTGTGTCTGAGATATCGGGACCCTGTGTCGCTCAGTGTCACCGAATCAGCCATTTCACGGCCGTTCCTGCTCAGTCTGACAGGCACCGGCACAGCCCTGCGGTGGTGGGTTGCAGGCGCTTCAGGGCAGGAGACTCATACGTGTGTCCATCCGACTTCTCTCTTTGCAGGTCGAGACGGCTCCTGCCAGAGCCTGCATGGGATCGCGGGGAAGCAAAACTCCGAGGCCCTGGGGGAGCCCGGCATGGCGAAGGAGCATTTCTCACCAGCAGCGTGCTGTAAGGACCAGCCATTAGCCTCACTCTGTTCCTGGCGGTGTTCACCCCGGGGGCTACAAGCCAGAATTGGTCGAGTTGGTCTTCTATAAAACGAGTAACTCAGATTCATACAGCCTGTTTTACACAGCGCACAGGCCAATCTGTGGGTATTGCCAGGACACTGGCCGCGCCAGGAAGGCGATGGATGCTGAGACCATGAACATGGTGAAATGGAGATCCGCCACTGGGAAAAGATCCATGTTTGGCTGCAGTAAACCCAAAGCAGTGATGCAATGCCTGAGCATCTTGTTTATGCAAGACAGTCTAGCCTAGAGCAGCAGCTCTCAACCTTTTTTGGGTCAGGACCCATTTATAAACATCCATGGACAGTCCCCACGCAGTGCCCCTCGCTCCTGGCCCTCCACCCCCGGCCTCAGCCCCTCAGCATGTGGGACATGGAGGGGCCACAAGCAGCCCCTCACGGGCTAGGACTCTGCCGGCTGCAAAGGAAAAGCCACGGTTATCCACATTTTTCTCCTTTAAAGGAGAACCCATTTTTAAAGTTTGTTCATGGCCCTTTCATATATGCTTGCAACCCACTTTTGGGTCACGGGCACAGCTCTCAGATCCCCCAGGACCCCCAGGAGAGCTGCTGCAGGAGCTGCATCTCTTGGAGCTGTATAGCACGTGGCTGTGCCAAGCTTTGCACAGCTTCTTCCACAACAGCTCCTGCTGGTAGGTTTGCCACCAGCTGGTGATTTCAGTGAAACATCTTGTGGTTACAGCCGGTGTCTATCATAGTGTGGCAGTGGCATGGCGGTCAAAGGAGGGGTTGTTAGGCTGAGTCATGCTGTTCACCAAGAAATGCATTCAGTCTCGCAGAACTGCATTGCCTGAAGTGTCATACTATGTTTCATATAAGGAAACACATTTGTCATATCCTTGGGGATTTGGGAATGCCTTCAGTCAAGGCATTTGAGACTCGAAGCGCAATAAACTCCCATAGCCATGCCCCAAGGAGCAGTGGGCTCAGCATAAAACCTGGGATAGGTTTTCCTAGGAGCTGGTTTCTGTAGCTGTTCCACCGTCCTGGTCAGAGCCTGGAAAGCAGAGTGTCCTTTCATGTACTAGCTCTGCAGAGGTGGGTGAGATGTACACAGCACGTCAGGAGGCAGCTTTTGTGCATGCCTTACAAATGGAGTTGGGTACTAAAAACAGAGCATCTGCAGTGAGACCTGGAGTGCAGGATGAAAACCTCTCACACTGCACAGGGCAAACAGGGTAATTTTCTAATACTTTGAAGATTCAGCTGCATTGGCCAAAGGCACAGCTATGCCAGTTATTCTGTGCCTTCTGCAGCAGTGCAAGAAAAGGGGATTCCCTCCTGCTCCAAACAGAGCATACCTCATCGGCGCATGGTCCAAAAGTTCTCCCATTTTTGTAGTTTGACTCGGTTATTAACAGAAACAAGAGTTATGCAGCTTGGCTCTTCCTAGCTTTACCTGGAGGGGCCCTGGTGTCCCAGACCCTCCTTTCCTGTGGCTAAAGGGTCATCATGCACTCCGTGCCGTGGTAAAATGAACAAACCACACCTGCTATTACAAGACAGGAGAAATGGGCAAACTGTGGGGTTCGGACTTGTGCTAACAGAGCAGGGCGATGAACAAGTGCTGCCAACCTTTTAGATGGACCGTTCATCCAAGGATTTTGAAGCACTTTTTGTGCCCCAATTGATTTAAACGCCTGTGAGGTTAGGGAGCGTCGCAGTCTGGCTTTGTGCTGGAGGGGAGCTGAGGCCCAAAGGAGCGTTATTCTCTGCTTTGCTACTGGATTGCCTTTCCATCACTGCATTTTGCTGTTCAGAAAGCTCAGAAAATGCTTCTACTCAGCTGGGAGGGAATGAGTGTCCAGGTTAATGCCTCAGTGTTTGCAGGGTTCACTACCCCTCTCAGACAAGGGCAGGTCTGAGAACCAATGCACATTTACCATTGGGCTCGCACAGATGCCTTACCAGCATCTGAGATGGGTTCCTGGGCTGGAGGTTCCTGTTTCCCCTGTCAGGATCCTGCACGGATCTGAATTTAGTGCATAAACCAAAGATAAAGAAGCCACCACCTTGATAAGCACCTTGAGAAGCAGGGAGTCTGTATGTGCCAAATGCATCCAAATGCTGGATTAGCGTGTCCTGTTTAATCCCGAGGTCTATTTTCATGTCAAACGCACCCTCGTGTAATTCCACCTGTTTATTTTAGCAGATAGCCCTGATTCGCATGAGGGGGAAAGCCGCCCTAACTCTGTCCTGTGTAGAGAACAGGCTGACTGCGTTCAGGATCTCGAGCACAGCCCCCTTTTATGCCCTCACCTGCTGCAGGCCCAAAGCAGCGCTGCTTTATTCAAACTGGGCCAGAGGACTCAGCTCTTCACATTTCCTTCAGATCTATTTATTTTCAGTCCTCCTGCGATTGCTGCATCTCAGACCTGACAACACCGTCAGACCTTGTCTTTATTCACATGAGGGCCTTTTGCCAATGCTGTAGAGCAGATGAGAACTGGGGATAGATGCTGATGTGCATTGTTATAGCACCATTGAAGAAGTCGACAGTGCTGACAGATTTCACCAGCAGCTGATACGCTCTCGAGGCATCCTGCCTGTTCTCAGGGCTAGCTGGGATTGGAAGCAATTCTCGTTTCCTGATCTTGTCCCAGCACATCCAAATCCGAATCGTTTCTTCCTCTCCCCGACTTTTCAGGTGGAAATTCTCCTTCGGGCATAGTGGGCTTCTAGGGAAGATATAACAAGGCAGTAATAGCCAAGGGGCTTCTGAGTCTGCTACTAGCTACTCTCTCGGTTCGATTTTAGTGCAAAGGTTGTCACTCAAATGGTCTGGCACCACGTCAGAACTGAAGTGGATTAAGCGATTACACCAACTTGGAGCAAATCCTTTGAGCATAATCTCCTGCTGGGGCTGTAATCTGAAAGACTCTTCTACATTTTACTTCTTTTCTATTTTAACCCTGAACTCCTGATGCCCCTGCTGGGTTTCCACTGCTGGCCCATCCCTTATTGGCCCAAGAAGGATTTGCTGGGTACTTAAGTACCAGGCTTGAAGAGGGTTGTGCAATTTAAAATTGTCCCCAGGGAAGTGCCTGACGGCGCTCTGTGACCCATGACACTGAACTGGAAAGATCTGTGGGCTTAGGTGGTTTGGTTCCCTTTTTGCATTATAAATCTCACAGTATTGGCTCTTCTCAACATTGAAAGACAGAAACAGAATTTTTGGAGGGAAAAAAGGAAAATTAGAGACGGCTGCTACTTTTCCGGAGAAGCGCAACCGTCTCTGTTTGTGGAAATGGGGAACATGGATGGAAAATCAGTAGAAGAACTGAGTGCCACCGAGTGCCACCAGTGGTATAAGAAGTTCATGACGGAGTGTCCCTCAGGCCAGCTTACTCTGCATGAGTTCAAGCAGTTTTTTGGCTTGAAAAACCTGAGCCCAGCATCCAATGAGTACATGGAACAAATGTTTGAGACTTTTGACTTCAATAAGGTAGGTATTACCATTCCTATTGTGTGTGTGCACACACATGTGATGTACTATGGTCTGATTCGCCATTGTCTTGCATGTTCCATAGTGATTTTGTGCTAATATGAAATGCAAATTTGTCCCTTGCCGAAAGTGGTGATAGCTTTTTATACCTGGCTCTACACTCATTGCGTGTAGGATTTCATAGATTTCATAGACATCAGGGCTGGAAGGGACCTCAGGAGATCATCGAGTCCAGCCCCCTGCCCAAAGGATGACGACACTGTACAATTTGAGAGATGCTGGAGAATCAAGATCACATATTCGAAGTGTGTGTCAGTCTGTTCAATGAATATCACTTGTGGGTGTGTTATATAAATGCAAGTAACGGGGGAAAAAAGGAAGCTCGGCAGAAAAGC
This sequence comes from Crocodylus siamensis, assembly GCF_052110815.1. Classification (NCBI taxonomy): domain Eukaryota; kingdom Metazoa; phylum Chordata; order Crocodylia; family Crocodylidae; genus Crocodylus; species Crocodylus siamensis. Next base: position 2,106,942 of record NC_143407.1, read on the forward strand.
TATATTCACTTTTCTTTTAATTATTTTTAATTGAAAGACTCTCTCTTTTCTACGTCTTTTGTCTGGTGTTCTGACAATCCTTTATAATAAAATAACTTTAATCCCAAGCTGCCTATCGTTAAGGTAGAAAATAGAACTGGAGTAATACTGCAGTTTCCACTCAACTGAGTAACAATAATTATAAATCCACTCGATTAAGTTTCTGTTTTCACGTTATGCATTATTGGCCTTTTTTATGCTGGGCTTCCCTTTTTCTAGCTTTCTCTTATATCCAGCTGCTCGTTTAAACAAAGTATATTCCTTCTTGTCACAAGCTACCATTAATAGCAAAAGCACAAAGTAAGCAGGAATCACTATGGTGGGCTGTTCTGCTTTTCTGGGTGGACATGGTTTTGCTCCCACAGCAGTCAGTAGGCAAATTCCCACTGGACTGGGCCAGACAAGAAGCTGAACTTTAAGGCTATTCTTTACATGATGTTTTATGGGCCTGCTCCAGACCTCATTCACATCAGTGGAAAGCTTTCGTTGACTTGTCTAGGCTTTCAGTTAGCTCCTGCTTGAGATTATTTATTATATCCAGAGTCCTCCCCTGGGTTGCCATCTTCCAGTCACAAGTGCCTGCCTTCCAGTAATGGCTGAACGGCCCCAAGACCAACAGCTCCCCTCCCAAGCCATCACAGCACGGCCAGCCTCATGCTGACGTATATTCACTGCTTCAGTGGAGTTACACCTGTGATACCTTGGAGTCCGGCAGCGGTGAATTAGGCCCCCAGCTCTGTAAGGAGCTTTCCAGGGTGGGAGGCCCCGCACAAACGTCAGGACTTATGAGTGAACCATAAGAGCTGGGAGAAATCCAGCTGTCCGTCACGCTTCTGTAAATTTGGAGATTGCGTCAATGGGGCAACTCAGGATTTACCTACTAAAGGGTTTCATATAGATGCTGCTGCAAAGGAGATTAGCAGTAGTGGAGTTCCTGGTGGGCTCCTCAAGGCTTTTCTGCCCTTTTGGGATGGAGGCAGCTTTGCCTGGGGTACATTTGTAATTTAACAGAGCAAGCGGGGAGAGAAAAAGACTTGGTTCTTTCAGTAGTGGAGTGGGCCCCATACCTGAGCTTTCACCGTATCCCACTAACTTCTGTCTAAAATTCAAGCCAGTGTATAAGAATCCCGGGGGCACGACCCACTGCCTCAAACCCTCCACTTAAGACTTCACAGGCCTTGCAAGGGATCTGATCTGCACATGGTTTGGTCAATACTACTTCTTCCAAGTCCTCTTCTCTCCTTGGGGTTAGCTCACAAATCCCATTCACCAAGAAAGAAATTACCAGACATAGCCCTTGCAGCAGCCACTGTGAGATGTCCCCTCCCGCCTGACTTGGTCCCGCTCTTGTGCTTTTTAGGATGGCTACATCGACTTCATGGAGTACGTGGCCGCTCTGAGCCTGGTTCTGAAGGGCAAAGTGGAACAGAAGCTGAGGTGGTATTTCAAACTGTATGATGTGGATGGGAATGGCTGCATTGACAGGGGAGAATTATTAAATATCATCAAGGTGAGTGATATCGGCACCCCCTTGGATACCCACAAGTGCGCACAGACAGGGCCCAGGCCATATATGTGGAGGAAAACACTCCTAGCCAGGGCAGGAAGCTCTCTCAGCAAGCAGAGAGCTTTGCTCAAACCTGCCGTTAGCTTCAGCAATGCCAGCGTGAGGCCTGTGAGCCCACATTAACCAGCTGCCAGAACTTGGTTAAAGACTGGGAGCAGAGAAAGGCTCTTGAATGTGCCCTTTTAGTCACTTAATCTCTCAATGGATTTTAAATTTTGTTCAGCTCTGTTTTTTAATGTGCCTGACATCCTTCTCGGAGCCTACCCCATGGTACGAGAATGTGATGGCTGTGCTAAACACCTTTGCTACCCCCAAGCCATAAACCCCCATGATGTGCTCAGTCAATATTCTCCACGTTCTTGTTCTCCTCCAGGCTATTCGAGCCATTAACCGATGTAACGAATCCATGTCAGCCGAGGAATTCACAGACATGGTGTTCGACAAAATTGATATCAACGGAGATGGTGAGAAACTTTGTGTGCTGGTCTTGCCCCATGATGCTAACTCTCCCCTTCTCCCTTTCACATCTCTGGAAAATGCTGGAGCACCTAGAAGCAGGGATGTAAAACAAGGCAGCTGAGAGCATCTTAAAGGCCAGATCTTCAGCTGATGTGGATGGTTATTTTCTAAAGAGGTAGGAGAAATCTGTCCTTTAGTGCTTTTAAGCAAGCTAAGAAGTGGATACCATCTACCTTGTCCATTGCTGTCTTCCTCATTCGTCCTTGTTTCTTTGTGGCTTACTCTTACTGGCCTGTGTGCTGTACTGTAACAATGCCAACCCCTTAACCAGGCTCCAGATTTTGCTGTCTGGATCTGGCTTTATGCACACAAAAATGAGCATGGCTATAACATCAGCATCTCAAGCTCTTGTTACTGCATTGGCACTCGAATGTGCATATTCCTAGGGGACCAAAATCCTCCAGTGGGATTAGCTAGGAGGATTGGAGTAAGAAAGAGAAAAAATATTGGCGAATGCCATGGTAAACTTACCAATGGGTAATGTATTCAGCCATGAGATAGAGGCCGACCTTTACCAAGAGGATTTAAAAACAAGTTGGGGTATGTTTGAGCATGCCCCTTATCCCAGGTCTTTTCCATCCCTCCGCTGATAAGTTCCATCAATTTCCAGATTGTATTCAAGCTCTATCCCTGTTTTATAACCCCCCAAGTGGCCTGGGACCTTTCTAGTTGAGAAACTGCCCCTCTTCTCATGACCTATTGCCACACTTGCAGCCTATTATGTGCCTATTGAGGAGAGGGATTGAATTTGAGGAGATGGGGGGAGTCCCTTGTTCTGCAAGTAGCTCCTTTGTGCTTCTGGAAGTCAGCCCACGAGGGGCCCAGAGTCTCGGACAGGCCCCTTTTGCGCAGACACGACTCCCCAGAGCTCATGGAAATCTGTGGCCAAGAGCTCCAGCGTGTGACAGAGCCCCCTTGCTCTGTGTCCCTGTAGGCGAGCTCTCTCTGGAGGAGTTCATGGAGGGCGTGCAGAAGGATGAGCTGCTGCTCAACATCCTTACCCGCAGCCTGGACCTGACACACATCGTCCGGATGATCCAGAACGACGGGAAGAACCCGAACAGCCCGGAGGCAGAGGAGGCTGCTGAATAGACTTTTTAAAATGGATTTTTTTCCTTACCTTTCATTAAAAACCCTTGGGGTGGGGAAATGGGTGAGCTGTCCCCACGCTAGCATGATAAGAGCATCACCCTAGCAGGGTAATCACAAGCTCGTCTAAAAGGTCATACCTGCCAGGTCCCCAGTGAATTGTGAGGCCAATGTGGACCAGCCATGAGGAGACCCTCTGGGCTTGGTGAGTGCTGCCAGGGAGCAGAGGTGATGATGATGACGGTGATGAAGTGAGAGTGTTGCCAGAGTCATGTGGTGAAAGCACAAGGGCCAGAAAGCCAGCAGCAGGTAGAAGGGTCAATGTGAATAAGATCTTGGGCACTGGAAGGAGGGCCATAAGGGCAGTTATAGATGATACGGTCAACCGTCTGAGCTTGAGTACCACAGCTTCGCTTCAGCCAGTGTTGGAGAGATCTCCAGAGTGCATGCTTGCTTTAAACCGTCCAGCGCCCATTCTGAGATGGTTAGGAGCAGTCCAGGCCCTGCGGGACAGCTGCCAACCCGAGGGTTGGATATTGGGGATGACGTTCTTTATCTGCAGTTCTTGCGTACCATGTTTCCTGCTTGACGGATGGCGAGTCCATGCTGTAGGTGACATGCCATCTGCAGATTCAGTGAGCTCATAGGCCTGAGTGGAGAACGGGCTCCAAGACTTGAGGCGGTTGTCGGTTTTCTGGCCTGCAGGTACTAGGCTGGAGTGCAAAGAACGGCCTGGATCTGGGGCTATGATGCTTACGTAGCAGCTTGTCTCTGGATGTTGGGGAGAGGACTGGTAAGCAGTCAGCTGGGGTTGGCATGGGGCATCCGGTAATGGTCTTTGTGACGTTATTAAGGTTGGAATCGACTAACCTAGTGCGCACAGCAGAAGTAACTACTTCCCTTCTCTGCCAAAGGAGGTTATGGGACATGGAGGAGCGGCTGAGGTGGCTCACGACCATACAGCCAAGCAGTACCAAGACCCAGCTCCAAGCGGGATTTCCAAACGGTGCCACAATCACCCCTAGTCAGCTGGGTGCCTCTGTGCGTTGCTGTTGCTGCTGCCTAGGGAGAGTAGGGATGATCGCCGCATGCTTCAGAGGAAGCACTGCTGAGAAGGGTCTTCCTGGCGCTGCTGGGGAGCACAAGCCCCTTCTGATTAGGGTAGTGATGGGAAAGTCCTGTGCAGCTTCTGGGTGTCACACCGCAGGCCACTGCAATTCAGACTGTACTGCAAAGTGCACAGCTGTGCAAGGTGTGCACACTTACAGCATAGGGTGGGATGATCTAGTTAGGGCTGGTCCTGCTTGGAGCAGGGGTTTGGACTAGATGTGACCTCCTGAGGTCCCTTCCAACACTCATCTTCTGTGATTTCAGCCAGAGGGGAATCAACAGTGAAAGGATGGGGGTTCTGGGCAGGGACCAAACGAACCTCCAATCTAATCTCCTTTTCTCTGCCCCATGGCAACTCCCAGAAAGGAGCAGGCCCCTCAAAGGCAGGACCACAGCACCTGGGACTGCGATCTGCATCTTCTCCTCCCGCATGCGTTTCAGGGCAGCCCTGAGGTTTGCTCTGTCCGCAGATGAAATCAGTGATAGTGGTCAGTCATGCTTTTGCTTATTAGTCCTAATGCATTAGGACTGTATTTAAAACTAAAAGTTGATGCAAGGTAAAAATAATTATCATTGTCTCAGAAAAGAGAGAGAGAGTGTTGACTGAAGCAACATTTTGTCTTTCTTTAAAAACATGAAGAATGTAATTGTGCCTTTTTCCCGATGTTGGAACTAGTTATATCTCTGTGTGGCCCTGGTTCTCCGAGACAAATCTGCAAGGCAGCAGTGACAATGACTTGACAGGTAACAGCTTCACAGATGTCTGTAGGAATACCCCTGTGCTGCAATCAGGCATGTGTACACAAAGAGCTTCCCTGAATTGCATACAGAGGAATTTTTGTGGAATTCTTATCTATTGATGCCTGTTGCCCAAATTTTTGGTCTCAGTTACACTGATGTGAATCCAGAATAACTCTCATAAATGGCCCACCTGATTAAGAACAACAACAACCGCTGTTAGAAACACCATTGTAGGAGGAAAGGATTTTTTCTTTCTGTAAGTTGTGGACTGTGTTAATATTTCTTTCTGGCATCTCCAGGGAGATGCATTTGGGTCGGCCTGGGCACAACATAAAACTTGGAAAATATACAGCTGCAGAAGAGAAGGAAAAACTTCTGTGGAAGAAACTGAGGACTGTATGTGGCCTATATTTCCCAGGTGCTGAATATGTATCTTTGACCAACTGGTTGGCCAAGCCTTTTATTTTTTCTTATAACTGCCTAGGCTGAGTATAGGAATCTGCAAGTACATTAGGTTGCCCCTTTGACTGCCAGAACCTGAGATTTCCTTCCCTTGTGTAATGCTGGTGCCTGAGATTTGGGGATAAGTAGACCCCAAGGGAGCTGTGGGTCCTCAGTTCCTCCAACAACCAGACCGTGCTCGTTCCGTGTCTTTGCCAGCTCAAAATGTAGAAGGCTGGATAATGCAACCGAGTTGTATCTTTAACCCCAGGCTTCTCCCCTCCTGTCCCTAAGAAGAGTCAGGAGTGTTCATTCTTGCTGATGCCGGTTTTTAGTATTTTATTTGCTTAGGATTAGCTGTCTGCCCCCTGGGAATGGAACAAAACTGCCTGTCTCACCTTCCACACGGAGCACAGGCTGCTCATTACTGCTTGAGGTTCAGGTACCAAGCTCCCAGCCCAGTGGGTGTGGAGGGTGATCCTGGTTTCCTGCTTTTCATTTCTTTTCCCAGCCTAGGCTACCTATTCCCATAGAGAGTGCATTGCTGAAGGGCAGTCAGTTTAAATCACTAACACGGGCTATGAAGTACCACATTCATATTACCACAGTCCCTGTAGCAAGAACTTGTTTTCAATGCAGTGGTAATGAAACACTGAGGTGCAAGTCAAAGGACCAAGTGCAATGCCCGGGCCACAAACATCCGAACATGGTCCTTGAGTCCCAAGTCCAGCCCCTGAGGGAGAGCAGCAGGGTAAGTCAGTGCTAATTAACCAATACAATGGGTACTTTCCTGGCCCTGCCAGAACAGGTGTATCATCTCGGCTGCACCCAGTACTCACCAGACGCACAAGAAAGGCTGCATAATTAATGGTTAATCAGCACGCCCAACCTAAGCAACTGAATGACAGTGGTGACTGATTAGTAGCTGCCCATCCCCACCTGTTACGTGCTTTTGGGGTGGAAGGTTTCTTCTCTGAACAGAGCAACAGATGCTCAATGGATTAGGTGGGCCACAGAGCTTACTACCTAGCATGAGAGGTTTACAGCGTATAAGCAGTTTTCTAATGTTGTGTCTGCTCCACGTGATTGCCTTGGACCAAGCTAAGGGGGTAAGTTCATGCTTTGGAGCCTGCAATGTATGTGAAGAGCCAATAAAAAAGGGGATGTTTTGCAGCATTTGCTTCCTTTGGGCCTTTTTTGTCATTAGAGAAGAAAAAAAAAAGTGATCCTCTCTACTTCCAGCAGGGCAGCCTGAGCCCAGCTCGCTGCTGTGCAGAGGTACCCCATTCAGCTTGCTAGGGCTGAGCCATTGTGGAAGAGGGCAGAAGAGGCAGACAGGCCTGGTGCCTTGAGAAATAGCCCGGGGTAGATGCTGCCGCTGACTCCCCTGTTTTTTCAAGGCTCGCTGAGTGCAGCTATGCTCCTCAGCATGTAGCAGGACTCTGCTGGCTTTAGCTTCCAGTGAGTAAAGCCGTGCCCTGCATCTGTTCTCATAGTACCCTTCTCCATCTGCAGCCTGAGCTGGTAACCATCTTCCTCTCAGCCTCTGACTAGCTTACAACCCTGACCCTTTCTTCCCAGCTGGCAAACTCCCTAAAACCCCTACCCCAAAGACCATCTTCCCCCACTACCTCTGGGCCAAGTAGCTCATTTATATACCCCCTGGGGAGTGGCCTCATCATGCCCCTAGCCTGGGAGAATTGCAAAGGTGCTGAGCCCAGGATTTCATTAAAGGACCAGCTCACTGGAAGCTGACTTTTGCCTTAGTGTGAGGACCTGGCAGATCTCTGCCTTCAGTAGGTGATGGTGCTAGCCGTGCTCTTTGGGATCGGGCTGTTTTCCCACACCTCCTGTTTGAGCTGTGCTCTGGGCTTGTGTCAGTGGCTGCCCCAGTCAGCCCAGCTGCAAGCAGCACCCAGTCAAAGGCGGTGGGTATGGTCCTGGTGCTCCTCCGCTATCCTAACTCTCAAATACAGTCTGCATGAAATGCTGGAGAGGTGTGCCCTACCCTTCTGCTGAAGGGCAAAGTTCAACCCCAGGCCTCTTAGAAATTTGGTCTTTATTTCCTTCCTGGAAAGCTGATGCCCTCGCGAAGCCCAAGTTGCGTCTAATCAGGCACCTCTGAAGGTGGAGACCTGGCAGTTTCTAAAGCCCGTTGCAGGGGAGCTGGCTGTGGTGTGTCCCGAGGGCAGCTCGGCATGAGCTCGCCCTCCGAGCCCTGGGCAGCGTTCCCAATGGCTCCAAAAAGAAGCAAAAAGCCGAAGATCAGCCCTGGACTCGCTTCGCCCCAACTCGTGTGTCCAGTAACGCCCTGGAGAACGGCAGCAGATGCTCAGGGCGGTTCAGGAGCCATCCGCCCGCCTGTTTGCTGGGCTAGTTTTATTGGAGGATTTGCTGCCAGCCATGTCATCTCGGTTATTTATGGGGCCAGGCAGACTGGCTTCGAGGAGCTGGTTCAGCAAGAACCGCGGGCAGGAACTCGGAGACGTCAGCTCCGTTCCCAGCCCTGACTCGCTTGCCCAGTGACCCACGGCAAGTCATTGGGGCCCGATTTCTAAACGCACGGAGGCTCCTAGGATTTTCAAAGTGGCTCAGGGTCACCTCAGTGGGGTCCTCTGCAAATCACACAAGGGGCCTGTCAGCATCTTGGCAAGCCTGGCCCTTGGTCTCCCAGTGCCTAGGTTCCCTGGTGGCAAATAACAGCCCCGTCCTCGCGCCCCTCGTCCGTCGTGTCTGCTTAGAGCGGTGATTCTCATCGGGGGCGCCGCGAGACCCTTTCGGGCGGCCGCAGCACAGAGGCACTGTCACACCTGCGTGCCTCGTGAACAGCCGGGCTGGGACGGGGCTGCGGTACCTAAACCTCTAATGCAGGCAGGAGAGCGCAATCTGATCCACCTAAAGCAGGCAGGAGTGCCAGGTCCTGCCATGAACAGGCAAGCGCCTTTGGGTAGATATGGTATCTTTTATTAGACCAATGAAATAGTGGGGAAAAAATGTTCTTTGCAAGTTTTCAGGCACAAACACCCTCCTTCAGGCAGAGGTTCTGCCGTGGCCTTTCCCAGTCCTTTCCCCCGGGCCGTGGGGCAGGTGGGGGGCAGACTGGGAGGGACTGCGGGAAGGGCAGCTGCTTCTCCGGGTGTGCACAAGGCCTGTGGAGCTGTGTCACCTGGCTGCGGTGGTGGCACCTAGTTGAGAGCCACCAAAGTGAGGTCAGTCGGGTGCCAAAACCACGTTACGGCAGGGGCCTGGCTCTGAAAAGTTGGCAAACCATAGGCTTAAGTTAGGAGCTCTTTGGGGCAGGACACGTCTCTTGTTATGCGTCTGTACAGCTCGAGCTGGGATGTCTGCATGCCTGGAGCACAAAGCAATGAGATTGCCGCTGGGGTTTTACCCTGCGCAGCGAGTCTCTGCAGTGAAGCAGTCATGCCACCCTCTGGATGCTAGTGAGATCGCTAAAGCTGTCTGCCCACGCCTCTGTTGCTGGAGCTCTCCCGCTTCCAGGTGTGTTTTGTGGTCAGGATACTGCCCCCACGTAGACACGCACTCGTATGGATGACGAATCTGTCCTGGAGCCGCATTGCAGCAGCCAAGCAAGGCAACTCTCATCCCTCAGGCCCTCTGAGGAATGGCGGTAGCCCGCGTGTAAGACGCAGGTAGGATTAACGTCCTGAGTTCTGGCTCTTCCTGCTCAAAGCAGCATTAGGAGGAAGGGAGTTGTCTCATGGCCATTTCAAAAACAAATTTGGAAAGTCATGTGAGGCATATGATTTGTGAAGAAAGGCTGAGGAAGCTGGGCTTGCTTATTCTGCAAAAGAGAAGACCGAGGGGGAATTGAATAGCAGCCTTCAGCTCCCTGCAGGGTGACTGCAGAGAGGATGGAGCTGGGCTGGTCTCAGTGGTGGAAGGGGACAGAGCAAGGAGCGATGGGCTCGAGTTGCAGCAAGGGAAGTCGAGGTTGGATATTAGGAAAAACTCTCACTAGGAGGATGGGGAAGCACTGGAACAGGTTACCCAGAGAGGTGGTGCAATTTTCATCCTTAGAGGTTTTTAAGGCCCAGGTCAACAAAGCTGTGCCTGGGGTGATGTAGCTGGGGCTGGTCCTGCTTGGAGCAGGGGGTTGGACTGGGTGTGACCCCCGAGCTCCCTTCACACCCTCATTGTCTGATTCTGTGACGTTACAGAGCGTGCTGTTGGGCACCCTGCGTTCAGAAGTGAATCTGGGCCTCAGGGTCAGAGAGCCTGGGGGACAGCAGAGCTCAGACCCGGGCTGCTCCCCAGCCCGACCTCCCAGCACTTTCACGGGCTAAACTCACCCAGGAAGCCTTTCCCCTGCATCCTTCCCACTGTTCAGTCTCAGCGAAGGGTGGGAAATACACAAAGCAGCCAGAAGAAACCGACAGAGGCTGGTGCGAGTGAAATGCAAAAGAAAAAAAAAGGCCCCTTTTGGTACCCTGTTCCTTTAGGAGGCAGAGGCTGCCATGAAACTCTCTACAGGGGATTTGCTGCTCCTGATGCATTACGGAGAGGGGCTCGGCTGGCGGCTGGCGGCTGCCACCCCCATGCACCCGAGCGCCGAGACTCAGGCCGCGTGTGCCAGGAGTTGGGATGAGGACGGGAGCCCCTTAAACAACACATGGGCAGGTGCATCTCTCTCCCTGACCACAGCCTGCTCCTTTCTCAGGCCCTACGGTTGCTAGTCAGCAGCGGTGGCTTTGTGTATCCCCTGCCGCGCTGTCGCTAATGCAGGTTTATGCTTCCTAAAGCCCGCTCATCGCTGCTAAGATGTGCCGTGCTCTGCAAATGGAGGCGGCTTCTTCCTCATCTCCACTGACTTCTGATGGTTTGCACCAGCGGAGGATCTGGCCCCTGTGCCCTACCAGACGAAGCTCCAAGGTGCAAGTCTGCATCTGACCTGGACCAGGGGTTTTGTCTGGGCTCAGCAGCCTCGCACAAGCTATGTAGTGCTCAGTGATGCTCCTGTAAGTGGCTCTTCTGGGCTGCTGGTCTCTGCCACCTCTCCCCCATGCCTCATTCACATGAACTTTTTGACTCTCTCACCTTGTTTCACCCTCAGTCTTGTCTAATTTGAGGGGAATCAGGCATCAGAGAAGTAGGGGGTCAGCTCAGAGAGTCAGTTGGTGTCTGTCATTGCCGAGCCTTGATACCCACCTCCCAGCTCCTCAATTTAGGTCAGTGAAAAATCGGATCAGGCAAATCCAATCTGAGTCAGGCCATAAGGCTGGAAAATGGATTAGGTGAAGTATTGGACATCAACAGCTGACCTGGGGGGGTAAGTGGAAGTAATTTAGCACTGGGGGTCTCTCCGGGATGATTTTTTGACAAGAGATGGCAGCACCTTTGAGGGGAGAAGGAGATCAAGAGATCAGGGTGGAGTCTCCCCTCCACCGCATCCACTTTAAAACTGGTGTCACGGAGTGCAAAATCAGGCCTGTTACTTCTTGCTTTAGCCAGAATTTACTTGTAGAGACTGTTCTCCCCTCCCAGCCAGTGTCTAAATACCATAAAAGATCTAAGCAGCTCTCTGTCTTCTTCCCCTGAGCAGCCTTTCTTCGCCAAGGCCTCACGCTGGAAGATGCGCGAAGAGCGATGCGCTGCGAGAAGCAGTCACAGCTGCCCGTCTACCCAGGGACTTCGGTTTGTGGAGACCAGCCAACCGCAGGCCACCCACGTCTCTCCTTTCTCCTTTAAACCTCATTTCACCGGCATAAGAGTGACGTTAAAGGACATGACTTAAAAAAACTTTCAGATTTTTAAATGTTGCTGGCCAAATCTACTCGGGGAAGTCCACAGAGCTCACTGAACTAGCACACAAGATGCAGTCACACCCCAACTTCGGAGCCGGGCACTGGTCGCTGGAGAGCAATCCTGCTGTCGCCAGGGAATATTTTGCTTGCATAGCTACTGACCTGGACTTCCCTCCATTGGAGGGTGGTGTGTGCCCTGAAAATAATTTAGTGGCCACCATTAGCAGCTCATAAATTGGCTAAAGCTCAAAGGTTGCCTTTGTCCCTGTGTGCCAGACCTCACAACCCCGGGACCTGGCACGGGGAAGTGGGAGGGAAGTTCCCACTTTTATATAAGGGGTGCTAGGGATTAGGGTCATGAGCCAATGGGTTAGGGAGAGGGGACAGGCACAGGAGAATAACCATGAACATTAAGGTGCAGCCCCTTAGGATGCAGATAACGGGTAAGAAACACTGACACTGTGGTGAAATCACCCAAGAACAAGTAACGTGGAGGGGACGCTGACACGGTGGCATAAACACTGAAGAAACCTTCAACCCTCCCACAGCTCCGGATGGCTCCCAACTAGCCTCTGGTCCCAAAAGCATTTAACGGCCCTCTGCCAGGGCTCCCCATTGCTGCAGCTCGCAGTCCTGCCTCTGCCTCTCCTGCCGAGTCTCTGGCCACGCGTCACAGCTGCAGCATCCCGTGCTGTTCCTGCTTTTCTGCTTCCTCCGTCCCCTGCCGCCTTCTGGGAATTGTCGTCCACGTTGCAGTTCGTTCCTGGAGTCCCTCGGAGGCTTTTGGGAGCTTCAGTTCCTGTTGCATCACAGCACATGACATTCAACATTACACCTGTTAGGCAGTTCACAGGTTGGCCGCTGCACCTCAGACAGGCGGCTCTTATTTTTGGCCAAGGCAAATGCTTTGGGCAAGTCAAAGGAGTACACCCCGCCACTGGCTGAACCAGGGGGAGGTGTGCAGAGCTGGCTTTGCCTGCAGGTCACCTGCTGGTCTGGGTGCGCGGGGTTCCTGATCCAGAGCACATGAGGATAGCACGGCCCTGGCTCTAGAGGCTGACTCCCTGACGCCAAACTGCAGACTTGTGCTTGCCGCTGGGGGTTACTGGTCTGGTCCCCAGGGTGCTGGCTACGACAGCGGCCGTCTCGTTTGCTGTTAGCTTGGTGAGTAGCAGATCACAACTGTAAGACTGGTACTTATCTCATGAGTCTCCTGCTACCCACCGAGCCACAGAAGTTAGGGAGGGACGGTCCTGTTAGCTTACCTGCCCTGTCTTCCAGCAGTAGTAGCATCACCCTCTGCCACTTCCTTGTTCAGTCTTGTGCCGTCTAGTTATAAAACATGGCTCCCACCACTTCCCTTGTCTATTCTTCCAGACTCAGAGATCTCTCTGGGTTGGGATACCTAGCTAGCTTATTTTCCCCTGCTTTACACTACTTCCATCCCAAGGGGCAAGATAAACCCAGCTGTTACACTGGTACAAAACCAATGCAAAAGTGAACACCTTGCTGGGGTCGTTTGACCCCAGTACTCTTTCCTGCCGTGCCAGGGGGTCGGTCTCGATGATGTATTCAGGTCCCTTCCGACCCTAGAAACTATGAAACCAAACAGAAAGAAACCATACCGTCTTATTAAATAAATAGTCTTTATTAAATCCAAGTGGTACAAAATCTGAATGTTGATTCTACGAGGGTGCCCACTGCAAGAAAGCCCCAGCGTGTGGTCATCTGTGCTGGAAGTACTTAACCATTTCTCCTCATGTTCCTCTGACAGGGCGAGTGGCCTAAGGAAGCTTAAGAAGGACTAAAATATCAGCATGTGTAAACTTGACAGAAAATGAAAAACAGAGTGGAGAAGTGAAAAATAATTTGTGTTGAATTGGAGTGTGGCGACCGGAGCCTTTGAAACCTGCACGTTCCTAATCAGAAGCTGTTCCTCTGCTGTTTGGAAAAGGCTGGAGATTTCATCGGTAAGTGTAAACTAGCGTTGACTTGAATGAGCCTTGGATAAAGTCCAGTGTCACTCAGGAGTCACTCCACCTACACGGGGCGGCCGCGGGGGCTGCATTTACAGCGTGCTTGCTGCTCTGCACGATCTCCCTGTGTGGACACTCCTTGCACACGCTAAGTGCAAGGTACCTTGCTCCACTCTCACAGGGGAGTAAGGCACCTCGCACAAAGGCACTCTTAGCATGCGCTGAGAATGGCCCATGGGAGAGCTGGGCAGAGTCACTAGTGCACTGTAAATTTACACCCGGTAACTACCCTGTGCAGATAAACCCGGTTGTTACACTGGTACAAAACCAATGCAAAGTTAAAACCTGGCCTGTGTAAATGCCCGTGCATGCAGGACGTGAGGGAGTGCAGAGTCAAGCTCTGTGTGTGTGAGTGGGACTGAGTCAGTGGAAGATTGTTTAAATTGCTGCAGTCTAACTTACACCACATTCAGCTCATAGCAGCTTATCCTATTTACGAACCTGATCCTCAGCTGACACAAATCAGCGCGGGGATTTGAGTTGCGCCTTTTCACCTAGCTGAAAGTCTGGCCCAGGATTTCTAAACTGTTTACAACTAATCCACAGTCTGGACTGACCCACACTTAACTAGTTTGCTCCAGTGCTAGAGGTGTTTGTTCCCAGTATTTCCCCCCGCATGGGGGAGTATCTCTGCAACTGATAGACCCCTAAAACGGGAACGATGCACCCACTGCACAAGGGTCTGGCCAAACAATCGCACTTCAGCCAGCTACTGGGGGACGTGGTACTGAGCTGCTACTGCACAGTACCTGTCGGCTGGGCTGACACAGCATCTGATTAATCCAAAAGTGCATAAAGTTATGCTTTACACTTGAACGGCAGCACAGAACGCATCCTATTCTGTTTATGTCCCCGTTTCTCTGAATTTAAAAAAACCCGGTCAATCCACAGGACAGCAAACCATTGGGTAAATGAGTAGCAACCTCGTTGCAGTAAAAGGCCACGAAAAATAGAAAGTGATTGCAAATATCCCTGTGAAAGTGGCTTGACTTACTTTCCTGTAAGGGAAAAAAGTAGCAGGTCTAATCTAGTCTGTCAGAGCTAGCTGCATTTTTTTTACAAACATTCAGTTTCCAGGCTACTTGCAAATGATTTTTCTCTGACTTGAAGTTTTTCAGGCTGCAAAGCCAGTTTAAAAACTCTGACATAAACTCACTATCTTGATTTTGCAGACTACTTACAGTTGCACGTGTGTCATCCTATGAGTTATGATGCTAAACTGGTGCTGGGGCTCTCATTAAGGTAAATAATTGCCAAGAATAATGCTGATCTCTCATCCACTCCTTTTCCCAGAGACCAACTGCCGTTCGTGGCAATGAAACGTCTACAAATTCAGTGTTTTCAGACTAGAACCAGTGTGTGAAGAAATCAGCCCTGGATCAGTGGCTACATTAGAAATAGGGAGCAGGGTTGGCCTGTAGAAATGGGAGATGAAAAGGAGGTGTACTCCATCTGCCCTGCCAATATATACACTTCTTGCTTATGATATAGTTTCGTGTACTGTTTATACAGCTTTGGCTTCCAGTAGAGAAAATACTGTATCGCTAGCTGTAATGTAACTTCCGTTTTGGATTAGGATATATTGATACCCAATGATGCTGGCTTAGCAGCAGTTATACTTGTCATAATTTGTTAAATAACTCAAACACACATGCTGGGGTCTATAGTACACCTCCTGAGTAAGTTCAGTCTGCTATCAAAGTACTGTTTTTCGCTTTTGGGGGTTTGATACGTTCATATCTCTGCAGGCATTGCACACTGAGCTACCAGGAAAGCAATTCCACTGCAGCAGGGAAGCATCCTCCCAGTCCTGCTGTGCTGTCTGACTAGCAAGCCCTGCTCAGAGTACTATCCCTTGCAAGATCCTGGCAGAAGTTAGTTCCTTTTAAAGTGCAGTCAGAAACGTGAGCCGATGAACCGGGAGGAAATATACACAAAGGGACCTATTCATTGTCGACAGTAGTCTCCAGCAGTCCCCCATGCATTCAGTGCCCAGGTTTTAGATACAAAAATATGGCTTCTTGAGCTACTCAAGAGTTTTCATTTGGATGCTGAGATCATGTCACGAAGGAAAAGTTACCAGCAGCAGGTGATGACATCCTCAAAGTGACACAACCATCAGTGTGGTCAGCATCAGACCTTTCCCGCCACACCGTAAACTGGCTTCTATTAAAACAAAGCACTTTTCCGCCTTTGCTCTGAGATCCATTCTCCAGGGCTTACATCCATTTGTAACATCTTCATCACCCACTTATCTTTCCGTGCCCCATCGATGAATTCATCGAGGGACAGTTGCCCTGTAGAAGAAATGAGGAAGAAAGAGACAGACAGGGAAAGTGCAGCAGGAAGTGAAAGGGACGTGAGGAAGAAGAGAAAAGCAAGTAAAAATAATATTCTGTCCATTAAATGAAAACTTAACAATGAGGGTTACCTTATTATGGGCTGGGCTTAAGATCCTTAACATGGTGGGCCTGAAACTACCCCCTTTGTAAGGGGTAGTTTGCAAAATCGGTGAATTAGTCTCAGATGAAGTTGCTTGTGTTTTGCAAGAGTGTCCAGATGAGGAGTTAGTCCAGGATAGCTATAGACTGGGCAACTTCCCTTTGCAGACGAGGCCAAACAGCCAGAACAAAGGTCAGACCTACCCATCGCAGGCTTTTGGCTAAGATTAAGTAGCACGTTCATTTGATACGTAACTCCTCCTATAGCAGGAGACGTGTGAGGCTTATTCTGCAAACTCTTGCTAATGTGAGGCTTGAATAAGGACTATTCCAGGGTTTCAGGACAACGGCCTTTTGGGGCTAACCGATGACCTCAGAGACTGGGACGGGTCCAGTTTCAAAATCAACACAGAATAGAATAAAAGGGAATATATTTTCCACTTTAAAATCCTGTTATGTTAAGATGATGGGAACCGTTCTCCTCCACTCCTTGTTGGCTTTGATGGAGTGGCTTCAGATTTGTCCTAATGTAAGAAAGCGGAACGTGGCCCAGTCAGTCTAATTCGAGTAGGGCGATCCTCCTCCTCTGAACTGATTATCAATAAACTCTGGTTAAAATGGGCTTGGCCAGCTGAGGTGTGTTTGTGTAAAGCAGGAGTCCGATGCGAACCACAGACATCTTACCGTCCCCGTTCTCATCCACTAACTGGAATATCCTTTCCACAACCTCCTCTGGGGTGAGCAGCGGAGTCCTTTCCTCCATCTCGGCCCGGCACACTTTCTTCAGCCTGTAAATAGACTGGAAGGAAAGAAGCTTATGAATAGAAACATGCTAGCAGGCACAACGATTCACACAGCAGTCGAGACGTAGAGGCCTTTTGGAAAGGCTGCTAACTTGACTAGCTTGGTAAAGGTGTCCGACACGAGGCGTGCCCCGGTGGGTCTCTGACGAACCCAAACGAAAAGGAGGGAAACGTCCCATTTCTTCTCACAGAGTTCATACTTGTTTTACATCTCAGTGTGGACTCCGCAGCGAGGGAGGAAGAGGTAAAAATATAAGGGGGCTGCTAATGTTATCTGCTACCTGCCTGTGTCTATTGCACACGTTCGTTAAACTCCATGCTTCCTCCCAGACCAGCTGCGTGTCATTTCCCAGGTGTTACAGGTGGGAAAACTCATGCCGAGAAGTTAAAATCATTTGCTCAGGACCACACTTGCCCGTGACAGATCTGGGGGAGGCAGATCGATCTATCTATCTGTCTGTCTAGCTACCTATCTAAAAATGGACAGGATTAACATATAGTGCAGCTTATTGGATGTAGGGGCCTTGCCATCGTTTTAATCAGACAAAAATGAGTGCATGATGGATATAAAGTGTCACCACATGAGAAAAGTATGCTACATCTGCTTATGCCAGGTGCAAGTGATGACACAAGGTGTGGGACAATAGGTAGTCAAGCTTATTATTATTACTGTTGTTGTTGTTAAAGAATATAACATTAAAGATTTAACAAACAACCAAGGTAATAACAATGACGCCCATACCAATAGCAATAATAATATCAGCAAAGTCCTCTACATCAGGGCTTCTCAAAGCGGTGGTCCGCGGACCGGTGCCAGTCCGCGAGCCACCGGTTGCGGGTCTGCAGCGAGTTGCCAGGAAAGCAATACATATATTTTCAGAAGCGTAACACTGATACGTCATGGCGGCACAGTTCGCACTTTCCAACGCTCCAGGCAACGTCACGTCGTGCGAGGTGAGGAAAGAGAAAGAAACAGCCGGTCGCGCACCTGTGTCGCGCTGTTACAGGCAGTTGCTGCCACCGGCTGAACCGGGCACCGGTCCCTGGCCCACTGGAACAAAAATTGCGGGTCCGCCACACCAGATAGTTTGAGAAGCACTGCTCTACACTGAGTGCTGTGCTGATCCCAATCCTACTCCTGTGGAAGTCAGTAGGAGCTTTTGCTACCGAATTAAGCCTGGGTGGGAACAGACCCTTTGCATACCAATGCCACAGAAGCACTTCAGTCAGCAGCGCTTGTAGAAAAGCTCAGTAATGATAATGACCTTGCATTTGAGCATCAACATTCGTCCAGATCATGAGAAGCAGTACTAGACAGGCCCCTAATGTAATCTCAGGTTAAGAGGGGATTCATTAGTGCGATAAAGTGTCTGGCCAACCTCAGCTGAGGAGCGATGTAGTCGAAAGCACCGTGCCGCTCGGCGCCTCTGCTCTCTTTTCTGTCCCCAGAACAAAACAGATCTTCTCTGCTTCCCCTCCACAAATGTATCTTGCTAATGCTAGCTCTTTGCCCCAGCCACTCTTGGGACAAAGACCTCTTTATATTGGTTTTGGTCATCAGGCTGAAGGGTTTTGTCTGGCATCTTCCTAGGCAGGTAGCAAGGACATGATGGAGCCTTGCCCGATTTCTTGCTGACCTTAAAACCCAGACTGAACCTGCCCAGGACTCCCTGCCCTCCCCACGTTGCCCCTGCCTTTTTGTCACACCCACTGCTCATGACTCACTCAGCAAGAAGGATCAGCTGGTTTTCGTGGCAAAGTGATTAGCTACTTACCAGGCCGGCTGCAAGGACTAAGTGGCTGCACAGCTGGGGAGAGATCGTGTAGACACTCCCAGAGGAGAATCGGGGGCTCAGGTGCAACAGCGATGAGCACCCGATAGCTAGACCACACGGGTGTCACCTTAACCCCTTCAAAGGAGAGCTGGTTTTGCCTGGCTTAATACCCATACCGTGTACCCATGCTACATAGACTTGGCCATATTCCCTTTCCATATGTGTTTTACTGATAATATACTCCATAATATTTCAAATACTGAGTTTCCATGAGCTCTGGACTTTGACTATTCGTTCGTTGTTATTCATGATATTTTGCTTTGAGCAGGGGGCTGGACTAGATGACCTTGTGAGGTCCCTTCCAGCCCTGCCTCCCTACGATCCCATGACTTGGTCACTTCCATTACATCATATTGTTTCTGGTGCTGTCTGGATAACGGAAAAAAATTAAATAGAGGAGAAGGCCCAGTGCTGAAGGGGTATTCCTGCTCATGCCGGACTAACCTGCCACACCTGTAAGTGCTGATCAGCATAGAGACAATAGCTTTTCTCTAGGCATTTGCAGGAATGAAATTCAGTTGTGCAAACACTTGCTAACAGTAAGTAACATGGACGCAGTCAAACTGCACAGCGGGTCAGGATTTCAAGGTGCTTGCCCTAGGTTTCCCTGGCTAGTAATGAGTGTTGTCTAGGCATTTTATGTCCCGGAGCTCCTATTCCCTGTGAAACAGGGGATGATAATCTCTTCTTCCACACCGTGTCGTCTACCCCGACTGTTACTTCTTTGAGACAGAGTCTGTCCTCGATACCATTCCCAGGTCTTGGAAGGGTCTTTGAAACACTACTATCACAGAGGTAAATCTTACGTACTTCGACTATTTCTAGGAGCTCAGGTTTGTCTATGCAGCCATTCCCATCCTTGTCGTACATTTTGAACGTCCACCTCAGCTTGTGTTCCAGCTTTCCTCGTAGGACAAGATTCAACGCAGCCACGTACTCCAAAAAATCAATGGTGTTATCCTGCAGAAACAGAGAGACAAGCACATGGAGCCTGGGTTGGTCCTACCCGATGGAAGTGTGTAAAACCAGGATGACAAAGCTGCGACCACATTACTCTCGCTGATGGGGCTATTTATGTGCTTCCTTTCTTTTCTAAAGGAGGCACTTTCAAGACTCTTGATTTATTGTGCAATGTGGGGCCTGCTGGTGAATCTATTCTTCCATTTTATGAAGGTTTCTGGTGTTTGGTGGCTTTCTCATCTCTCATGTAACTTTGTTTAAAGGAAAAATACAAGGAAAACAAATACACGGTTTTCTATTTATTTCCAGAAGGAGGAAAATCCCTCCTCATAGCCTGACTCCAATTTAAGCCTTATTTTGAGCATAAGTAGGACTGAAGGACCACATAGGCCATTTATTGGCCTTTGAACTGCATGTCATCCTCTGTTACCCTGGTGTTTGGAAACTATCACTGTGGAGCAGGCTGAATTTCCAGCCACGGGGAAAATGTTAACAATGTCCAGATAACCCATGATCTAGTCTACAAAACAATTAACGGGGTGGCTCACTGGTCTAGTGAAGATGTGATATCCTTGCCATGTGGAAATCTGATGTAAAGGTCTGGAGAGGAATTTCAGTGATCTGTATTCCCATTTGTGGACTGTTTCCTCCCTGCAACAGTTCTCTCACAAGGAAACCCTGCTATATAATGCTAGCTTTACAGGCTTGTTAGCTAATGACCAGGGACCAGGATAGAGATGGGGAAAGGAAGACCTAGCCAGGGCAGCATAATCTTTATTTCTGAATTGCTGGAAGTGGAAATCGCTTGTTAATACCCATCCCTGTAACAGTTTTGGTGGGAAGACTAAATGGTCTGGGGTGCTACGTGCGTTCTGTTTTTTCTATGCTTTTGCACACTACAATGGCAGAAACATTCTCTTACACTCGCGCTCAATGTATTGGGCATACTGGGTTTGTCTACATGTGCATGAAGGCACTTTTTCTAATGTACATTAAATTTAGTACCTCCAATGTGAGGTACTAAAAAAATGTGTATCAGGTGATCTTAATGTGCAGTAATGAATGTGCATGGTTTTAAAGTGATACTTAATGTACAGTAGCCTATTTTACTGCACATTAGCATAATCACACAGGTTTTTAGGTGATGCTTTAATGCGCAGTAAATTAAGCTACTGTACCTTAAAGCGCATGTGTAGATGTACCCACTGGTACTACATGGTTATTAAAGGTATCTGCTTTGACATCCCTTTCATAGCCATGCTGATCTGCTAGTATTAATAGGAACTATATATATGCTTCCACTGCAGAACTGACATGCATGATGCTGATCTTCAAAGTGACAGCACACAGGCTCCTCGTTGCACCTTGCTGTAGTCACATGGACTTGCTTGGATTTGCATTTGCAAGTGGGGACCTTGGTTCCTTTAGAGGTGCACGCTTTGCTGTTCTTGCATCTGCCCAGGCTGCCCCTCGAGTTCAGACCGACGGAGCTAACTACACCCCTGCATCACTCAACCTGGCAAAGACTTATGCTTGCCAGCTTCTACCAGAGGGACCTAAAGCAGCTATAATACATGCCAGGGTCTCCTCCCATGGAAATGATCACAGGCAAGATTGGGGGAAAAAGTATTCTCCTACAGAAATATCACAATAAAGAGGGGCATTGTCAAATTACAGGTTCTGGCCTCCATTTCCAGACATGTTTAGTGACATTTGATGTTATGCTTGAGATGCTTACAGAGCTTGAATTTCAGGGGACCTCCACTCCTTCTGTGTCTTTAGATTTGCCCCAGGTTGAGCTTCAAAAACTACTGTTTTGGCAAGTTAGGTCAGGGTTCTGTGCAGAAGGACATGTAATACAATGTTTATAACAATAAGGACTAAACCATGCTGTTACTCAGTGTAACATCTCAATAAATGCGTAAGCGTGCTTTAAGAATTCTGAACATTTCTAGAAAACATTAAACCAGAGAAATGCAACTGTCTAATTTAGCATGTGCCTTGGTGCCAGACAACTCAAGCAACTTAATTTAATTAACTGAAATCTAAGTATGTGTTTAAGTCACACGGTCCCTGCAAAATAGGTGTTTTTTTCAGTCGAGTTAGGCAAACGCGGAACACGTGCACACCAAGTAGGTACCTTGTTCTCCCACTGAGGGCTTCAGCTTTCGTCTAGCGTGCGGTACGAATGTGCACAGAGGCAGTTCCCACGATACAGCTCCTGCACGGTAAATCCCTGCCCCTTTTACCTCGCTGCAGCTAGTCTGTGCACCCATGCAGCATCAGCCCACTGCTAGCGCCCAAACGGACACCTATAGAAAACTTAACTAAAGTCACCCCCATTGACAAACACACCTTTCGGCTCACACAGATGGCCAGACTACTGACACGAGTGGGATTCTGCAGGGTCCCCTTTCCTCCACGTGGCTGTAGTGGTAGCTAGCTGCAGCTAGCAGGGGTTTGTAGGAAGTTGTTTTTAAGCCCAATTGGATTGGCCAAAATCTCTGTTCTCTGGGTTTTCTTCTGTTACCTTTTTCTCTGAGCCTGATCCTCCTGACACTGGAACCACAGCAGAAAGATTTCAGTGGAAGTAGGGCTGGGACCTCTGTGTCTAATGCAAGGCCCATGTTGAGCATCCCTTTATTCCACAGCAGGTGCATCTGCATGAGATGTTTACTGTGCAGCAGACTAATTCACTGTGCAGTAAATGCCACGCATGCATCTACATGTGCCCTCTAATAGGCTGAGGTAAACTAATTTACTCTGTAGCAGAATAGTACTTTTACTAAAGACAAGTACTATCCTGCTGCAGAGTAAAAATCCCCACAGCAGTGCATGTTTGGACACTGCCCAGGCTAGCCGGGGCAGGAGGGTGCTTCAGTGCAGGGACCGCCTGGTGGCAAGCCCTGCACTGGAGCATCCTCGTGCCCTGCTTGCTCCCCACAGCATGCTGAGCTTCAAGGAGCACGCCCGGGGCTGGCAGGCTGACCCCCAGGCCCCCTGCCAGCTGGGGTGCTCCAATCTGGTTTAACATGCTGCAGTCCCCAGGCGCACATGACGTTGTGTGCCAGAGAGCAATAAACTCCAGAGCAATAAGCTCCAGAGTAATTGGGCTGCATTAATATGCATGTGTAGATGTGCCCACGGACAGACACATATGGTCATCATCATACACTACTCTGGCTGGGATCCTCAAATGAGCCCGAGAGAGGTGGACACAGAACTGACACTACGTTTCAGTGCAAAACTTCCTTGCAGTTCTTCGAGCATCCTGTCTGCCTGTCTGTCTTTTTGGTCTGCCTGCCTGCCTGCCTGCCTGTCTAAAATGGTGGCAACCGTTAACAGTTAGTGCAACAGATTAGAAGTAGAGACCTTGTGTCATCTAGTGCAGGGGTTCCCAAACTGTGGTATACGTGGCAAGACGTCTCGGGGGGGCGGGGGGTACGTAGGAGAAATTGTGTAATGGCAAATTTCATTTTCATTATCATACTAATTGGCACTTAAGGACTTAAAATATAAAGCGCGTGTTGGTAGGGGTAGACAGGCGACTGGTAAATGTGGAAGGGAGTACGCACTAAGAAGTCTGCCAACCGCTGATCTAGCGCTGGTTGTCATCTCACCAGCAAAAAGGGAATACATGGTGGGCAGAAAATGATACCGAGTAGGAACAGGAGCATTTTAGACCCACTTTGGATCTCTGCAATAGATGACACAAGGTGCAAGGCAATGGACAGTCAGGCACAGAACGTTTTTATTATTCAAACCACCTCTCACTTCTGGAGCCTTTCAAATCAAATATTGCTTAACTTCCTCCTGCCCACCATTACTGGCATGTAGAGCACCGTAAAAATGTCTTTCCTGTCTATAACATAACTGCGATTAACAAGACAGGTTGGTCTTCCCAGTGTAGATTCCTATACTGTCCCCTGACAATTATGCATCTACAAACGAAAACCCCCCTTTATTGGCTTATTATGAATAGTGATATTAGAACATCGGGGTGACATTTAATTGCAGTGGACATCATCAAGGGCCACATATTGCCACGGCAATAAAAATCCCTTGCGGTAAGAGGGCAAGTATGTGGAAGCTCCTCAGGGCAGAGATGCGCGGTTTGTGTCTTGCACATTTCTGCTGGATAACAGATAAATAATCAAACAAGCACAATTTTGCCACCTTGCTTTGCAAGCCAAGTGAGGGGTGAGATCAGGGGGACTACTTTCAGTGCTAAGAACTATTTAGAACGAGTGAGAGGCTTTGAATCTGAACCGGTAACGATAATCTCAACACGGGATTAGTCCCCAGACAGCAAATTTGGGCAGTGCTTGAGCGGGACTGAGAGCAGAGCGCTGCATTCTCCTATTTTGTCCACACATGCTTTGAGCTAGTTGTATATTAAATACTTGCTGTGAGGATCTCTTACAAGACCTGGTCCAAATGCCTCTTTCCACTGACTTTGGTGCACTTTGGGTACAGCCCAAGAAAAGTTACGTTACTTGCTATATATCAACTCCAAGCACTAGTTTCTCAAAAAGAGAGGCAGCAGTTTGGACATTTTAATGCGCAGAAATAATGTAGGAAACTTGTTCCACCTTCATTCACTGTACGTCCTTCTGTACCACGAGGGAAAAATAACTTCTCATAGAGGAAAATAACTCCTCAGAGTTTATCTCCTCTTCTGGCTCTACTGTTTGAGGAAGTTTAGGCAAAACTGTCAAGGCATCTCAATCCAAACTGGGGCATGTGTAAGAGAATATTTCGACCTTCGCTGGGTCTGAGGTTTCAGATATAGGTCAGAATGAAATGGGGCAATTTCAGTTAGGTATGGGAAGCACTGAAGGTCCTTATGGGGCCACCATGCTTTGTCCTTGGCGAATGTATCACTGACTTTAGTTTCATTAAAAAATAATAATGTGTTACAGTGAACCAAGACAATTGCCATACTTCAGAAGGAAAACAAGAATAGTCATTGGTCTACTTGGCCTGCATCACTACTCGATTTAGGACACTTACCCCGTTTTTATCAAAGGCTCTGAACATATTCTCAATATAATCCGCAGCTTCCTTGTTATTTTGGACTCCAAAAAAGCGTTTGAATTCGTGCATGAAGAGCGTCCCACTGGGACATTCCACCACAAACTTTTTATACCACTCCTGCAACTCGGCCACATCGATATCTCCCTGGTCCCCTTCCTCGTTTGTGAACCTTTGTCCCATGTTGAGTCGCAAAACCCCGAGAAAGAAAGACGGGATAAGAAAAGGAAAGAAAAATGCAGAAAAGTCCTGTTGCTTGTATGGTTCCTTTCCCCCCCTTCAGCTCTGTTCTCTTACTTCTGTTTCTTCTTGGGTTATTCTTTTCCGCCTTTGCTTTGAATGTTATGTTAACCACCTTTTGCTCCTTTTGCTTTAATCTTTCTCTTCGTCTTTCTTTTCCCTCCTTCCCGCCGGTTTCTTTCACCCTTATGATTTCATTGCCTCGCTAGAGGATCCTGGAATGAGTTTGCTTAGTTAAATCAGTGCAACGTGGTATCAGACTCGGATAAAAATAACTAAGATCATTAGGAGATTCCCACGTATGCTTCAGAGAGACCTTCAGATGTTCCAAAGCTGCGCCTCAGTCAGGAGCAGACTTCAGGCAGGATCAAAATGTTTCCTAATATGAATACTTCCATGTCAAAGAATTTGAAAGCCTCAATTCCCATTATCACATCACAGGCACACCACTTTTCCCTGATTCTGAGAATTGTTTTTCACTAGTTTTTCAGCCCTGACACACCTACTAGATTTTGATACTCCAGGCTTCCTTTGAAGCATATAAGATAGTCAAAGTTTAAATTAAACTACTGGAAATAGCAGACTATATTCCTTTTTTAGGGACTGCAAAATAGGTCAGTTTTGGTAAGAAAATAACTGCAGTCTTTTGCAATTTTTTTACTTAAAAATAAAATCTCGTTCACTGAAAATGAGCTCATGGGCAACATTTTCAGAAGCTCCTAAGTGATTTAGGGGCTGGAGACCCATTTTATAAAGGGCCTCAGGGCCATAGTTTTAAAGCGATGTATGTACCTAAGAATGCATTATATTGCTTTCTGAAATCCTATCTATGGGATTTTCGGTCCCAAATTCCCACTGAAATCAGTGGGAATTATGGGCAGCATACAGATGGGTCTAGCATGTGGCTCCATTTTATCATTGCAACACCTAAAAATGAGGCGTCTCCCCCTAGGGAGGCGATCGTAACTAGTAGCATTAGGTGCTGAGGCTCCCCGTATAGTCAAAGGAGAGAGCGAGCTATCTCCAAAGGCCAGTGTAGACTGCACGGGGGGCTTCTAGTGAAGAAATAGGAAGTGCAAAGCACAGGGGAGTGTCTGAAGTCCCACTCCTCAAAGCTTGGACACCCCGGGGTCAGCCCAGCACATGGGACATTTCCATCACCCACACTGGTGGTGAAGCCACTTGCCTTTTCCCAACAGCAAAAGTTTCACCTAGGCAGAGGGAGACCCTTCCTCAGTCTGAGGGAGCTCTCAAGTACACGTCCCACTTCTTGGGAGAATGCCTTTAGGCTAGTCTGAGTGGGCCCCTTCTTCCTCCTCCTGCTGCAGCTGAGTCACTAGACATCCAAGCTGGCACAGGCGAACAGGCAAGAGGCAGCCTGACTTTTGCATGTAAGTGAAAGGAATGTGCTCTGGGCTCATGTGAGACACTGCTCTTACCTCCCATTGAGATGTGCATGCCCCAGCCTGCCAGGGAGCTTGAGCTGTTTATGATGGGAGGGAAGACAGAACCAGAGAAAACTGTGAAAGAATCTGGCTGCTAAGCTCCTGTTTCCATAAAAATGTGTACCCAGGTGCAAATATGCATGTGAACCCAACACAGGTGCAGCAGCCACCAGCAGGTATCCACATAACGCCGTGCTATGACAGTGGGTGCTGGAGCGATGATGTGATTGCCCCAAACGCCTAAATGCCTCAGGATCCGCATCCCAGTGGCAAAACTGATTTAGGTGCTTGTAGCTCCTTCTCTCTTGCTGGTGTGTAGGTGAGATTCTGATTTTAAAAGAAAAAACAACAACAGAATTCCTACATGAGAAAAATAAAATACTCTTAGAAAAAGAAAAATATATTTTGAACAAGAAATAACTCCTCCCACATTTACCCCAAATCTGTGTGTACCTCATGCTCTGATAAAGCCCACCCCAGTGAGAGAAAGAACTTTGATTGCTTTGAACGCAATTGCTATCTCTTGTTCTGATTATAAAGATACCGTGTAAGGACCCCAATCAATCAACGATCAAAGTCCTTCAAGTCAGGCGCTCTTTGGACTCAGAAGAAAACACGGAGCCTTGTACCGGAGAGCTTACAGTCTAGCGCATCCCTCTCAAAGATCATGCCCTCATTTCTGTGTGCGACATTTCTGTACCAGGTCTGGAGTCCAATCTGTCTCTCTGTGATAGCTGGGGTGAAAAAGAGTGACCTGTCTCTATAAATGTGCTTAAGCCATCTTGATGTGCGGATAGGATTCCTTCTTAAGAGGACTGGGGCAGCTTTAACTGGAAACAATGGACTCCACAGGTGCTAATAATAGGAAGAAGGGTCATAAGCATTAAACTAACAGCTGATGGGTGCAGTCTGGGCTGGAAAGAGGGGTTTGTAATGTTCTGGAAGAACATGGTTGGACAGTTGAAGTAGGCACATGCTACTGCAGAGAGACCAGAGAGCTATAAAGATAGCGTGAAAGAGGCCTGTCTTTCTCACTCCCGCTGTCCTTTTGCACATGAGAGTTGCCCCACCGAAGCCTATGAACGGTACACATAGGTGAAGGCTTGCAGGCCCATACCCAGGTGTCAAGAGTATTCAAGTGCTCTGATTCATCCAAGAGTGCAGAGCAGATGTATGAGTGCAGGCAGGGTCCCCAAAGAGATTAAAGCCACTTTCCCCTAGCCAAATGCCAGGTCAGTCTCCCTGAAGTGCAGCAGGACACCGTGGTGCAGAGAAACCCAAGCTATATCTCTTCGCATGCGCAGGGATGAAGTTTCCGATAAATTTAAGCCTCGATTCTGCAGGTGCTTATGCATGTGCTAACCTTTACTGCTGCGATAG
The DNA here is from genome assembly GCF_052110815.1 of Crocodylus siamensis. Taxonomy (NCBI): domain Eukaryota; kingdom Metazoa; phylum Chordata; order Crocodylia; family Crocodylidae; genus Crocodylus; species Crocodylus siamensis. Next base: position 2,134,387 of record NC_143407.1, read on the forward strand.
TCATGATACAGTCACAAATGTCCAAAATGAAGGTGATAACTCACTGCCACTTGTGGAGAGCTTTAGTCACCTTCCGCAGATCAGAAAACTGAGCCTCAGGGCTTGTCCAAAATCATTCAGGGCATCCCTGGAAATGCAGAAACACAAAGCAGGTTGCTAAATGGCTGCTTTTGTGCGTTAACTGAAGGCTAAAATTACCGAGTGAGGTCATTTTCCCGGGGTAGAAAGGACTGCGCTCTCTCCTAATAAAGAGCTTGAAACTCTCTGCAGCACGGGTTGCAGAAGGGGGAAGTTTGGTGCTGGCGATAGGTGTGAAGCAATCCACATTTTCTGCTGTTCTGTTTGCAAAGGGGCTGTTATCTGGGGTTTTGTCTCCTGTGAGCACAGAACAAGATCCCACATGCCTGGGATCCTAGATTTCCTCACTGCATACTTTTGTCTTGCCTCCTGGGGATAGTGAGCTGTTTCCAAGGGAGAAAATGTCTCCCCGGTGTTTGTTCTTGAGCTTTCTCAACTGCTGCTGACTCTCCCGACTACCTGTCGTTAACTTGGCACTCGGGCTCCTGGCGTGAAAACGCTTGTGGATGCTGCGCGTGTTCCCAGCTGTTTGGATCTTTTACTGTGTAGGCTGAGACATACCAGAGTTTTCTTCAGATAGCTATTATATTGCTTTCTGGAATCACCTCTTCTTCTTATAACCATCCAAAAGATTTTTCCTCTCCACTTCAACTGTGCAAATAGATGCAAAGGTAAGTAGATGTCATCGTTTTTAAACGGACAAAAAACTGCCAAATCTCTCGGGAAGTCTGCCGTTGCAAAGTAAATAGCTTTGTGCGGTAAGGAAGGAGTCACTCCCAGCAAATGACCAACCCTGTACAGAATGACATGTATAGAGCGAAGATCTAAAATGCCATTGCGAGTACCTTTGTTGGATGACTAAGCTGCAAAGGAATAGATAAAGTCTGACTACATGCTCTACCCGATGAGCCATCTGTTAACAGGGGTGACAGTAGCTGAGAAATTGCTGCGTTTCGCAGCCAGGAGCATGGGAAGCTAGCATTAGGTCACCTAGATTGCTCCCTTCCCCTCAGTTCCTTGCTGAGAGTGCATGCCTCTGCAAGCTGTCCTGACGCTTGACGGAAACTCAGGATACTGCACTGGGCGGGGAGCCTGGGAAGTCTGGCACCTACACGCATAATCCCTTTTGCCTCTGCTGACAATGAGAAGGGCACAGTAAGTTACTAGGGTTACCATACATCTCCGTTTTCCCAGACATGTCCTCCTTTTAGATCCTCCGACCTCCGTCCGGGTGGCTTTTTAAAAAATATAATCAAACGCTTGGGATTTTGCTCTGCTCTGAAAGTTTTTCCCAGCATTTCCCAGCTTGCCCTAGCAAGGAGCCGCTGGGGCGGGGGTAGGAAGGTTGGAGGCAGGGCGCACGCACGCATGGCCGGCATGCAGCCAGGTAGCGGGGTGGGAGCAGCCCCAGCAGCTGGATACAGGTAAGGCTGCGGGGGGCAGGGGCTGGAGGGCCAGGACTTGGGGGCTGGGGGGGTGCATGCATGTGTGTGTGGGGCAGGGTTGGGGGCTTGTGGGGGTCGGTCCAAGGCTGCAGCAGGGCCGGTGCCTGTGCTCGTAGGGGCAGGGCTGGGGGTCGGGGGTGAGGGGCACCAGCAGGGACGGGGGCTGCAGGTTGGGAGTGAGGGGCACCAGCATGGCCCAGAGGGGCAGGGTACTCTTGTTTGGGGTCTGTGAGTCAGGCTGGGGGGCTGTGGCTTGGGAGTGAGGGGCAACAAAATGGGCAGAGGCAGAGCACCCACCGTCACATACGCCCTCCCTCCGCCCGCACGACAGGTGTCCCCTTTTTTGGAACTGGACAAACGGTAACCTAACAGTAAAACTACAGCAGCCCGGGAGTTTCTAGGCAACGGCCACAGCCCATTCACAAGAGCACACGCGTGATTTGTACTGAGGTTCAGAGGAGCTGGGAGATGTTTCACCCCGAGGTGTAGCACGGGGCTCAGAAGGCCCTGGGTGCTTCGAAAGAGCCGGGGCAGTGGGGAGTGCGCACCAGTATTTGTCTGATTTTCACCTGTTTGAGGCCATCACCACAATGTGAAATGACAGCGCAGCAGCTCCTGTTGTCACTTATCATTTATTACTGTAGTGCCAACTCAGCAGCAGGCCCACCAGTCTCCTTCATACATATCAAACCCAGAAATGCAGATCCTGAGGGCATTTCCTCAGTTTATTGTCACTTGGTTTATACAAGGAGCAAACAGTCGCCACGCTTTATCCCAGAAGTGGCTGCATTTCAGCATTGAACATGATTTCTGTATGGCAAGCGTGCAAATCCCGTTAGGATCTGACCAAAAGGCCCCAAAGGAATGCAGTATTTTATATTTTCCATGTTTGCTGAAAACTTCCGAACGTTCAAACAATCAGAAAACCTTGGCACAGGATGAAAACTAGGGCACGGGGTAGGCTTTCTAAAATTAGGAATAACCCCGGGCTGCGTGGGCAGCTGGGAGAAGGGAATTTCCTACGTGTCCTTCTGATTCATTGAAACTGAACTGTGATGTACTGCTTGCTTTCTCAAAACCAAGTTTCACCTTTGAGTCACTGCTCTCCACCTAAGAAGGAAAGAAGGTCCATAAGGGGCTGCTAGCAAGACATCAGTTAAAGACTGGGGGTGTGCCAGAGAGGAGAGATGCACACTAGTGCAGTTACAACAACAGCTAGGGCTATGGGCAGCCGTGGAGGTCAGGCATGAGAGGATGCAGTGGCTTTGCCTGTCTCTGCTTTCATATTAATCCTGCTTCGTCTCGCAGGTTCTTAGCGCTTGGTGCTATAGGAAAAATCTGCTTGCTTCAGGCAAGGGGGAAAAAAGATCAAAGACTCAAACTCCTCTAAGAGGGGGACAAAGTTATTTTGTGAATCTGGTATCTTTTATTAGACCAACTCAAAAAAATGGAAAAAATCTTTGCAAGCTTTCGGATATAAATACCCTTTGTCAGGCCGATGAAGCATCTGCAGTTGGTGCGTGCCCTTTCTGGATGGAGTGAATAGTCAAGAATAGCCTAAGAGGGAGTGCGCTAGAGGATCACAGCGGAGGCATGCAAGAAATTTGAGCACCATACTGAACTTGCATGCCGGAAACGCCACTCAAAGGTGCTTTTTACCCCAGAAGGTTCAAGTCGAATTCTGCTTCGAAGAGCTGCATAAATTAGTTCCTCAATAATTCCCCACTGGACTCTAAGATCTTCAGACAGGGAGCCATACGGTCATGTAAGTCTGTGCTGGAAACTGTGGGCACAATAAACTGATCGATCGTGTTACTCCTAGCCCTGCAATCTCAGCACTGGATCTGGAGTCAAACCTTCCTGTTTGTTCACCATTGTTAGTGCTACAGATCTGGCAGGACCAGACCCTCCTCTCTCAGGTCTGCTGTGCAGCCTCCTGGTTTCCAGGTTGCACCTGCAATGGCTGCATCTAGGCTGGTTCTCATACCTTCCCACTGCCGTCACCCGTACTTTCGATTCACTAGCTAGTGCAAACTACTAGTATTTCAATCCTCCCGCCCTCCCAAATCCAGGCAGGCATCTTATGGGCAAGCCCCAGGCCGGGAGGCATTGGGGTTCAGATGCCCCCACTCTCGCTTGATCTTAGCCAAGGGATCAAGACCCATCCATGCGCATGGCTCTGATAGGAAATTGGTACAAAAATGTCCTTAATGTAGACAAGGTCCGGTAACCATCACTACTGAGAGGTGAGCAGAAAATATAGCACTCCACTGATGTATCTGAATGCTCTGCTTCGTTCTTCCTTCCTGCTGGGAAAAGCTGTCAGGAAGGTTTCGAGGCGCTTGGGTTAGGAGTGACCATTCCTGTTAATTCAATCTGTGTGGTATCGTGTGCTCTCTCAAATGTTAGCACTTCTCTGCTTTGGCAATGAAAAGCAAGCCAGCCTCACTCCGGATGTAAGTGCGATTTCCATCCAGGCTCCTCAGACCTGCAGTCCTTTTGCTGCAGACGCCGAAGGGAACATGCATTTCCTGAGGTACTAATGGTCACTTTTGAAACGAAGCAGCAAAAGTCCTGGCATTGCTATCGGTCTTGGTTTAAAATCACAGCCCTCTCTTTTACAATTTGAAAAGCATTCTCAAATCACATTTGGGCTCAGTGTCCTCAAGTGTATGCAAAACGTGCTGGTGAGGGGAAAGGATGATTGTCTGGGAGAGACTACAGACTGAAAATTGGGTCTAGCAAACTAGTAATGGTAGAGATGCCAACTTTAATCTCTTTAAATGGACTGTAGCGTAACTAACCTCAGGCTATTGTTTTTCACCTCGGCGTGACTTGAGATATGTTGGCAGGCCAGGGGTGACTGTCAGCCCCAAAAGCCTGCTGTGCTAGATGGCAACTGATGGTTTCTAGCAGAGAGCACAAGTTAAAAAAATTGTCTTGAATGTAGCCAAGGTTCAGAGGTGGGGAGGGTAAAAGGATGAGCTGGGAGACTGTGTTCAAGTGTCGGCCTTGCTTTGCCTAGGGTAAACCGTAAACTTGGTGTTTCATTCATTTGCAATGTAGCAGTTGTTAAGAAGATTATAGTGAACCAGTGTAGCCTGGGAACTGTGGATCTAAGGTAAAGAGAGCGGATTAGCAAACAGATATCAGCCTGAAAGTTGTGTGCATCTTTGCATGCCAGCAAAGGCTGGTAATTTCACTAGTAGAATATTTTACACCTACATGCTCTAGCAATGGGATTAAGTCTAGGGAGGCAAATTCAGGGCTACTGCTGCGTTGTGCTTGGAAAACGCATCCCCTCTTTCATTAAGTGAGCCTTTGGTTGGAGGGGGAAGCTGAATTTCCTCATTGGTGAAGGTTGGGATGAGCAGTACCGCTCAGCTGAAGTTGGGTGGTTGTGTGTGTCACGACGAGTGTGGTACAAGCATGAGCATCTAGGCAAGCAAACAAAAATGAGCCAGGGGACTTGTCTTCTTCCTGAATGGCGCCTTTAAGTATTGCTTTGGCTAGTTTTGGAGCTGTGAGACATCTTCGTCTTTTTGTAGCCCTAAATCATGGGTTACGCTGAACAGGCTACAGGCATACTGCAGAAGGCGTCTGTCTATCTGACAGCATGCTGTTCTCAAACACCCTCCTAGAGCTAGAGAGACAGAGAAGCCTACAAATGCATCTGTTAATTCGGGTTATTGCATGATACAGGTGAGGGTACCAGTGAAGGACTTCTACTTACAGGATTTGATTTGCAAATCACCGTTATGTGAAGAGGTGAAATTACTTTCAAATGAAATCTTTGTAAGTATTCTTTTTATTCCCCATACAGAATTGCCCTCTTTGAGATAAGTACTAACTCTTCCTGTTTAGGACTTATTTAAATTGTGCGTGGGAGAGACAAGACCTCTGTGACTGCCGAATAATTTGATCAGAGATTATTTGGGCTGTTCCTCCTACGGACGGTTTGCATAACGAATTTGACAGCATGCAATCGGAGTGGAGTTAATCCCTGACACTGCGTAGTTATTGACACGCTACAGCCCGGCTTCTACCCACCCCTAGGCCGTAATGTAATGGGGCACTGGTCTTCAAGTGACTTTACCTGAACTATGTTAAAGGGTTTAAATAGCCCCTTTTTTAGTGACAGGTTAGGAACACTTTCTACTAAATCCATAATCTGGCTAAACCTAATGGCTATTCAAGGTATGCTTTTAAATAAGCGTCTTGAAAATTCTCCAGCACATTTGAACTGCGCAGTTCAATTTCCTTTACTCAGCTTCTTGAAGCTATGCTAAATGAATCAGAAAAGCAAAGCCGTAACTTTTTCTTGAGGTTGGCTTGTTTTGTTGTTTTGTGTCTTTTTGTAGATAATGGCACTACACCCACGGAGAGTTCGTTTGAAACCCTGGCTGGTAGCCCAGGTGGACAGTGGTCTGTACCCAGGCCTTGTCTGGCTAAATCGGGAAGTAAAGCGATTTCAGATCCCCTGGAAGCATGCAACACGACACAGTCCTCAGCACGAAGAGGAGAACACCATCTTTAAGGTAGGGCAGGGGGCAATATGAAGACACAGTGTTAAAATCCTTTGCGTTTGTTGGCTTTAATTAGTTTCTTGACTACTGCTTCTCTCACCCCCCGTTTAAATCATTTCCTTCAAACGCAGCAAACTAAGGCCCACATTGTCAAAATGAGCAGTGGTCTTTCTTGGTACCTCTGAGCACTAACCACGTGCAAATGAAGCTTTCTGAACAAGCCTCCAGCTGTGAATGCATGTAGTCGCTCTTAAAATTTGAGGCTTATCTTTGTTTTTATTTTGTGTTAGAAAGAAAAAAAAAGTTAACACGGGGGGAACAAAAAATGCTCTGACTGCTACTGCCATAAAAAGTGTTGTAGCTGAGACTTCCCCTGAAAGAGGCAACACACTTTACAGTAGATTTGTTTAGAAACTTTGCCTCTTGCTCAAAACTGGAATAACAGCAGGACTTAACGGAGCCTGGCGCACTTTGCCTCCAGGCGTGGGCCGTGGAAACAGGAAAGTATCAGGAAGGAGTCGATGAACCAGACCCTGCAAAATGGAAAGCCCAGCTCCGATGTGCTCTCAACAAAAGCCGGGAATTCAACTTGATGTACGATGGAACCAAGGAGGTGCCCATGAATCCCATTAAAATCTACGAAGTGTGCGATATCCCGCAGTCCCAGGGGTCAATCATTAATCCAGGTGAGGGCTTGGTGACACAGTGCTGGTTACTAAGTCGGTATCAGTCCAGTGCATGTGCCTGTTTTCTCCGATGCATATTAACAACTAAGCTACCTCTGCAAACAGTTTAAAACTTTAAGGTCAAGTGGAGGCTCTTTGACTAAGCCAATTAAAAGATTTAAAGCCCACATTTAGCTGTGGCATTATGGGTAGTAATGGAGTTAGCTCATTATTTCGAATGATGTTTGTTAAATGCTGCACTGTCCTTGGCAAGGCTTCTCTCCGCCTGCCTCTTACCTCTGAAATCAAGCTTAAGTCATTTGTATAGCTGCGTGTCAAGCTTCCTTTCTGCTTGTAAATTAGTACTCGATATTGTAGCATGGAAACAGTGGGTTTCTGCAGTGAATGTAGTGCAGTTTCTCACCAGAGGACACGTGCTCTTAGCCCCGCAGGTTGTTCAAAACGGATGCCATCCACTATTTTAGTAGCATCCCGTGTTTCGTTGCGGACTCATCGCTCAGTTCGGGTATTGTTCTACCAGGGCAAAAGCTGTGAACAGAACCAAAAACATTCACAATCCAGAAACAATTGGGAACTTATCTGCGTGTCCTGATAGTTGGAAGGTGGCTTCCCCGTTTAAAGCTGAACGCTGAAAACATTTCGGATAAGCTGAACACAGTGAATTGGAAAAAAGAATGTGTTTAAATTAGGAAAAGTTGACACTATGGAGTTGCATTAGGAAGGACTTTTGCCCAGTACCTTGAAATTTAAGCTTTAACTGAATTCCTTATGAGAAGGAGCTCTCTTGCATCTGCTGTGTCTGAGCAGCAGCGAGAGAGAGTCTGATGTCTTGTACCTTCCTTTTCTCGGTGTCCAAACAGTTCAGTGTGCTCTCAATGCCTGCTTCTCTCTAGGGTCCACTGGCTCTGCTCCATGGGATGAGAAAGATAATGACCTTGATGACGAGGAAGAAGAAGAATTAAACCCATCTCAACATGTCCCCATACAGGACACTTTTCCGTTTCTTAATATTAATGGTCAGTACCATGGGATGTGATGTATCCATGATGGTATTGACTTATAAATCAGCATGGTGTAATCAACAGGTTTGGGTTTTACCACAGTCTTGATGAACTAAAATTCCTTAATTGTTTCCAGGTGACATTATCTTTAACCTCTGGCTTCTTTCAGAAATCTATTAAAGCAGCAATGCTGTTCCCACAGGGACAGATAATTTTGTCTCCTCTATCTATAGTAAATTAGATTCCCCTGAATAAGCTTTATTGAAATGATAACTGCCTGTTGTATAAAAGTCAGTCAAAGAATCCCCCGTTTTATATGTCAGGCTTAAATACAATAATGGAGCCATCTTTTATTCAGACGGCTATATTTTGTTCACCAAGGTTATGGCTTAACAAGTTTAAACAGTCGTGTTGTCTCAGCATTTAAATATTCTCGTGGAGCAGTTTGCTAGGGGTCACACGGAGGTTTAAAGCTCTCTAGGCAAGCTGGTTAGATGAGATGCAATGGAGCTCTACCCTGCCGGTATGCTAACCCATGACCTGAACTGCTTTTCCATTTGTTTTTCAAACCTTGCTAACATTTATTCAAATATAGACATTTAAAGTGTTAGCCACAGCTGAAATCAGTACATTTTACTACCTCTTCCAGTAGTGCTTGCAGAATGCACACTGAAGCCTACCGTTGAATGGGGCTATCTAAATTTGTATGCATCGAGTTTGTTTAGTCCAGTTCTCTGCAGACAGGTGCCTGATAGCCAGCCTGTTGACACCTCTTTTGCTGATATTGGACAGCTGAAGCCCAAATGGATCTACACACTGAACTCCCTTGTTGTTCTTTAGCAATATTTGGTGCAGCTCAAAACCAACAATTCTGGTGTTGTTTGGAGGGGGAAGGGACCCGGTTCATATTTTATGTGGTCCGCGGATCTGTGATTTGACACCAACTTTGGTGTTACCAGGAGCCGCTGCATTTAACAGGGTAACTGTAGAATGAAAAAATGAGAACAGATATTTTTTTTGTGTGCCTAGATTTGACAGTATGGAAAAGTAATGGCAAAATTTTTTCTAGCTAGTTGCATGCCAGAATGTGCAGATTAAGCTGCCCCATTGATAATAAACATGCACTAACTATTGAGCCAATTAAGAAAGGTGTGAGTTTTTAAAATGGACTCAGTTTGCCTGGTTGTTCTCTGTAGATTCCCCGATGGCTCCAGCCAGCGTGGAAAATTGCAGCACTGAAGCGGCGTGGTCCAAGAGTGCACCGGTCGATATGGAGATGCCCCCAAGTACTCTGCAGCATGACTTCTTCAGCTCTCCTGAGCTCTGGATTAGCTCTCTCCCAAGTACGTATGTATATGGATTTATGGGGCATCTGTCACTGGAATTGGAAAAGAAGTGGCTTGTTTGTTGTTTTCTACCACATTTGATGTCATGCACTTCAGCATACAGGACTTTAAAATGGACTTCTGCAACTCTTGTATTGCACTGTTCTTCCTACACTAGCGTCTCCCTACAGGGGTCTTTAAACACCAGGAAAGCCATTTTAACCATCTTCTCTCTTAGTGACAGATCTAGAAATAAAGTTCGAATATCGAGGAAAAGAGACTGGGGCAACCACAACTGTCAGCAGTCCCCAGGGATGCAGGCTGTTCTACGGAGAACTGGGTCCTATGCCAGACCAGGAAGAGCTGTTTGGACCTATTAGTCTGGAGCAAGTAAAGTTTCCAGGAACAGAACAGATCACCAATGAAAAGCAAAAGATTTTCACAAGTCGGCTACTAGATGTCATGGACAGGGGACTGATTCTGGAGGTCAGTGGCCATGCCATCTATGCCATCCGGCTATGCCAGTGCAAGGTGTACTGGTCTGGACCATGTGCCCCTTCGTCCACCACACCAAACCTGATTGAGAGGCAAAAGAAAGTCAAGCTCTTCTGTCTGGAAACATTTCTAAGTGGTAGGTACCTTTTTTAATGCTGAGCGACCACCTTGATTACTGGCTCTGCCCCTTGGCCAGCACTTAGCCGGGAAAATCGAGACCGGGGTTTGTACTCTTCCTCCTCGCTTTGGTGATGATCTGTACATATAGCACCCATTTCTAGGCTCATCTGAAGTAAATGGAAGCCTTTCCATTGACCTCAGTGGATTTTTGGCTCAGTTACATGATGAGAAGAAAAAGGCAAAGAGATTATCTGCCAAATAACAGGTTCCTTGTTCATCTCATTGCTATGTATTGGTGGCTAGTACAACCTTTGCATGTGGGTAGGAAAAAAGAAGTGCAATCAGCTGCTGGAGGTAGATTGGCTCTGGAATACATGGGGTGGAGATACTGAGCTAGAGCATACCGAATACCCAACTGAGATGATGGAGAATGACACTGTATCCACACTGGGAATATAATGCCCACATTTACCACGTTGCCTTTCTTCTTAGAACTGATTGCTCATCAGAAAGGACAGATGGAAAAGCAGCCCCCCTTTGAGATCTACTTCTGTTTTGGGGAAGAGTGGCCTGATGGAAAACCTAGAGAGAGAAAGCTGATTGTGGTGCAGGTAAGAGCTACTGCCTTGCACAAATGTGCCAGGGCACGTGTAGAACGAGCAGCTGAATCCAGTGGAGGCTTTTTTGCTTCAGCTGGTTTTTCTCCGTTTCCGCACATTCGATAGCAGAGAAACCTGAACTGAAAATCGGCAGAGATTTTTTGGCTTTGAAATCCAAGTGGGATGAAATCAGCTTTCACTGACGTGGCATGCTTCAGCGTCTAAACCACAGCTCGGCGTTTAGTGAAATTGTTCTGCAGATCACTTCTCCAATACGGGAGATTCCCAGTGTACTTGAGGACTTTGCGAATTTACTGTGCTGCTTGGGTTATCATCCTAATTAGGCTGAAGTAACCAAGGTTTCTTTTCTAACCAGGTCATTCCAGTTGTAGCTCGGATGATTTATGAAATGTTTTCAGGCGACTTCACACGTTCCTTCGACAGTGGCAGCGTGCGGCTTCAGATCTCCACGCCGGATATTAAGGACAACATCGTTGCCCATTTGAAACAGCTGTACCGCCTCCTGCAGACCCACCAAGATACCTGGCCCATGCCAGCCCCACATATGCAGATTACTCAACCGCTCCCAGCGCAATGACACGTTTGGTGTCCGGCTTATATCTGCTTTACTCCCCAGTTTCTTATCTGTACATATCAAAGGATAATCTTAATTTGTGCCTTGCCTGCATTAAAATGAAACCTGTGAAAATCCTGTATGCAGATGGCCAGATTTCAACACTACATGGAATTCACTTTTTGGAAGTCTAAATTGAAAAGCTTTAGGCGCAGCATCTTTAGTTACTGTCTCTCATTAAAACTCCTATACTGACAGGCTGTGTATAAATACTAGATCGGTGTAAGCAATTTTAATTCTCTTAAGTGTCTGTCAAACGATTTTCTACTTTCCATTAAACTGCTTTGAGAAATAAAATAAGAGAGAAAAAACTCATGATTTTTTATTGTTCTCTAGCTGCTAGTGGCTGGCTGGTGCTTTCTTTGTCTACTATCATGTTTTATACTAGGCGACACTATTTCTTTGAACGCAAACAATTAGTCAACATTAAACTCAAAATTAAAACTTGAAGCTGAATATTACAATTTTTGGTGTAATGCAGTTCTGAAGATTGTAAAGGTAAAATCTGGGCCATCGACATGACATTTTAATGTTGCTACATGAGGTCTTTTAAGCCAGTGTTTCAAAGGAGTCAGTACTATAAACGACCCTTTATCTGAAAGGGAGAAAGATGGAGTGTGCTCCAGGCAATTAGTAATAAAAAGTTAGTTCACTACCTATCACCTGGACAAGGGAGAAGAGATTGATGTCATATATCTTGACTTCAAAAAAGCTTTTGATCTGGTATCCCATGATCACCTCTTGGCCAAACTGGCCAGTTGTGGCCTTGGCTCCACCACGATCCGCTGCCTGGGAAATTGGCTCCGTGGTCGGACCCAGAGGGTTGTGACTGATGGCAGTCACTCATCGTGGTGCCCTGTGACCAGTGCGGTCCCTCAAGGCTCTATCCTGGGACCCATCCTGTTCAACGTCTTCATTAACGATGTGGACACTGGAGTCAGGAGTGGACTGGCCAAGTTGGCCAATGACACCAAACTTCGGGGCAAAGCATCCACGCCAGAAGATAGGCGGGTGATCCAGGCTGACCTGGACAAACTCAGCAAATGGGCAGACGAGAACCTGATGGTGTTTAACACCGATAAATGCAAGGTTCTCCACTTTGGGAGGAAAAACCTGCAGCACCCTTATAGGCTCGGCAGTGCTACGCTGGTTAGCACTACAGAAGAAAGAGACTTGGGGGTCATCATTGACCACAAGATGAACATGAGCCTGCAATGCGATGCTGCGGCTAGTAAAGCCACCAAAACGCTGGCGTGCATCCATAGATGCTTCTCGAGCAAATCCCGGGACGTCATCCTCCCCTTGTACTCGGCCTTGGTGAGGCCGCAGCTGGAGTACTGCGTCCAGTTTTGGGCTCCACAATTCAAAAAGGATGTGGAGAAGCTTGAGAGAGTCCAGAGGAGAGCCACGCGCGTGATCAGAGGTCAGGAAAACAGATCTTACGATGACAGGCTGAGAGCCATGGGACTCTTTAGCCTGGAAAAGAGCAGGCTCAGGGGTGATCTGATGGCCACCTACAAGTTTCTCGGGGTGACCACCAGGATCTGGGGGAACGTCTGTTCACCAGAGCGCCCCAAGGGATGACGAGGTCGAACGGTCACAAACTCCTGCAAGACCGTTTCAGGCTGGACATAAGGAAGAATTTCTTTCCTGTCCGAGCCCCCAAGGTCTGGAACAGCCTGCCAGCGGAGGTGGTTCAAGCACCTACATTGAACACCTTCAAGAGTAAATTGCATGCTTATCTTGCTGGGATCCTATGACCCCAGCTGACTTCCTGCCCTTTGGACAGGGGGCTGGACTCGATGATCTCCCAAGGTCCCTTCCAGCCCTGATGTCTATGAAATCTATGAAATCTAACTGCAGTTGTGCTCCATGCCCAAATACTTAACCTCTTTTTCTAAAGGAAGTTGCTCTCTACCTATTACCTGTTCTCCTTTTACTTAGCTGCTTTAGGTGAGCCTACTGAAGAGTACGCCCTCTTTCATGTCTGGATGTCAGATTATGATGCAATTATAGACGTGTGCGAGAGAGAGGGACCGGTGTAGGATGTGTGCCACAGCTTGCGTTCCTGTACATCACAAGCTGGCAGTTGTGTTTTCTAAAAGGTGTTATTTGGTGGCATGATCACAGCACACAGAAACCAGGACCGCTGGAGGTAATTTGGTTCCTTTCTGTCTAGGTTTTCAGTCAGGAAAGTTGAACTTTACAGAAGTTGCTGGCAAGAAAGGAATGACGGTCTTTGTGCTGCCAAGCAGAATTCACAACTCGCAAATTTAATGTGCTTTTAATTTTATTTTTTGTATGCGTGCCTCCCCCAGGTGCTGCATATCATGGGATTGTTAGGTTGGGTGGCTTGACAAATGACAGCTGCCTCCAACCCGACACATCACAGCACATTTTAAGTGCTTCTTTAAACATTTTTAATCCACTTTAAGGAGGGAAAAAAGTGGGTCTCACAGTAAAGCCCTGCACAGGGGACAGCAGTGAGAAGGCAGGGTGGCCATCGGAGAGGACGTTCTGGTTTTCTGCTACCTGTCCTCGGTCCTCTATCGATATGAAACCGGACGCCTCCGTGCCCTCTATTTTTCCTCTAGACAACGAGGGTTGAAAGAGACCCCAACATCTCGTGCAACCCCCTGCTCCCAGCAGCACCATCCCAAACCAGCACAGCCAGCCAAGCCTTTGTCCAGCCACGTCTTGATCTCCTCCAAGGATGGAGACTCTCTGGGTAACCTGGTCCAGTGCTTCCCTAACCTCGAACCGCAGCTTCCCTTGCTGCCACTGCACATGCAGATGCAGATGCAGATGCAGATGCAGATGCAGATGCAGATGCAGATGCAGATGCACATGCACATGCACATGCACATGCACATGCACATGCACATGCACATGCACATGCACCGCGCAAACCCTGCCGCTCCCCACCCCTGGCAGTCAGGGCCGGGCTGTGCCCAGCGCTGCAGCTTGTGCCTTTAAGGGCGGGGGGGGGGCGGAGCCCGGCCTGCCCACGTCAGCTGATGAGCGGCCGGGAGCGGAAGCGGAAGCGGAACCCGGGGCCATGCAGCTGCTCCCGGAGCAGCCGGGCGCGCTCGGGTCCTCCCTCCCTTGCACGTTTGCACGCGCAGGCGGCAAAGCGAGCCCCTTCCCCTGGTGCTGGCTGCCTGCAGGGTGGCACAGGGCCGGGCCCCTGCTGCCGGGGGCGGGGAGCTCGCTGCCGCCGCCTGATACTCCCCTTGGGGGACTGATTTTTTAAAAAAAAAAAATTTTGGAGAGGAAGATGAAGAGGTAACAACCCTTTGCCCCTTCCTTTATCCCCTCCTCTCTGCTTTGCCAGCTGGGAATAAGGCAGAGAGACAAGCAGCTGATGTGCAGCTCCTGGAGGATGCTCTCAGCTTGCAGCGGCCATGCTTTACTGACCTGGGCTTTTTCTCCAAGCCTGTTAGGTTTCTAAACTGCGCCCTTGCGTAAGCCCCCTGCCAGCCCCTGTACACCGAAGGGGTGGCCCGGCTGCCAGGATAGGTTGGCTGTGACGTGTGTGGATGCGGGGTCTGTTCTGTGAGCTGGGGCTGTTGGGGCGTTGTGCTAGATGTGTGGTCTTGCATGCATGCGTGTAGCGTCCTTGCCAGGAGTGAATGCTGTACGCTTAAGTACAACATTGAAGCTAAGAAAAACCTCGCGTCTCTTTTCCAGTAGGCTTGCTGCTTGTTTCGGTGTCTTGCAGGAGGTGACTAGAGCTGCAGAAGAGCTGACGGGGAAAGGAATGCCAGATTTCCCCCTGGAGCAGCCAAGCCGGCGCTATGGGAACGCTGGCCCCTCGGTTACTAATTGCTGCGGCTCAGCAACACCTTAGAAGAGGGAAGCAGAAAGGTTTACCTCCTGCTGGGTGTTTGCACCTGGCTGGGGAGGTCTTAGCTGTAGCTTCTGGGCTGAAGCCTGCTTTCCTGTACGATTATAGTGCAGTCGGAGTCGAGCAGGTCCAGAGCTACTTGCGGCACGTCCAGGACGTCGGCCTGACGAGGCAGCCGCTGCACCTCCTCAGCATAGCGGACCATATTTTGATTCTCAACCTGGAGAAGACGGTGCTGCATTTGGAGTCGCTGCTGCTCAGGAGCAAAGTCCTCCTGGTTGATGTCTCTGCGTCTAGGGAGCGCCCCCGACTCGGTGAACCAGAACAAGTGGACTCTCTGAAAGGCCACGTTTCTGATCTACTGGCTCATGTTAAAGCAGTGGAGCGAGTCGCATCCCAGCCAGTCTCCACCAGTCAGATCTTCTCTGCTGATTGGAATTTGTGCACCGTGTTCGGTGTCCTCCTGGGCTACCCTGCTTCCTATGTCTTTAATGCAGAGAAGGGATTTGAAAACTGCTTGTCTCTGACTCCACTGAGAGTTTTCACTGTCCAGGCCTCTTGCCCTCGGATAAGTAAGGATCTCAGAGTCCACATTTATTCCTTCAGTGTCCCAGAGAACCTGTATCCTGCTATGAAGGAGGAGCTGGACTTATGGTGTGGACGTTTGAAAGATCTGTTCAGCTCACAGAGTGACTTTGTGAATGTCGTAGTTTCAACAGAGGTGGTTTCCCTAGCTGCTGTTGCTCTGTAAACACAGTGAAGCTCGTTATTCCTTGCCACTTCAGTTTGGAGGGATGGGTAGGGGATACCAGGTCCCTGTAGTTCAGCCCTAAATCCCAGAACACCTTACTTCGGGCTTGGCCGAAGCAGAGGCTCAAAATACAGGCAGTGGTAAGGGGAGTGTGCTAACCTGCTGATCCTCTGCTTCCCCTTATCACTTGTGGCTTACGTTTTCCCCTTTCCTAGGAATGCACGCCTGAATTTAAGTATCCACAGCTGACACAGTCTGTCCCCACTCAGCAGATCTGAATGGTAAGCTGCTCAACTGGGCAGCCTCTCCCAAGTGCAACTGAAGTTGGTCCCATTCCCTGTTCTAGCTCCATTGATCCTCTGGTACTTTGCCGCTTGCTCCCAGTGGCAGTCTGCCTGGAAGAATAAGAACATGGAAACCCTGACTTGTTCTGGGTTTTCTGCTAGTTCCACTTGGTGGGTCTCAGTCTGCAAAGCCAGGATAATGCTGGCCAGTCCAGAATATTCAAGACAAATTTCAGTAATTCCGTGGCGCTTCAAACATGAAGTTTGCTATAAATATGAAATAAAATGTTTCGCCCTCTGGGACCTAGAGTCATCTACTTCCTAATAATAGTGCAAATCTGTGTCTGCATCAAAGGGACGCTGCTCTGAAAGCAACAGAGCTCAGCTGGTATAGGGATTTAATAATGCACTATGAATGCTACACAGCAAGAGCATGCACCCCTACACACAAGAGCAAAGGGGATGAGGTGGGATTGGGTAAGTGAGACCTGTGAAAGAGGCTGATGGGAAGCTTGAACTTGATGAGTGAAATAATGGGAGTTGGTGGACGCACCCCAGTCAAAGTACTGAGACAAGTGTCCAGATACGGAAGATTTTTTGGTGGCCTTTTATAAGTTTGCTCAGCACATTTCTAAAATACACTAGAGCCTGTATATGCAATTGTTGGGGGTGTTTCCTTCCTGTTCAGGCAGCTGGTTTAACATCTCCCATCTTTTCTTCAGTTTTTCTACCCCAGCTTTTTTTCTATAAGCAAATTAGTGCCTTATAGTATGGATTGGAAAGAGGGTGGAGAGCAAGATCCCGCAGGACTCACTAAGGTACAGTCAGAAGGGCCTGCAAAAGGCTTGCCTACTTATGTGGAAGTGTAGATTTCCTTCCCTCTAGCACGCTAGGTATTTTGTGTTTTCTAGCGAGCTGCTTTTCTCCTAATGGGCATGGGCCCACAAAACCGATTACTGAAAATTAAATGAGGACAGAGACTTGTAGCTGGTCAAGTGCCCTGTCACAAATGCCCTGTTCCCCGTACCCTACAGTGAATACAAGCTAACATATATAGCAGCTCACCCCTTTCTTTCACTGAGCTTTCACTTGGGACCTGCCCGCGGGCATGTTCGTGTACACAGAGTCACTGACAGGCTGTAAATCCCCGGCTTCGGTAACCTCCAGGTAACCTGTAAGCCTGCGCCCATGCCCTAGGTGCAGAGTAGCAGGTGTGGGTGCCTTGCAATGTAGCATTTTGACATTAGGAAAGCAGACCCAAAACCTTCAGCAGTGTAAGCTTTAATTGAAAAAAAAAAAACTGGGCTGACGAGGATGATCTCACAGCATTTATTAGATCACAAGGAGGTCAGAGTGAGACCACCTCAAAGTGAAGGGGAAAAATCCCTCCAATACTTACTGTGTCTATATAAAAAAATAGCAATTTTGTTTTTTGTACATGACAGTGAAAACTCATGATCTTAGTCAGTTACGGAGCTGAGGTAGTCGGCACGTATTCTGGGGGCATAAGGTTGGCTAGGAAAGCTGCCACAGCTGCTGCGATCACCACCATGAGGACTGGAATCCAGAGGCTGCATTGTCTCTGTAAGAGAGGAGCGAGTGGTGTCAGTGAATCAGGAGCCAGGGAAAATGGCAATTTTATCGCTGATCTAGGTACAAATACAAACAAACTTTCCCCTCGCGTCCCAGCACGTGAAAAACCACTTTCCCCGGCACCCATCTCTTGCTGGCAGTCTGCAAAAGCCTCAGGCTGCTCAGCCTTATTTGCAGCAGGCCGTAGCAGGCGCACTCCTACTTTTGATTGTCTTCCCTGGAGCTGATTGAGCTCGTCCCGGCATTGATGTAATTTGGTCAGGCAGGAGCGGTACTCGTCGCCCAGGGCCTCCAGCTCGGCGCGGAGCTCTGCACACTGGAACGAAACCCACGGTCATTAAACCAGTCACCACCGCGCTGCTCGGGTTAGGGGTAGGGGAAACGAGGTTGGTGGGAAAGGGCCCACCCGGAGCGCTGAGCTCCTGAGGGACTTTCACTCCCACTCTGAATAGTGTTGTCTCAAGGATAAGTGAAGCTTTTCTTTTTGTCAGGGCAGCCTGAAGGAAGCCGGAGGACGGTGGCGGGAAGGAAGGTGCGTGGCCACCACCTGTGTGTTGTCAGGCTTGTGGCTTGCAGTGCGGTTATGTTGGCAGCAGGGAGAAGAAAAGTTAATTCCCTTCTTTCTCACTCCAAAAAAATAAAAAAGACCGTAATTAAACACCGTTGAGAGACTGTATGCAGGAGAGGAGTCCTCGACCTGCTCCCACAGAGACCCTCCCTGACTCCGATGAGTTCAAATGGATCAAAAGAAAGGGCAGCCCTGGCCTGGGCAGCTCTTCTCCGGGCAGGGTTGCCCTGAGCAGGCCTTTTCCCGCGGTCCCATCTAACTGGGTCCAGCTGTGCTGTCTCAGGGGCCGTTTTGGAAGGAGCTGTTGCCCTCCCTGCTGCCTTCCCAGGTAAGGAAGCGTCCACTTCCATGTCTTGGTGCCGAGGGGATGCTCTGCTCTCGGGGCTGGGTGTGGCGCGGGGGTTTCGGTCAGCTCCGTGGTCTGGGCTGGGGTCGCCTGCGAGGGTCAGCTCTGCGCCCGCTGTGGCCTGTCCCGACTTGGCCTCGTTTCCTTCGGCAAGCCTCTGCCTCAGCTGACTTGAACTGGGCCCCGTGTCCAGTGCGCTGGAGGACATGGCCTGGGCTCACCAGGACACGCCGTGCCCCGAGGCAGCAGAGGCCGCAAAGGGGAAAAGCTCATCCTGTAAATCCCTGCAGGCAATCCCTCCGTGTCTCGTAAACAGAGCCTGCAGCCTGGGCAAGGGTTAAGGACAGGAGAGAGCTGGGGGGAGATTCCCCACAGCCCCATCCCATGGACCGTGCTCAACTTTGCAAGAGCCGGTCCTTTATTTTTCATGCACGCCCCTGGCCTGACATGCCACGAACCTCCCCGCTCAGTAAGGTTCCCCCGGACTCTCCCTTTCTGTGGAGCGTGGGAGCGGGTCTGCGCTGGGGCGAGCAAAGCCACAAGTTATTGCTAGTGCGCCATTGGCAATTCCTCAGAAGCGCTTTGCAGAGGGCAAACTGCCGGCCAGGCCCGGGGGAGTCTGCTGGGATGCCAACTCCTGCGCCCTTGAAGGGGCTGGGTGCATCTCTGCAAAGCAGTGCCTCCCGCAGTACTGCCTGCTGGGGGGCTCTGTTCTGCCTGTCCCACCACCAGGAAACGAGGCAGGAGCAAGGGATTGCTTGGGTATCTGGCTGTGTGCAAGAACCACTTTTAAATGCGCCTTTTGACGCTAGTTCCTTGTGCTAGGTACAAAAGTGCTCCTCTCTCTTTCATCTCTTCCCAAAGGTGATAATCTCAGCTTTGGAGTGTAAACTGCTTTGGAGGATTATGCACACCTGTGCTGGTTATTTTGATAGCCCTGGACTTTTGTCCATCCAAGAGTTATCTGCAACATTTGGGCTGCTGTACAAAGTATAACTTCAGCCTGTAAAGTTTTGGCTAGCTGTGAAATATTTTGTGAATTTAAAGATAGAGTAAACAGCTTGAATGTCCCTGAATGTTATGCCACTTGGAAATAATTTGGATGAAAACCAGAGGGGGTTCTGCTGGGGTCGGAATCGGTGTCACTCGTGCGTCCCGAATCAGACAACTCAGTGCCATTAGGATGGATGCTTTTAAAAATCATTGGGCAACATTTTCATTTCTGCCTTTGAAGGCATTTTAAAATAGCAGCTAATCTTCTAACAAGATCATTTAATCTCATCAACAGACTTAGTCACCTGCTCACCTCTTTTTCCTTTGCTCTGAGCGTAGATGTCCTTTTTTGCAACTGGTCCATCAGATTTTCCTTTTCCTCATCTTGCGGCTGCTTGAACAGAGTGTTTTGTATTTCTTTGACAGGGCTGGGGGGCTGCTGCATAGTTAAAATTTGATCTAAAAAATAGCCAGACTTCCAATGAAAAACAAGTCCAGGCTTTTAGTCTGCATCTTTATTGCTCTACAAATTGATTCTTAACTCTGCATGGTTTTTTTTTTTTAATGTATTTGGATACTAAGCAACTGGGTACAAGAGTGGGAGATAATTTAATTTTCAGAGGGCTCTGTCATGGGGGCAAATTGATAATATTTAAAAACATATATAACTGGAAATGTTAAACAGAAATTGGGCAATGAAAGCTTTTTTTTTGAGGAGGGAAAGGTCCAAATTCCCAAATGCGGTTGTTTAATTGCAACTAGCCCTGAACTCCAAGGAAAATAGAAAGAAATCCTAGTAGGCAAAAAAAAATATTGGCATTGCCACTGAAACAGAGTTTGAAATCAATTTAATTTATTGTATCAATTTAATTTATTGTATTTATATATATATATAACGGAACTAACGTTTACATCAGCTAGGAATATAGCCTGTTGTGAACAGGTGACATTTCCTTATGCTCTGCTGATGAAGGCTGCACATGAAGTTACCACTTAACCTCCTCATTATATTAGAAGCGTAACAGGCTTCTAGCATCTGCGTTACACATTTTGCTGACCTTTTCTTCGTATCACCTCTGCCTGAGCTCTCTGCTCCTCAGACTGGGTTTGTAGCAGGTCTGTGAACAGAACAGGACACTATTATTGCCCAAGATATAACACATCCATTTAATCAGAGGCATTGCCTCTTCCTCTTCTAAACTGCACTTTCTCCTACCTCAACGCTCCTCGGATGTGGCCTTTCAGTGGTAGCTAGATGGAAACTAAGGCTTGATAACTAGCTATGAGCAGATTCCCCATGACTTGATTCATTTCACTTCCCAGGAAAATTGCGCCCAGAAAACTGTGCTGAAAGTAGTGGGATTGCTTGCCTGCACCCAAAGGTATGCAACTGGACCTGAGTCTCCTGATGCTGGTCTTCTTGTTAGAAGAGTTAATCTCCAAATAACCAGCATGAAGGTGTTATTCTGAATGGAAAAGCCTAATGTTCTTCCAGCAGACCCCAACAGGGCTGCCTTGTTGCACGGATAGGGCTGGGCAACAGCATCAAGTGCACCAGGATGCAGGTGCTGCACTGATGTCAGCGAGAGCAGGGCCTGACCTTCAGCCCCCCCCACATCACTACTACTTACTGTGCAGGTGACTGAGGGCTTCTTCCAGTGTCAGCTTCTGGATTTGTTCATTTTTCAGTTTTTCTGGAATTAACAAAGAATTGATCAGTAATAGTTTGCCACGGATAACACAAACGCCCTTAGTATTTCTGCACAAGTGTGGCTGGCTTCCTTTCCCTAAATTCTCTATGGCCTCTGGAGGGTGAAATGAAGTGTGCTGGGAGCTTTAGTTCTTCTAAACTGAAACCAAGTTTTTCTTTAGGTTGCAAACAATTTAGGGGCATTATTTACACGTGTCTAAAACAATATGACTTAGCCACTGATGGGAGGCTGATAGATATGGCTCTATTTTGGTTTAATTTAAATTAAGTTTTGTGGGGTTTAGTCTGTTGTACAGGCAGAGATGTCATTAGATTGCTGTTCATTTACTTTTATTTATTACATTTAAAATAGTAACATGAGCAGTAATTGATTATTCCAGCGTCTGCCTGATCTGATGCTTAATAATGTGCTTAGCATCCATCTATATTCTGAGCAATCACTGTGCATTACTTCAGATAGTTATGAATGCACTCATTCTCTACAGGCACATGGAATGGGACTGTATTTTCCCAAATTACAGCTAGGGAAACCTGAGGCGCAGGGAGGTGAAGTGACTTGCTCAGGGACATGTAAAATGTCTGTGGCAGAGATGGGACTCGAGCCCAGATCTCTCTCTTCTGAGAGTTGCACAGCTTTCTTAGAAGTCATTTTTCACAATGGGGGTAAGGAACAAATGCACTTAGCATAGGTGCCCCATAGGATATCAAGGTCTCCTCCAAGTGGAGGTGTCCAAAACCACAAAAAAGGGTTTTTATTAATGTTGGGCTTTAACCACTGGGATTTTTTTACAGTATTTTCTCATATCAGAGCTGTCTATAAGCTGCCCTGAGCCTTTTTTTGGAAATCTAAACAGATACAAATCTCTGACACAACTCTTTCCCCTCTGCTCTGTACCTTCCAAGGCACTGACGTGCTGTGCCTTGAGCACGTTGTCCTCCTGTAAGACCTGGATTCTGGAGTCGAGATCCACGTGTTCGTTCTCCAGGCGGCGCAGGGCCCCGTGCAGCTGGTTGTTCTGGGAATCTGCCCACTGCATAGAGGGGAATCACAACATCGCGGCATTGCACGCAGCATCCTTCCAAACCAACCATGGGGCTGGCTTCTAAACATGCGAGGCAGCCTTTGGGCGTCCGCTCCCTTACAGCTCCTATCATTTAACCACAAAACTAAAGCTGCTGTTTGTCCACCAGCATGTGGATTTGTATATTCTGTTGCTACTGCTGCATAACCCTGAACTGCAATGCAGCCTCATCTGGCGTAGGACATGGGGAATATATAACTACAGATAGGAGTGCTGCACAACTGTGCAGTCCAGGAAGAGAGGAATAGCACTGTGAATTCAGTGTCTCAGGGGGAAGTTAGGCAATTACTCCAAGCGGAAGGCCAGGACACCAGTGATGAGGAGGGGATGACGTTTCATGGAGATGTAACCGGTTGGTGTACGAAATACCAGACCAAGAAAAATCTAACGATCCCCTAAATGATCTAATTTGGAAGAGGCGTGACAGTTACCATGGCAATACTATCTTTGAATGAAAGCCATTCAATGGCACTGTCTTATACCTGTGGTCTCTGATAGACTATCACACAGTGCGACCATATGTTAGCGTGAACCTACTTGCAGCTTATTCTGCAGAATGTGGAGCTTGTTCTCTAGCTCTGTGTGCTTGCTGGTCATCTCACTCCAGTCTGCTTTTAAAGTCTCATAGTGTTCTTTCCAGAGGGCACAATCTTCTTCCGAGGCAGCCAGGGATCTCTAGGAGACAAAACAACAGCAATAGTAGAGTCCTTTTACGCCGCTTAGGAGTGGTCAAAATAGGAAGCTGCACTGAGATAACAAGAGTGTTGTAATTTCATACCCCTTTAGTTAAACTGGTGCCACTCTAGATTGATTTAATATGCATTTATGCCAGTTGATCTTACACTGGCAAAGTTTCGGTGACTGATTCAGCAGCCCTGGTGCCCGTCCTTTAAGACTCCCTGCTCCATGTATTGACATGAAAAGGGCTGCAAAACTCCAGCAGCGAAGAAGAGAAATTTACAGGGTAATTTGTTTGGTTTCCTACTTATGTATGTGCTAAACTACAGCACGAATGCCACATATATCCTAATGAGGTGTGATTTGCCCCTTCCAGGGGATGTGCTAAGGATGTTCTTAGCAGTCTTTGGGAAAAGAAGGGGAAGCCCTTTCTGCACATTTGTACTACAGTGTGACTGTAATTGCCCTGTTTTTGTTTCCTGAAGCAGCACAGAAACATCCTAGAACATGGTGCCACCTCCTGGATGCAGAGAAACAGGAGTTTTTCCAAGCACTCAGGGCTTTAGGCACAACAGTGGCTTTTCCTGTAAGTGCTTTGAGATGGTACAGGAGCATCATTTGAATTCCTGTGCAGTTCAGCAAATTGAAGCCATTGGATTATGTATGTATTTTGCTTGTATGGGGAGGGTTATGTACAACTGAAAATACCAATCCCCTGGCCCAGAGAACTGGACGTGGGCCAGCTTTTCTAGGGACAATATTTAACATTTAAGATATTTTTTTTAATCAACTTCAAAGCATGGCCATACCGAACCTGCTCTTCTCTCAATGCGCATTTCAAGAAACGCAGTAATATTGGAGAGACAAATCCTACAACTGGTCAAGGCAGTAGCTCTTCTCTTTTTGACTGTGTTTAACCTATCCATCATGTGGTTCATGCAATTTAAAAACACTCCTAGTTGTTTTGAATAGTAACAAGTGCAATCCCTCTTTCACTGCAGGGGAGAGGAGTTTTGCCACTGATTTCAATGTGAGCAGGATTTGGCCCGAGGCAATTGAACTGGTGTCATTTTTTTCCGGTAGCCTGGGAAGTGATGCAGCCAGGATCCCTGCTCCTCACCCGAGTGTTCTGGAGCTGCTCTTCTGCTTGGAGTTTCTCCTCAAGCACCTTCTGAATGGCCTCTTTTGCCTTCTGTTCATAGGTCTGCTTTTGGTCCTCCATCTCTATCAGGATCTTCTTCACCCCCTCCTTGGTGCAACTCTTTAGAGGAAGAATTGAACTGAGAGTTGGTTAACCATGAACAGCCAGGCCTCCACTGGTAAAACAGAATAGATCAGTCCAAAGACACTTGAAAGGTCTTAGTTGGTCCATCCATTGGGCTCCAGCTCTAACACAACCCCTGTGGCTTTGTGCTGGTTCTGTTTTCTAATATCTCCACTATCACCACCCTCAGCAGATTATTCCCAAGGGTGACGGACCTCATCAGACCACGTGCTGTGTCAAGGCAACAAAATTAGCAGCAGTTAGAACAGCAGTATGACAGAGAACTTAATTCTTTTTTTAGACCTACATGGATTCAGAAAATGAAACGCAATCCAACTGTGGCCTTTCACAGGCAAGCCGTGGTTTGTTTTTTGAAGAGCTGAGTTGGTTACCTGGGTGCAGGTCTGCAGCTTGTTTTCCAGGGTCCTGAGTTTGCACTTCAGCTTATCTTCATTCAGCTGCCCCTGAAAAAAAAAAACAAATGAGTCTTGGTCTGAAAATACCGAATTACACCGTTACTGTCTGCAGATTCCTCAGCGTTTCCATTGTTTCTGTACTTCAGATTGCTCACGGTTTTTCTGCTCTTCTTTCCTTTCTCTTTTGTCCCTATAGCAATGACTGTATGAGTGATTTGGATCTGGGGAAATTCTTCTTAACATTTAAAGTTGAAAATAAACCTGAGAAATTTCAAACTTTTTGAGGAAAGGGGGGAACAGCTTTAAACACGTCCTGCCTTCCTCTCCCTCCAGCCAGCTCTACCCGGTGCAGGAGGGCAGGGGCTCCCAATGAAAGGGAAATTTAAAGGCAAAAGGATGTGTAAGAACCTGCACTGAGACCAGAACTGGCCACGCAGCTTTCTTTCAATGCTGCCCAGTTCTCTCACGTTGCAGTCTTCTCTGTGCTGTGCTCCTCTTCTTAAAAAGCAGATACAATTTTAAGACTTCTTTTGCATGTAAGATACTAGAAAGAGACATGACACCCAACTCTCCTTGCAGGCTTTTGAAACCTAAGCAAAATGAATGCAAAAGGGGTGCTTGTACAGGCATAAATGACTATGCAACGTGCTATAGATGGGAGAGTCAGGCCTTGTCTATATTTGGGTTTACTCATAGAGTTTTCAGGGGCACACAGCTCTTCTGCCAAAAGGGGATAATTTCAGTGGAGCATTGGCAGAAAGACTTTTATTGCCAGAATAATTACATCTATATGGAGCTTTTCACAACATTTTCCCCCTTTCGCCTAACTGACATAGCTAGAACACCCAGGCTAAGTGCAGACCACGTTGTAGCCCTCCATCTGGAAGGGGCTGGTAAGAAATCCCTGATATGACCCTCTTGGCTCTTCATTCCCATAGTTTTAGTCAGGGTTGTTGTCTTTCTTGTCTCTGAATCCTCCTAGATGGCAGCTGTTTTTTAAGCACTACTACCAATCCCAGTATTCGGCCTTGACAGCCAGAATGCAAGTTCAGAAAGGAGCACATAGTAGGTCCGAGGAAAGGAGCAGCATGCATGTTTACAGAGGTGACCAGTGATTTTTTGGGGTGCCTTAGTTTTGATTATCTGCACGGGATCCCTTGGCTCAGACTTCCAGCTATGCCGAAAAACCCAATTTCACGTGACGTCAAATCAACAGAAATTGCAGAACACTGGTACTTTTTGGTCTTGGTTTTGGCTCAGAAAATTGGATGTCTAAGTGGGCACTCCTAATAAGTTGGCTGTAAAACCCCAGATGCTCCATGTGCGTCTATCAGGTGATTTTTTTTTTTTTTTGCTGCAACTGCAGTGCTTTGGCTTTCCTCTGATTGGGAGATTATATCTGATGTTTCTTCCCCTCTGCTTCCTGCTAGTCATTTTAATACTTAGTTGGCGGTTGCAATTTTAAGCAGAGTTCATGAAGTGTATTAGTTTTACATAAACACCACCCCTGTGCAAAACACAATAGAGAAAAGGGGGTCTAATCTGTGGCAAAAACAGGGTTGGCAGCTCCCACCAAAAACACCTGTAAGCTAGGCGCAAAGACCCGAAACTTCCAAAAGCCTGGACCAAGAAGCATATTAAAACGATGCATTTGCACGTCAAACTTAATTATGTTTTGCTAATTATTGTGACAACGCCAAACTTACTTAGCTGCTTTCATCTGAGAGTCTCAAATTATTTTAGAAACCATGTTTAATTAAGCTTTCTAGCCGCTTTGATGCTTCCCTTTTCAGAGGGCAGCCTTCCCTCTCACCGAGGCACGGATAGCTGCTGTGCAAGCCTCCTAAGCCTAGACAGTAACACAGCAGAGACAGAACCCAGCAGGCAAAACACTGAGCCCATCAGTTTAACTGTTTGTCATCCTCCTGCTGTACCAATGAGCCCATTCATTTAGATGCACCCACAAATCTAAATTAAGATCCTACAAGGTTTCCCAGCATGACTTAAATTATAGCCAGCACATTCTTTTCCTTTTCACTTCATAATTGTTTGATGGCTCTTAAGAGCTGCCCCTCTATCTGATGCCATATCTCATTACAGCAGCATGGCAACCCGCACCTCTTTCCCCACACAAATGATTTCAGAAGGGACCTGCTGAGGACTTCGTTTGCCAGCTGTGGTCTGCAAAGCCCTGCTTACCTAGTTCTTTTTTCTAGCCTATCCCTCCATCACAAGGTCCAAGATACTCCAATTTCTAACTGTAAGGACCAATTTCTAACTATAAAATTTATTTGCACTGGCTTCAGTGCCAAACCAGCTGCAAGGTCATTTTTACTCTCTCTGAAGAAAAGCTAAAAAGTAGAGAAATCTTTCTTACAGCAAAGATACTAAGAAGCAAAGGGCACCCACCTGCTTCTCATCTGAGGTTTCATGGCTACTTCCTGCCAATGTGTGTGTTAGGGTGTTTTTTCCTGCTCCTAATATATATATGAAGAAACACTGCAAGGCGGAAGTTTCAAAACCACAGCATATCTAGCACTATTTTTTTTTTTCACTCCATCTCATCCAATTGCTTGGCTCTTCTGTCCTGACAGACTTCTTTCAGATACATTTTTGCAGCATGGTTTCAAATCAACTGCTGTTTTAACAGCCTGGGGTTGTTGGTTTGTTTTTGTTTTTTTGCCATCTATTTTTATTTTAAACTCTTATTTTAAATGGGGTCATAAGACCAGTTGTATAGTGGCTTGCAACTTCCAGAAGTAGCAGCTTAACTCTACTTTGGTGCTTTTGGGATCGAGCGTTGTTACTGGTAAATGTCTCTCCATGGTAAACTGGACAAGGGACTTGGGCGGCAAGGGCTCTTTCTGCAGAGCGTGTCAGCAGGTGCTTAACATTTAAGTGTGTGGGCTTAAGCCCTGTTGAGTCATCCGACATCAAATGCTTTGCTGAACTTGGGGCCCTGGACCTGCGTTCTGGGGATGAGCAGCCATAGGATATACGCTGCTACCCCAGCTGGCTTTCGCCGCTTGGGGGGTTCTCTCAGAGAGACTAAGCGGTGCCCTTGCTGCGAGGGACTTCAAGCGGTAGAACTGAGATAATACACGAGTGGTGTTTATGCGGCTGTCTGTGTTCTGGATCAGGGGCGTAGGTAGCGGTGTTCAGCTCCCAGAGCTGTGAGACTGGCATCCTCACCACAAATGAGTTCCTTTACATTTGTGAAAGTGGCATAAACTGAGAGCATCATTCTGGATTCCTTCTCAGGCCCTCAATTAGCAGGGTGGAGCCTTGGCACAGCGTGGTAGGACCATGCAAATCAGTAGGCTGCTAGAGAGGTTATAGAGGATGTCCCCTTTGTTCCTCTTTGCTTATCTGCAGGAAACAGTGAAATGGAGGTGTTTCTTCACCAGTATCTCCTTGACTTAGAAAATGGCTTCTCAACCATCTTATTTATTTACTTATTTTGCGGGGAGAAGGGAGGGATTTCATTTGGGTTTTGTTTTTTTTAATTAAAAGGCTTAGATAAGTTAAGCAGAAGTTTGTTTTCAATTCAAAACAGTTTCTTCTTGGCAGATCCTGTGCGCTCCTCCCTTCTTACTCTTTAAGGGGGAAAGTAAGCGTTAGAAATGCGGGCGGGGCCCAATAGGGACTAAATAAAGCCTTAGCAAAATATTAAACAAAAAAAAAATCGCACACCACATTTTTCAGTTTAAAGATTAAAAGAAAAATGTTGTTTCCCTCCAAATAGTACAAGAAAAAGAAGATCTTGAAAGTTATAGAAGCCAGCCTCCTTTTCTGCCTAATCCTGTTTTTCAACTGGTCCTCAAATTGAACGATGTTAGGGAACAGGGTAGGGAAGTTTTTTTGCAGGCTAAACAGTTTGCCGACACTGCTCCACTTCAGATCCATCTTGTTTCAGACAGGAAAGCAAAGAAATCCCAGTGTGTGTTAGTGGGTAGAAACAAGAGATGCAGCATCTCCCTTTGCACACTTAAGACTCAGAAGGGAGCTGGGATCTCCCATGCCCAACACCACCCAAAAGCCCCAGCCTGGCAGTTTGGTACCTGCCAAGATTTTTCTGAGGCTTGCAGCAGCGTGGATAAAAGCCCTTGTAAAACCACCATCTTCTGCTTCAGCAACAGCTCTCGGTGCAGCGCCTCCTGCAGATTAAGTAAGAGATCCAGACTCATATAGGTTGCATCTACACATTCAATTAATGCGCATTACCTAGGGTGCATTGAACCAAGTATCTCAATTGTGGGGTACTAGAAAAAAATGAGAATTAACCTGTTTTAATGCACATTAGCTAAAGAGCACATTTTTTTGATGCATTAAAATAGGCCAACGTTCATTAAAGCATGTGTGTAGACATTGTTCTAGTGCCCAAAGCTCACCAGAACATCCCAGATAAACCCATTTAATCCCCAGGACTTCTTCCAGCTATTTTTCACTCCCCCCTGTATTTGAGAACCTATTTTCTGGACTACAGGGATTGCTTCTTTGGTTCTCCTGGCCATGCTAACACTAGATGGGGATTACCAGCTTAGTAGAAGTATTGTGTTTTACATTTGCCTTTCACCTACTATTAGAACTGTATTTGTGGGTTTTTTGCATACTTACCTTGAGGTAGTCGGAAAGCTGAATTATTTCCTAAAAGTAAAAGAAAGGTGCATTAACAACCCAGGATATCACTTGATATTTTTTTTTTTGGACCGAGTGGAATGGGAGATTAAAAAAACAAAGCAAAAAAAATCCAAAAATAAAAAAACCCCAAATCAATTCGTAAAAGACTAAAATTTTGCAAGAAACAGTGACAAGTGGAGGAGTTTGAGTCCGGGAAGTCTGGAGGCCAATAATGGGTGTATATAGACAGTCCTCTTCTAGTGCAACAGAAGCAGTAGTTTCATAGGTCTCAGTTTCCAGCATACTTTGTCAGCTGTCTTCTAGGAGTAATTTCTTCTTTGTTTACATAAATTGTCTCTTTGATACGAGGGACAGGGGATTCTTAGGTATTTCTCTACCAGTTCTTGTGTTCTGCTTACCTTATCCAACACTGCTATTCCACAACTAAGATAAGAGAGAGAAAAGTTATTAAGGTACACATGATACAGATTTTGTGGAAGAGACCAGAGCAATGGGTACATTAAAGAGGTACATTAAGAATATCCACTAGACAGAGGTCCAGCCAGAAAGATTAGTATAGGGTGACAGGGGCAGCTCTCAGGGCTGGATCTCCTGCCAGCCCGCCCACCTGTGTCTATGGGGCAGTCCATCCAGTCTCACCTGCCATAACTTTGCTGTTCTCTAACATATGGGAAACTATTAGTGCCCCAATGCCAGGGGGTGCTATGTGCAGCTCCAACCTCCCCTACACCACAACCCATGCCTTGCAGATGGCATCATAGTTCTTATGATCTTCAGCCCCACACTGGGCCCCA
Organism: Crocodylus siamensis; assembly: GCF_052110815.1. Lineage (NCBI taxonomy): Eukaryota > Metazoa > Chordata > Crocodylia > Crocodylidae > Crocodylus > Crocodylus siamensis. The sequence goes on from NC_143407.1 coordinate 2,164,264, forward strand.
TAATCCTCCAGTCTGGACCCCAACTGGATCTCGGCAGCATACTCCACCCTCATTCTGGGTGGTCTCACTCCCTGAACTCTTCCTCCTCTCAAGTGTGGCCCCCACCCCAGACCTTTGGCCTCACCTCCAAGGCCAATCTGAACCCTAAGCCCTCAGCTTTGGGTGTCCCTCTGGCCCTTTTGACCCATCTGGTCCTGGCCCCAGCATCAACCAGTCAAGGGTGCCTTAAAGCCAGGCTTCTAAGCATCTAGCCCGCTTTCTCACCCAGGTCCACCTTTTCAGCCCTACTATAGAGTTACCCACCTAGTTGTGGGAGCTGGAGTTATTAAGGCACCCCAGCACCCCTTTCACAAAGAAGGTAACTGGCCTGGCATTTCCTGGGGGCTCCCACATCACTAGGAGCCCCATCAGGTCACCCATCCCCAGCAGGATGCAGTTTAAGTCGTGCCCAGGACCAAGAGCCTCCTAGCCATCCCCATAAACTCCTGCTCTTACCTCCTGGTTGTTCCTGCTGCAGCTACACTAGGTAATGCTCTTACCTGAGCAGGCAGCAGCAGACTGCAGCCCTTACATACTAGGTTCTCCCAATGCCTGCCACCATCAGACACCTGCTGGATGCCTGACCCTGCCTGTAAAGTGGCAGGTGCCAGCAATGCCCTGCCACATATAGCAGTAAATAATGCTAATGCAAAGTGATTCTCCTACAGAGCTTTCTTTATGACAGCCTCAGGGTATTTATTCTGCAGCAATCTCTAAATTCACCTCCCTACTGAGGAAAGCTTTCAATTGGATAGGTGACCAAATACTTACTCTGTTTGCTGGCTCGAGTCTTTCTTTATTGTGCTAGAATCTGCAAGTGTCTGAGTGCCTGTGGAAATAAAATTGAGATGATGTGGTTCTGGTTCCTAAGTTGTAAATAAGTAGTATGATCGCAGCCATTCACACTTTCCTTCCACATTTAAGTATTGCTGAAATGCAGCCATTTCTAGGGTGAAACATGGCAGTTGAAACCAGCGTACAGCAACACACCCTAATTTAACACAAGAGGCATGAAGAAATCTGTCCACAGTCAAAGCTGGAAGTGGGAGATAAGCAATTAGACGAGTCAGAAGTTGGCCAAGGCCCTGGTAAACAGTCCTGCCCCTGCATAAAGCAGCAGCGCTTTTTAAATTGGGAAGGGGCCTCCTCTTCATATCGGAGATGAACAATAGCTCCTCCAGCACCATATTGACAGCTGGCTGGGGTACTGATTGCCTCTGTAGAGAGCATCATCTACCAAACTGGTGTGTTCGTCATATCTGGTTCAGAAAGGGCTGATCAGACCTGCTTGATAAACAATAACTTCTCTTTAAGCACTTGCATGGAGCTACTAGCAAGAGGAGCTTTGCATTATGTTACTAGGGGGTCACATCCTGCTCCTATATCATTGCAGTTCAAAGGACTCCAAGATTTCTGTGATGCAGGATGAAGCCCACGGTGAATGGACACCTAAGAATATTCTTTTGCAATGGAGGCAGGCTTTCTCTGCCTGCTCTAAAAGATTTCCCTCGAGCTTTGGAGGCTTGAATACAACGCTGTCTTGACCTGAGCCACCCTGAATTTGGTTTTACAAAAGCTTGCCAGCCTCACTTCCCCTCTGTACCTTGGCTACGTTTGGAGATTTCTTTGCTGAAGAAGCTTTCTGACGAAACACCACAGAAGCGTGAGTTGCTTTCTGCAAGGGGCACTTTGAGGCTGGGCTGAAGGTGTTTGTGATGCAACAAAGGCATGCTGTTGTTCCAGGAGACCTGAAATGAAAAGTTAATTGCATTTATTTAAAATAAACTGTTAAATATCAGGAGCCAAAAAGGTTTATGTGCTTGTATACAAGGTTCTTCCATAGATTGTGCGGCCAGCCTGGGAAATATCAGTGGTGGAGACTGAAGGAGAGGGTGAGAGCAGGCTCTGGGCATAATTTTTCAGAGGTGCCAAGTACCTGCAGTGGAGTCAGTGTGAGGATTTGGTCTATGTGGTGGAGAAGCCGCTGGCAGAGAGGCTGAGAGGGAGATCAGCAGACAGGGAAAGAGGGGCTCTCTGACAGGCCAGGAGGCCAAAGGCTTCTCGGTTCATACTGAGAACTGGGGAAAAGCTTTCAATGGTCCTAAGTTAGCAGTCCTTATCTGATACCAGTGCTAATGACTAGCTCTCCACACGCATATGTATTTGTTCCATTCTCCTCAGAGGTGCAATGAGTATTTTCTGGACTGCTAGTAGTCAGGGCCTGCTTTAATTTTCTCCCCACGACCTCCTCTTCTTTGCAGATCCCCTGAGGGCTCGGATGGGGGTGAAGGGGAAAAGCATGTCGATGCAGCCACCAAAATATAGTCTGTCAAAGGCATCAGTGCCACATGCATGGAGATACTTGTTCCAGGTTCTTGTTGACTGCCCTGGGATTAATGCTAGTATGCATTGGGGGATGTACACTAAATAATTGCCCTGCACATTTGGGCATTATACAGGAGACCAAAGGGCTTGGCCAGGCTTGTGGTCTCTTCAGTTGTTGTTTTACTGTCTTTGGTCACTCACTGCAACTTGGTCTTTTAGATAACAATACTGGGTAAGAGGCCAGGGGGTAGAAAGGAAAGAAGCTGAAAGTTTCCTGGCTGCCTGTGTGACACTAGAGCCTTCACACAGGAGCTTAATTTTCAATAAGTGCATTAGTGCATCTGTGTTGGACTAACGTGGCTACCTACATCTCACTGCTGGTTGGGTGCAACATGGAATAGGGCCTGCTGTGCAAAAGGATACGGAAATTAGGGAACAGTCAAATGCTTGCTATTGGAGAACATTAACATGATTGAAGACAACAGCAGGAAGTCATGTTTCCATGTGATCAACTGAAAAAGCTAAATGCTTATGATAGTAGTCCCAGCCTTTTGGTGGGAATGTGAAAGAATTATGCACAAGGGGGAGGAGTTGGTTTGCTGTCAAAATGGAGGTTTGCGCTGTGAGACATGGCTGCAAGTCTCTGGGATCAAAACTCAGAATATGGAGTGCAGAAGAAGCAGGTAATGAGTGGCATGATAAAATGTCACCCTGGATTGAGTATATGGAGTCTAATGGCAAAACTGGAACTTTCCTTCCAGTGCTTCCTGGCTCTGACCCCACTCCCGTGTTGACCTCGGTGGACATGGCATGCCCTCGTACGAAGTCACTCAGCACCCATGGAAAACGTGTGACCCCGTTACCTGGAGGGTTGTGGATGCTCTCAGATCCATCCGTGACCATACGCTCAGGGGAGTCCATGTTCCACCGTCTCGTCCCAGAGGCACTTGTATTCCCGTGGGAGGCCTCCCTTGTTTCTTGTCTTCTTCAGTCACTAGGTTCCTTCTTCTCAGGAACTCCTGCTGGCGGGAGCTCTGGGACTGCTCCTTCATCTCTTTCTTCCTGTATTGTCCCATACGGCGACACGTGGTCACGTTGTTTCGCCTCCGCAAGTTCTCGCGTGTCTCTTGTCGCCGCTCACACCTTTCTTCATAACTCTCCTTCCGACTCCTGCACCGATGAAGGGTCTTCTCAGGTCGACCGATCATGGTGTCCACCGATGCTATCCTAGCCTCTAGCTCTGTCCCGGCGGCTTGGGTGGAGCTCTTCCCTAACGAAAGTAAGAAAGAGAAAGACACCAAAAGTAAGTGTCTTTCTGGACACTTTACAAAATAAATTAGTGCATATGAGACTTTTACAGATGATGGACGCCAGGTCTAAGACATAGGCACAGTTCTAGAGTGATGCCCGCTGCATCCATGGAACAAGGCTCTCTCATGAAATACAGATGTGCTGACAGAAAATAACCATTGTGTCTCTGTCCCTGAATGCACATGCGTGTGCTAATATGGGGTACTCCTTGAACTGGAAAATCAACTTCAGTTTCACTCATGTCTTAAGTGACGAGACTTATTCTGCAATCTATTAAATCTTGCCATTATCAAATCTTTTCTGCTATTCTTCTTTGCTCGGTCTTACCCTCCTGTTTCTAGTTATAATCCCTTATCCTATTTAAATAAATAGACAAGCAACAACAATGATTTCTCATACTTCTGTAGTGATAGGTTTGTAGTTTGTTCCTGCATGCCTGTGTTTTTCCAGCCTTTTGTATAGGACCCAATACAGGTGTGGGAAGTTTTGCTACTAAGCGTTTCATGCAGCTGCATGCATTTGTAAATCCTGCTTGCCTTGTGCAAGCACAGAGGTGCCTGGGGAAGGAAGAAAGTGTTACTGCATTGCATGGATATGTACAGAATCTCATTTTAAAATCCCTGTTTGCTTCCATGCCATCACCTTAAGGAACTCATAGCCTCTGAAGATGATGCTCACCTCCAACATGACCGTGCTCCTTCTATTATCCCCTCTGTCCCACAACTCACCTTTTGCAGTAGCTTGACTTAAAGGCTACATTACACTTTGTGCTTCACACGTTCTCCTTCCTTTTCTGTCACCAAGGCTTGGCTAGCTGTAACTGTGTCCTGAATTCGCCCAGCTAGTAACACTGCATCCAGTCCCCTACTGCTATAAATAACATCACTCCAGCGAGAGACTGGTGGCTGCAAGAGTGGAAGCAAGAGGAGTCTGGCACTGCACGGTCCAGGGAGTCATTTTTGCTTCCACTTCCGTTGGCCTAAGCAAAGCAGGCAAGTCGCGCCAGAGGCCTGTACTAAGAATGAGCTCCTTTGTTTAAGCATTACTTCCCTACAGGGTAGGGTGTTGGTGGGCAGGGTGAGCTATAGCCCCTTCCCTCTCTACCCAACTGCAAGCTTCATTGTTCTTGTTTTCCTGGATTGTGGCCACATGGAGGGTATTTGGGTCTTTGTCGCTTCCTCGGGGAGAGAGAAAATGGAACGCAATGCTCATACTGACAAAAGCCCCAAAACTAATATTACTCTACTTCATCCAAACTTTCATTGCCAGTTAAGGGATTCCCTGTTCCTTGATCCAGCTGGATAATCCTTGAGCACGTTCCGTGGACGCTGCTTGAGCTCGCTACGCTTCTACCCAGGCGCTTGGGGTTGGATAGGTGCTTGGGGGAGTGAGAGTGTCTGCCACTCCCATGGTGTGTGCTGCTTGCCAGTCCAAGCATAACTTTTGCCTTTTTTATTTTCAACGGCTGCGCTGGAACAGTTTTTATTCTGGCTTCTCTGATCTCTTACGAGCTGTGCGGCAGCCCTGGGGCTAGAATAGCTGGCTGGCTTTCCATCAGATAAGAGGATCCAACTGAGAAGCTGGTGCTCGTGTTATTCATCTAGCAGAGTTAGTGTGGATTCTCACTGGTGCAAGGGGGAAAAGCAACAGGTCCCCAACTCTAGTACTTTCAAAAGGGCTCAGAACCAGCAGAGTAATCGCAAGCCTTTGGTGCAGGGTGGGATTCTCCAAGGCATGTAGCATTGGCCCAGCTGTACCAATGAGGTCAATAAGGGCAGGGCGTAGGCAGGGCTGGAGACTCTGGACAATCCCAGATTTACAAACTGTTTAGTATCATATTGTCCAAGCCCTGGCATTCAGTTATAAGTATCCTACATCTGACCTCAGAACAAAATGTTCCCCTGAGTCGACTGGGACTAACACTGATCTGAATTGCTCTCCTCCTGACTTACACCAGCGCAGCTGTGATCTGGATTCACCACTTTGCCTACACCAGTTTCAAAATACGAGGGAAGCTTCTGGTTGGAATATGAAGAATTGCCTGGTTCTAGGTTTCAGTTTCAAATTGGATTGCAAGGCTGTGGACCATACATGGCAATGTACATTCATGTGACAGGTATGTAAATTGGTACTTCTGTGTCACGCATGAAGTCTTTGTGGCCAGGCTTACATTGCTGGAACAGGTGGCTCACAGTCTGTTAGTAAAGTCCATTCATAGCAAACATAGTCCAGATTCTCATTAGCATATATTACATTGTTTTCATAGCAAATGCTCATAATATTCTTTAAATGTTATCTTCAGCTTGGCCACTTGCTTCACAATGGTGCTCAGAAAAACCCTCAAGAGTTGAAATGTAGACAGATGGGGACAGGTACAGAAAATCAAATTCCTCAGCAAGCCCTTTCAGGCTCCTGTTTTCATCTCTCTCTTTCCCCACCGCCACTTGTATAACTCTCATCAGCGCTGTACCTGAGAGCTACATTTTGAGAAAAGAGGGGGGCTTCAATTAAAGTGAGACAAAGAAAAATTGATTTTAGGAGCCCAAAGAAAAATGAACACAAGAAGCAATTTCATTCTATATTCTTTTGTCTTCAGTGGTTGAGAAATTGCTGACTCTGATGGAAAACTTAAGGCAACTAATGTTTGTAAGGTGGGTTGAGGATTTTTATAGTAAAACTTGCCCTCCGAAAAGCTACATAACTATAACAGAATCAAAATAGAAGCATACATTTCTTATGCTGCCATGTTGTACTAACTAATTTCCTTTTGAATTGAAAGGGACTCCAGTCCAGTAAGATGATATCCTTTTCTTGTTTGTAAGTAGGCAAAATGCATGCGTATAAACAATCAGTCTGTTGCTTCACAACCTCATCCATCCAACCAAGAAAATAAAGACTCAAATGATTACACTGAAAGACAAAAATCACCTTCCGGATGATTAGGTTGCACTATACGTTTGTTCTTTGCTCACATTTGTTTAGAGATGTGGTTTACCCTTAGAGCTTTTGATGTTCCTGTAATATCCCTAATTCTAATCTCATTTTCCAGTCCCCTCCACCAGGGTCTCTGAAACATTATTGGGGTGAACTTTCATTCCGAGAAGTCATTAAATGCAAAAAAACAATCATTTCTATACAGCTTTCTTGCTTCTGCCTCAATGCCATCCTACTTCGGACCTCCTCTCTCATGCTCCCTTGTGTACACACATGCACAGACCCTTTCACAGCACAGCAGGCTGGTGCTGGGTCTGGTGAACAGCTGCACAGGCTCTGAAGTAGACAGACAGACAGATGAGGCCTGTGCTAACACCCTGGACGTACACATCCTGAAAACCTGAAAGCAACAACTGGACCTGGCTGTGGACAACACATCTTGGGACAAAACGTATAGAAATGTCCCTGCTCCCTCGTCTGTCAGGCCAGGGCAGAAATCTCTTTCTCTGCCGGTATCTTCCCACAGTTAAAAAGTGTCTCATCCAAGGCCGGAATTAGGGTGCTGAGCCCTGCACATCCTGTGTGAGCCTTATGCGCTGGGAAGCCGCCCATTACAAACAGTGCCGTTGCCTTCCTGCCTGCTCCAAACATACACTTTGCAGAACCTCCCAACTATGCATCCTGAGACTTTTTTTGTATTTCTCTTGGATTTAACACAGATCCCTTTTAGAGCAAGAAAGGAGCAAAAAGAAAAGTGTGGTCCATTACTCACCGAGCAAGCTGCTGAGGCCTCTCTGACAAGCTACCGGTTTTGTTTTCTTCCACTACCACCCCAAGTCAACCATCCCTTGTTAACCAGCATGCCCTTTATCTCCCCTTTGCATGCTGTGCCACTCCTCCCTCCAAGGGAAATGAATAAAAGGAAACCCCAACTTGCTGTTAAGTTACAACTTCCCACGCCACTAACGTGGGCTGAGACCGACATACGTTACCCGCTTCTCCTGTGTCAGGGCTTGTTGCTGTTCATCCACAAAGAGCCGTAGAAGTGAAGGTCTTACCTGGCTCGCGATGGAAGCCCAGAGGTGGACGCACGAAATCACTGATCTTCTCCCCAACCTCTGTTAAGCTTCAAGGCAGAAAGAGAAGGCTGGATACTGGGGTATGGGGCATTAACTGACATCTCCATTCCAGCGACTGCATTGTGCTGCCATTTTTTTTTTTTAATACAACAGGAAATGTGCTAAACCACAATGCTTAACCCCGGTTCCTGTCTTGTTAGTTTGTGACATGGTACAAAAAGCTAGCAGGCAACTTGAAGCCAAGTTCAATATGGTGGTTTGGTTATCTTGAGATGTAAGAAGCCTGGACTTTTGCTATCAGCAGCCACTGTTATCCCTCACAGCACATGGAAGCGGTGCATGGATCCAGGAAGCTATGCCCACAGCACAGCAGGTCTTTTATTATGCTTGCTGATCCCTGCTAATTCCAAGGGGTCTGGGGTTAGGTAATTCCACCCAGGGTATAACAGCAGTTGGTGTGAATGGAGTAACCCTGGAAGAAATCCCTAGGAGAAGCTTAGCTCGGGTGACATGGCTCAGCGGTGTGTAACATTGCTTCCATTTTGTCTGCCGATGAAACAGCTGCCTTGGGAAGAGGAAGGTGTTTGTACACTAATCCAGCGTACACGTGCGTCTGTATGCTGTGCTAGAACATGGCAAAGATGCAGCACTTTTAGGGTACATTTGTGTGATTAACCATTTGGCCATCAATGAAAGAATGCCTTCAAAAAGGTCCTGATGCAAAGCTCCTTGAATTCAACGGAAAGGACCTAACTAACCTGAATTGGGCCCGAAAGGAATAAACAAGTCTCTTTCAGATTTCTGTGTTTCAGGTAGACTCCCCTCCAGTTCTTCATGTGTCCTTGGCAAATACTTTATTATGCCAGCTTAGCTTTAATTTACACTGTGTTTCAATTACTCCTTTTTCATTTTTTTTTTAAACTTCAACTGAGATGTTATAAAATGTAATCAGCAGAGACAAAAAGAACATGCACATATCATGTGATCCAATAACATAGTTAATGATGCTTTTTAGATATTTAGCGTTGTTGAGTTTGAGGACTCCCTCCTAACTTCACTGATGGATAATGTGATCCCTAAAACTTTAGATGTCCTCAGCTCCCATTGAAATCACTGGGAACTCAATATTTGGCTTGCAGGGAGTTTTGGGTAGTTGTCTAACTCAGAACTGATCCCAGTCCATCCAAATGCTATTATCTGCATTAAGCAATGCTATTAGCTCTTGCAAGAGGTCACTTTGGGTAAGTATATAAAGACAAGCAAGATACAGCCCAGTCCCTGTTCATGGCACCTATGCATTGCCGCGGTGGAAGTGAGGAGTAATAATGGCATCAGTTCAGTAGGAAAGGATGCTATGGAGCCTGGTGTTCCTCTCACTGGAACATAGGAAGAGGAGAACCAGGCCCTATGTTAAAGGGAGTTCATCTTGGGTTTTCCTAACATGTTGAAAATAGATGTCTTACATAGTGGCTCTTCTTGGGACTCCGTGTGATGAGGAGCCTAGAGATTTAGTACTAAAAGTCACGAGGGCTCTTGGAAGAGCAGGAGGCATGTTGGGGGCTGCAATGGAGCGGGCAAGGGCCACCTCCTCCTTCCAAGAGCAGATCCAAACCCATCCACTGTTAGTTGTGCCCTCTCAGCCCGGGAAATGATTTTGCTGCTTTAAGCAAGCCTCATCTCCAGAGAGGAAATGGAGGCGGGTGGGAGGAAAAGTTAAGGATAGTCAGTATTGTCTCAGTGGTGTAGGTGCCTAAGCCACTTTGAAAGTCAGAGGCATTTCCAGCTTCTAAGAACATGACTACGCAGCAGCCCATGAGCTTGTGGGCACACGTGTTAAGCCTATGCAGGGGCTGACTGCCCAGCCACATGAATAAGTCTGTACGCGGGTGCAGTTGCATGGGGATGACGCTGGGGTCTACGAGGGCGCGTGCCGGCATGCTTAGAGCTGGATCTGTGCTAGGAACCCGCTTTGTCAATGTCACTGAGGCACTTTGGAAAATCCCACCAGAAATGCTCGTTTTACAGACCAGAAAATACCTGTATTTACCTCTGTGCTCATGCCATTAGTCGTTTCCTAATTAGGCCTCAATGCATATTACCAGCTATGTTCTTTCGACCTTTTCTATGTCCATAATATTTCTTGTGAGAGAATCCAGGAAGTCAGGGACCCAGTCTCTTAATATGAGGGGAATTGTCACAGAGATGTAGGGATAGTGCAGTTCCCGTTGACGCAGCGCTCCACTCTTGATAATCTCCAGAGCACACTCTTCTTTTGGTGCAGGTTTGTTACGTATCACATGGGACACTACTTTCATAGCTGATTCTGGAGTGGAGGATAGAAGAAAGAAAACTGTTATCAGACATGTGCATTGCCTGTGGAATCTAATGCTCTATGATTTCAGAGGCGTTTGAAATTGCATGTTATTGTGGAAAATAATGCCTGACTAGAGGCACTGAAGAAGGAGGAGACCAGTTAGGTAAAAAGCTCATCACCTGACCACGACTCTTTCCTCATCAGCAAGGTCCAAGTAGCATCGGTCTTACCAGTATTGATGAAGCCAAGGATGCAGAGCGTGATGGAAACGTTGGTGTTCTGAAGAGCGAATTCCTGCCTCAAGGAGCTGAAAAAGCCATCCAGGGCAAACTTAGTCGCGGAGTATGGAACAGCGAAGGGACACCCGACTTTACCTAGGAAAAAAGGTTAAGTTTCATTCGTACTACTGCATAAAGTTTGCTTTCACTGGGGGAAAAAACATTGTGAAAAGTAAAACCTGCGTTGATGTTTCTAGGCCAGCCCTAGGGACACAGCCCAGAAATACAAAGGACCCTTAGAGAGCTGGGTACCTGATCCCAGTAGTTTCCAACCCTTTTAGAGATCCTTCTAAGTCAGGCAGCAGTGTTAGCCTCCACCTTCTGCATCCCTGACAGTTGTAATCAAATATGCCCAAGGGCGGGGATGATGAACAGAGCAGTTGTCTCTCTGTGGCCCCTTCAGTCCCCAGAGATTATGATAGGGGCCCTATCACTGGGATAACTCACATGCAATAGAGAACTACCAGCTAGGGGTCAGCTTGGTACTGAATTTGATCCACCGACACAAAGCAAACATCTGTGGGCAGCCAAAGGGCCGATCCAAAGAGGAATCCACAGCCTTCCCTTTTGCAGTTGGACTGTAATTCTAGTTCTGGGAGAACTGTAGCCTCGCTCTTATGCCTGAGTGTGGAGGTGCTGACTGTCCATCAATTGGAGGCAAGCACCCTAGAAAACCAAATGGGGACTGAATGGAGCAAAGTGGGTATCTCCCACCAACCCCCTGGGAGTACTCGGTTTTCCACACTGTGGAAAATCATCCTATACAATCTTAACCCTGGATCATAGCTGACCTAAAATGGAGGAAACCACCACGATGCTGCCCCCACTCTCCTTGAGCATCGGCAGGGCAGAGACGGTCATGGCCACGTAGCTGAGAAAGTTAGTCTCGAGGAGCTTCCGCACGTGCCTGACGTCCCCGTCAAAGTAGTGAAAGTACGAGCTGCCGATGTGATTGAGGATCAACATGTCCAGGCCTCCTGCAAAGCAAGGGGTTGCTTTAGGGTGGGTGGAGTGAAACGAGGATGGAGATGCAGCCCAACCCTGTTTCATTTGCTATATATGCTTTCTTATAATAGCTGTGAATCCTGTGGTCATCCATCCCTCGAAACAGAGCGTGCATAGACTGAATATTTTAAAAGCACAAGTCTGCTGCTAGCAGACTTGTAATTCAGGGCAGTGGCCTTTCCTCTCTGAAGCTGGGTCCAAGCCCTGAGCCTGCTCACCAGTGTGAGTGCAGTTGTCACCCAAGTCATCCCAGGTCCGGTCCTCAGCGTGCTACAAAAGCTCAGATGCAGTCGTCCTGCTCGGCTCGTTCAGGGCACGGAGGGGGAGGAGTCCAGCAGGGTTGCCTGGGGGCTCACAACTGGCACAGCATAGGCCACGCTGAGATGCGCATGCTTGCAGAGCCTTGGGCAGTGCTGTGTGATGTGAACAGCAGGGTTGCTGCTGGCCAGAGCTGATTGACAGGCTGGGATTGCTCTCGTGAGAGGTGCTGGGATTCAGAGGCAGAGCATGAGGGGCACGTAGGATGATAACCAGGAGCACGCATCAGATCGAGGCTGCGTGGCAGAGCTGTGGGGCTTGAACCACAGATGCTGTGGTTACTGTCACCCATTAGCAGGGGAAGGACTGGGACAGCAGGGGATACTGGTCCTCAGAGCAGAGTTGCACTGGCAGAGCCGTGCACTGTCTGTCCACACTAGCTCTCATGCGTGTATTCCTATCCAAGCAGCACTCAATAACAGTAAAAACCCCCCCAAAATACCTTAAGAGTGAGAAGAGTTCAAGAAATCCCTCCCTTCTCCCCTATCCTGTCCTAGTTGGCATGCATATAAGATAGACCATGACATAGTTAAGGAGTGACAGGGCCTCTCCACATTGCCCCATGGCAAGGGACTGCTGGTGGTTTCCAGGCCGCGAGCAGTTAACGTACCCAGTAACTCTTCCGCCACCTTCACCACGTGCTCAGCAAAGGCCGTGTCCTCCATGCTGCCACTCACGTGCCGCGCGGATGCTGCGCCCAGCTCTAGACACCGTGCAACGACCTGAAACGTGATCGGAACATTGTAGGAACCTGTTTCCCGTTGCCAACCCTCCGAGAGCCTGGCGTCACATCCCTGAGGGTCTTTGCGGGTTATTGTGTGGCTTGGGGGATACAGTGACTGCTTCGTGCATCCTTCAAGCGGCACAAAAGCAACATCTGGGAGCAAGACTGGAGCACGTGTGTGCAAACAAGAGTATCTACTGATGTGCAGCCATAAGCATGCACATCTGTGAGCGTGTATGTGCACGTTACGCCATTGTCCCACAGCAAGTCTGTGAGTGCGTGCATACCTATGTACCTGTGACACAAGACTAACCTTGGCATGTAAGTGTGTGTGTGCAGTGTGACAGGCATGCATATGTGAGTGCTCGGCTTGCCATTTACTTTCTGTAGCTTGGCCTCTGTCCGTGCCGTGATCAGAAGATGAGATCCCATCTGGGCCAGGTGGTAGGCCATTTGCTCTCCAATTCCGCTGCTTGCTCCCGTGACGATCACTCGCTTCCCTTTCAGCATCTCTGGAGAGGAAGGCATGAGGAGGATGACATGCCAGGACACCAAAGACATATTTTCTCTAGTGCCTACAGCAGTCATGAAATCAAGATGGGGAACAAGCCAACTCAGCCTGCTAACTGAGCAAGCCTGCTCAGAGGCAGCCGAGAGCCCCAGCTCCCCCTGCAACAAGCAATCTCTTTTTTCCTTCTCCAAGAAAAACTTCTGGAGAGAGTAGTTAACTTTGTTAAGGGAGTGCAGCAAGATTAAAAAAAACTCTGGCAGTGCCTTATTAACGTATCTCATCACAACTCCAGACATGAAAATGGGCCATGGGCTTTTTTTTTTTCTCCCAGAGTAATGAACCGTTCCAGCCATCTGGCAAAAATACATTCTTCCAACTTCACAAATCAAGAAAAGGTTTGTAAAATCTATTTTTAAATTACATTTTTTGTTAGCTCTTTTTGCAAAGGAAAAGGCATTTGATTCTGAGGATTAAAAGTCCTGGCTGTAAACTTAAAAAATACCATTCCTGGGTATTTCCTTGCGTGATGTAATGTGGCAGCTCTGCTGAAGCAGACGATTATCAGCACTGTTACAAATACCAGGACATACTTTGTTCCCAGCTCCGTACTGATCCTGCGCAAAAGGCTTGGCGCAGCTCGCTATGTCTTATTTGAAAACACATTTGCTTCTTAATTACTTACCAGGTTTGAAATCCTCCCTCGCTGAATAAAACCAGAAGGCCAGGACCAATCCCACAAAGGGAATGAGAATCTTTCGCAACTGACCCATCCCACTATAAGATCAGGAAATAAAACATGAAAGAGAAGGGAGAAAAACTGTCCGCAAAGCTGCTCCAGACAGAAGCAGCGGTGCCTATCCTTTAAAATGTGTCAGTGAAGCGAAAACAACTCCCAAACCTTTGGAAAATCGCAACGGCTGGAGCTGCTGGGGGAAGCAGAAGCTTTCATTTGCTCCGCTCTGGAGCTGATCAATCTCGGCCTAAGTGACCGTGTTGTTTTAGACTTTGCCTGGCTCTTTTTCATATTTCCTGTCCCTACGTCAAAAAAAGGAATTTTGCACAACACCCTGGAAGAGGTGTGTCCTTGCTGAACAGCATCAAGTTTCACTTTTGAGAACATTAGGGACGGGCTCCTGCAGGTGTGGTAGCCCCGTGTTTTATTGTGATGTGTTTGCTCAGCCATTGAGCCACCCTCCTCCTTGAATGCGAAGCAGAGAGAAAGGAGAACGCCATTCTAGCCTGGAGGTGTTTCCAAGTTTACAGGGGTTTGGACACGGGGAAAGCCACTGAGGCCCTGGGGTACAGTGTTCCTGCTGGGAACTCTTTGCTTCACACGCTGCAAGGCTCTGAAGTGACAGACGTTTGCCTTTGTGGATGCTGAGCTGTGGAAGCCACCTACCCCACAGAGCCCGGGAGATTTTGGGGGGGGAAATTTATTTGTATTCCAGGTCAAATGAGCCAAACCGGTTCCAAATCCTCTTGATTGAGCAAAACTCGATCATTCAAACACTGTATGTGGTGCTACAACCAGCAGGTATCCTCCACCCCACCCTTTTCAGCCTGGGGCTTCAGATGCTCCTATACCAATTGGCGAGCATCCTACATGCTGGTCCAAACCCGGAGGCCTCTGAGCCTCACTTGCCCTTAGCCAACGGCCCACAGGAGCAAGCTAAAGAAGAGTCCCCCATTTCCATAAAGTCAGCATGTAGCCGAGATGCTCCCACTGGAAGCTGGCCACAGGGAAGCTAATTGCAAGACTCTCATGGGATGCCCTGTCCGCAGCGCGCTGGACAGCAGTGCACCCTCCACTACACTATGCCATTCAGTCTGGGCAACCGACCAGTGCAGCAACTGCACTTGTTCTTAGATGCTTTCTTGATTTGGCTCGCTGTCCAAGTGGAGACTGGGTGATCAGACTGCCCCCCCTTGATGCCATCACCCCAGCTCTGGGTGAATGCTCCTTGGCAAGGGCCAGGGTTGAGCAGCTTGACTTACTGCTGTGTGGGCTGTACCTGTTGTGCAGAGAAATAAAGGTCTGTGCTGCCCGGAGCCGCTGCCTGGCAACTTTCACTAGCATTATATCCACTGCCAGGTTAAAGGGAGATGTCCCAGAGAGCTGCAGAGCAATATTCAGAGTCCCCGTGTGCACAGACTGCTGCCAGGTTGATCACAGAGGTCTTGCAACCCAGGGGCTACACTCTGTTCCTGGTTGACTCGTGCAACCCATGCCCCCTCATTTTGGCATCTTCTCTGAAACGATACGCCTTCTAAATGCTGTTTAGAAACGTTCAGGCTGTCCCCTCCTTAACAGAGCAGAAACAACTGGCCAAAGAATAAAGCAGGAATGCCTTGCCTTCTTCTCACGTCCCAATCTGATCACCCATGGAGAGGTTCGAGCTCATAATGGCAAGCTAAAATTGCGTGCAGTCCAGTCCTCTGGAGGAACCCTACAGTAATGAACCCCAGTGAGTTTTGGGGGCAGCTTTGAAATTCAAGAGGGTACGGGTTAATAATATACTTGGCAGGTCTGTGTGCTGCCAGGGTGCTATTGCTCTTGCCATGTAGATATTCCCTTTCTGTTTCCACTTGAATGGATGCTCTTTGGTAAGGAGGCTGCGAACCCTTTGGTAGGGAGGACACATCACCCCGTTTTGGGGAAACAGCTGTTTCCCAAGTCTCCTTCCTCTTTGTTCTAACACAGAGGTCATGGATTTGGCCAAGTCATGGTTTCAGTTGAATAAATGAAATAATAAATCCTTAGTCACAACCGGCACCTGTGCACAGGTGTGTGGGAAAAGCAAGGCCCTGTCTCATGAAGTCTTAACAGGGCAGGGAGGCACCTTGCTGGCTGATCTGTTCAGCAAGGCGTAATCTTTTGTAAGCAATAGCCTGTTTTGTCAGATGGTATCTTATCACCTCCGTGACATACACTTTGCAGAACCTCCCAATTATGCATCCTGAGACTTTTTTTGTATTTCTCTTGGATTTAACACAGATCCCTTTTAGAGCAAGAAAGGAGCAAAAAGAAAAGTGTGGTCCATTACTCACCGAGCAAGCTGCTGAGGCCTCTCTGACAAGCTACCGGTTTTGTTTTCTTCCGCTACCACCCCAAGTCAACCATCCCTTGTTAACCAGCATGCCCTTTATCTCCCCTTTGCATGCTGTGCCACTCCTCCCTCCAAGGGAAATGAATAAAAGGAAACCCCAACTTGCTGTTAAGTTACAACTTCCCACGCCACTAACGTGGGCTGAGACCGACATACGTTACCCGCTTCTCCTGTGTCAGGGCTTGTTGCTGTTCATCCACAAAGAGCCGTAGAAGTGAAGGTCTTACCTGGCTCGCGATGGAAGCCCAGAGGTGGACGCACGAAATCACTGATCTTCTCCCCAGCCTCTGTTAAGCTTCAAGGCAGAAAGAGAAGGCTGAATACTGGGGTATGGGGCATTAACTGACATCTCCATTCCAGCGACTGCATTGTGCTGCCATTTTTTTTTTTAATACAACAGGAAATGTGCTAAACCACAATGCTTAACCCCGGTTCCTGTCTTGTTAGTTTGTGACATGGTACAAAAAGCTAGCAGGCAACTTGAAGCCAAGTTCAATATGGTGGTTTGGTTATCTTGAGATGTAAGAAGCCTGGACTTTTGCTATCAGCAGCCACTGTTATCCCTCACAGCACATGGAAGCGGTGCATGGATCCAGGAAGCTATGCCCACAGCACAGCAGGTCTTTTATTATGCTTGCTGATCCCTGCTAATTCCAAGGGGTCTGGGGTTAGGTAATTCCACCCAGGGTATAACAGCAGTTGGTGTGAATGGAGTAACCCTGGAAGAAATCCCTAGGAGAAGCTTAGCTCGGGTGACATGGCTCAGCGGTGTGTAACATTGCTTCCATTTTGTCTGCCGATGAAACAGCTGCCTTGGGAAGAGGAAGGTGTTTGTACACTAATCCAGCGTACACGTGCGTCTGTATGCTGTGCTAGAACATGGCAAAGATGCAGCACTTTTAGGGTACATTTGTGTGATTAACCATTTGGCCATCAATGAAAGAATGCCTTCAAAAAGGTCCTGATGCAAAGCTCCTTGAATTCAACGGAAAGGACCTAACTAACCTGAATTGGGCCCGAAAGGAATAAACAAGTCTCTTTCAGATTTCTGTATTTCAGGTAGACTCCCCTCCAGTTCTTCATGTGTCCTTGGCAAATACTTTATTATGCCAGCTTAGCTTTAATTTACACTGTGTTTCAATTACTCCTTTTTCATTTTTTTTTTAAACTTCAACTGAGATGTTATAAAATGTAATCAGCAGAGACAAAAAGAACATGCACATATCATGTGATCCAATAACATAGTTAATGATGCCTTTTAGATATTTAGCGTTGTTGAGTTTGAGGACTCCCTCCTAACTTCACTGATGGATAATGTGATCCCTAAAACTTTAGATGTCCTCAGCTCCCATTGAAATCACTGGGAACTCAATATTTGGCTTGCAGAGAGTTTTGGGTAGTTGTCTAACTCAGAACTGATCCCAGTCCATCCAAATGCTGTTATCTGCATTAAGCAATGCTATTAGCTCTTGCAAGAGGTCACTTTGGGTAAGTATATAAAGACAAGCAAGATACAGCCCAGTCCCTGTTCATGGCACCTATGCATTGCCGCGGTGGAAGTGAGGAGTAATAATGGCATCAGTTCAGTAGGAAAGGATGCTATGGAGCCTGGTGTTCCTCTCACTGGAACATAGGAAGAGGAGAACCAGGCCCTATGTTAAAGGGAGTTCATCTTGGGTTTTCCTAACATGTTGAAAATAGATGTCTTACATAGTGGCTCTTCTTGGGACTCCGTGTGATGAGAAGCCTAGAGATTTAGTACTAAAAGTCACGAGGGCTCTTGGAAGAGCAGGAGGCATGTTGGGGGCTGCAATGGAGCGGGCAAGGGCCACCTCCTCCTTCCAAGAGCAGATCCAAACCCATCCACTGTTAGTTGTGCCCTCTCAGCCCGGGAAATGATTTTGCTGCTTTAAGCAAGCCTCATCTCCAGAGAGGAAATGGAGGCGGGTGGGAGGAAAAGTTAAGGATAGTCAGTATTGTCTCAGTGGTGTAGGTGCCTAAGCCACTTTGAAAGTCAGAGGCATTTCCAGCTTCTAAGAACATGACTACGCAGCAGCCCATGAGCTTGTGGGCACACGTGTTAAGCCTATGCAGGGGCTGACTGCCCAGCCACATGAATAAGTCTGTACGCGGGTGCAGTTGCATGGGGATGACGCTGGGGTCTACGAGGGCGCGTGCCGGCATGCTTAGAGCTGGATCTGTGCTAGGAACCCGCTTTGTCAATGTCACTGAGGCACTTTGGAAAATCCCACCAGAAATGCTCGTTTCACTGACCAGAAAATACCTGTATTTACCTCTGTGCTCATGCCATTAGTCGTTTCCTAATTAGGCCTCAATGCATATTACCAGCTATGTTCTTTCGACCTTTTCTATGTCCATATTATTTCTTGTGAGAGAATCCAGGAAGTCAGGGACCCAGTCTCTTAATATGAGGGGAATTGTCACAGAGATGTAGGGATAGTGCAGTTCCCGTTGACGCAGCGCTCCACTCTTGATAATCTCCAGAGCACACTCTTCTTTTGGTGCAGGTTTGTTACGTATCACATGGGACACTGCTTTCATAGCTGATTCTGGAGTGGAGGATAGAAGAAAGAAAACTGTTATCAGACATGTGCATTGCCTGTGGAATCTAATGCTCTATGATTTCAGAGGCGTTTGAAATTGCATGTTATTGTGGAAAATAATGCCTGACTAGAGGCGCTGAAGAAGGAGGAGACCAGTTAGGTAAAAAGCTCATCACCTGACCACGACTCTTTCCTCATCAGCAAGGTCCAAGTAGCATCGGTCTTACCAGTATTGATGAAGCCAAGGATGCAGAGCGTGATGGAAACGTTGGTGTTCTGAAGAGCGAATTCCTGCCTCAAGGAGCTGAAAAAGCCATCCAGGGCAAACTTAGTCGCGGAGTATGGAACAGCGAAGGGACACCCGACTTTACCTAGGAAAAAAGGTTAAGTTTCATTCGTACTACTGCATAAAGTTTGCTTTCACTGGGGGAAAAAACATTGTGAAAAGTAAAACCTGCGTTGATGTTTCTAGGCCAGCCCTAGGGACACAGCCCAGAAATACAAAGGACCCTTAGAGAGCTGGGTACCTGATCCCAGTAGTTTCCAACCCTTTTAGAGATCCTTCTAAGTCAGGCAGCAGTGTTAGCCTCCACCTTCTGCATCCCTGACAGTTGTAATCAAATATGCCCAAGGGCGGGGATGATGAACAGAGCAGTTGTCTCTCTGTGGCCCCTTCAGTCCCCAGAGATTATGATAGGGGCCCTATCACTGGGATAACTCACATGCAATAGAGAACTACCAGCTAGGGGTCAGCTTGGTACTGAATTTGATCCACCGACACAAAGCAAACATCTGTGGGCAGCCAAAGGGCCGATCCAAAGAGGAATCCACAGCCTTCCCTTTTGCAGTTGGACTGTAATTCTAGTTCTGGGAGAACTGTAGCCTCGCTCTTATGCCTGAGTGTGGAGGTGCTGACTGTCCATCAATTGGAGGCAAGCACCCTAGAAAACCAAATGGGGACTGAATGGAGCAAAGTGGGTATCTCCCACCAACCCCCTGGGAGTACTGGGTTTTCCACACTGTGGAAAATCATCCTATACAATCTTAACCCTGGATCATAGCTGACCTGAAATGGAGGAAACCACCACGATGCTGCCCCCACTCTCCTTGAGCATCGGCAGGGCAGAGACGGTCATGGCCACGTAGCTGAGAAAGTTAGTCTCGAGGAGCTTCCGCACGTGCCTGACGTCCCCGTCAAAGTAGTGAAAGTACGAGCTGCCGATGTGATTGAGGATCAACATGTCCAGGCCTCCTGCAAAGCAAGGGGTTGCTTTAGGGTGGGTGGAGTGAAACGAGGATGGAGATGCAGCCCAACCCTGTTTCATTTGCTATATATGCTTTCTTATAATAGCCGTGAATCCTGTGGTCATCCATCCCTCGAAACAGAGCGTGCATAGACTGAATATTTTAAAAGCACAAGTCTGCTGCTAGCAGACTTGTAATTCAGGGCAGTGGCCTTTCCTCTCTGAAGCTGGGTCCAAGCCCTGAGCCTGCTCACCAGTGTGAGTGCAGTTGTCACCCAAGTCATCCCAGGTCCGGTCCTCAGCGTGCTACAAAAGCTCAGATGCAGTCGTCCTGCTCGGCTCGTTCAGGGCACGGAGGGGGAGGAGTCCAGCAGGGTTGCCTGGGGGCTCACAACTGGCACAGCATAGGCCACGCTGAGATGCGCATGCTTGCAGAGCCTTGGGCAGTGCTGTGTGATGTGAACAGCAGGGTTGCTGCTGGCCAGAGCTGATTGACAGGCTGGGATTGCTCTCGTGAGAGGTGCTGGGATTCAGAGGCAGAGCATGAGGGGCACGTAGGATGATAACCAGGAGCACGCATCAGATCGAGGCTGCGTGGCAGAGCTGTGGGGCTTGAACCACAGATGCTGTGGTTACTGTCACCCATTAGCAGGGGAAGGACTGGGACAGCAGGGGATACTGGTCCTCAGAGCAGAGTTGCACTGGCAGAGCCGTGCACTGTCTGTCCACACTAGCTCTCATGCGTGTATTCCTATCCAAGCAGCACTCAATAACAGTAAAAACCCCCCCAAAATACCTTAAGAGTGAGAAGAGTTCAAGAAATCCCTCCCTTCTCCCCTATCCTGTCCTAGTTGGCATGCATATAAGATAGACCATGACATAGTTAAGGAGTGACAGGGCCTCTCCACATTGCCCCATGGCAAGGGACTGCTGGTGGTTTCCAGGCCGCGAGCAGTTAACGTACCCAGTAACTCTTCCGCCACCTTCACCACGTGCTCAGCAAAGGCCGTGTCCTCCATGCTGCCACTCACGTGCCGCGCGGATGCTGCGCCCAGCTCTAGACACCGTGCAACGACCTGAAACGTGATCGGAACATTGTAGGAACCTGTTTCCCGTTGCCAACCCTCCGAGAGCCTGGCGTCACATCCCTGAGGGTCTTTGCGGGTTATTGTGTGGCTTGGGGGATACAGTGACTGCTTCGTGCATCCTTCAAGCGGCACAAAAGCAACATCTGGGAGCAAGACTGGAGCAAGTGTGTGCAAACAAGAGTATCTACTGATGTGCAGCCATAAGCATGCACATCTGTGAGCGTGTATGTGCACGTTACGCCATTGTCCCACAGCAAGTCTGTGAGTGCGTGCATACCTATGTACCTGTGACACAAGACTAACCTTGGCATGTAAGTGTGTGTGTGCAGTGTGACAGGCATGCATATGTGAGTGCTCGGCTTGCCATTTACTTTCTGTAGCTTGGCCTCTGTCCGTGCCGTGATCAGAAGATGAGATCCCATCTGGGCCAGGTGGTAGGCCATTTGCTCTCCAATTCCGCTGCTTGCTCCCGTGACGATCACTCGCTTCCCTTTCAGCATCTCTGGAGAGGAAGGCATGAGGAGGATGACATGCCAGGACACCAAAGACATATTTTCTCTAGTGCCTACAGCAGTCATGAAATCAAGATGGGGAACAAGCCAACTCAGCCTGCTAACTGAGCAAGCCTGCTCAGAGGCAGCCGAGAGCCCCAGCTCCCCCTGCAACAAGCAATCTCTTTTTTCCTTCTCCAAGAAAAACTTCTGGAGAGAGTAGTTAACTTTGTTAAGGGAGTGCAGCAAGATTAAAAAAAACTCTGGCAGTGCCTTATTAACGTATCTCATCACAACTCCAGACATGAAAATGGGCCATGGGCTTTTTTTTTTCCTCCCAGAGTAATGAACCGTTCCAGCCATCTGGCAAAAATACATTCTTCCAACTTCACAAATCAAGAAAAGGTTTGTAAAATCTATTTTTAAATTACATTTTTTGTTAGCTCTTTTTGCAAAGGAAAAGGCATTTGATTCTGAGGATTAAAAGTCCTGGCTGTAAACTTAAAAAATACCATTCCTGGGTATTTCCTTGCGTGATGTAATGTGGCAGCTCTGCTGAAGCAGACGATTATCAGCACTGTTACAAATACCAGGACATACTTTGTTCCCAGCTCCGTACTGATCCTGCGCAAAAGGCTTGGCGCAGCTCGCTATGTCTTATTTGAAAACACATTTGCTTCTTAATTACTTACCAGGTTTGAAATCCTCCCTCGCTGAATAAAACCAGAAGGCCAGGACCAATCCCACAAAGGGAATGAGAATCTTTCGCAACTGACCCATCCCACTATAAGATCAGGAAATAAAACATGAAAGAGAAGGGAGAAAAACTGTCTGCAAAGCTGCTCCAGACAGAAGCAGCGGTGCCTATCCTTTAAAATGTGTCAGTGAAGCGAAAACAACTCCCAAACCTTTGGAAAATCGCAACGGCTGGAGCTGCTGGGGGAAGCAGAAGCTTTCATTTGCTCCGCTCTGGAGCTGATCAATCTCGGCCTAAGTGACCGTGTTGTTTTGGACTTTGCCTGGCTCTTTTTCATATTTCCTGTCCCTACGTCAAAAAAAGGAATTTTGCACAACACCCAGGAAGAGGTGTGTCCTTGCTGAACAGCATCAAGTTTCACTTTTGAGAACATTAGGGACTGGCTCCTGTTACTGTGCTGTGTTTGCTCAGCCATTGAGCCACCCTCCTCCTTGAATGCGAAGCAGAGAGAAAGGAGAACGCCATTCTAGCCTGGAGGTGTTTCCAAGTTTACAGGGGTTTGGACACGGGGAAAGCCACTGAGGCCCTGGGGTACAGTGTTCCTGCTGGGAACTCTTTGCTTCACACGCTGCAAGGCTCTGAAGTGACAGACGTTTGCCTTTGTGGATGCTGAGCTGTGGAAGCCACCTACCCCACAGAGCCCGGGAGATTTTGGGGGGGGAAATTTATTTGTATTCCAGGTCAAATGAGCCAAACCGGTTCCAAATCCTCTTGATTGAGCAAAACTCGATCATTCAAACACTGTATGTGGTGCTACAACCAGCAAGTATCCTCCACCCCACCCTTTTCAGCCCGGGGCTTCAGATGCTCCTATACCAATTGGCGAGCATCCTACATGCTGGTCCAAACCCGGAGGCCTCTGAGCCTCACTTGCCCTTAGCCAACGGCCCACAGGAGCAAGCTAAAGAAGAGTCCCCCATTTCCATACAGTCAGCATGTAGCCGAGATGCTCCCACTGGAAGCTGGCCACAGGGAAGCTAATTGCAAGACTCTCATGGGATGCCCTGTCCGCAGCGCGCTGGACAGCAGTGCACCCTCCACTACACTATGCCATTCAGTCTGGGCAACCGACCAGTGCAGCAACTGCACTTGTTCTTAGATGCTTTCTTGATTTGGCTCGCTGTCCAAGTGGAGACTGGGTGATCAGACTGCCCCCCCTTGATGCCATCACCCCAGCTCTGGGTGAATGCTCCTTGGCAAGGGCCAGGGTTGAGCAGCTTGACTTACTGCTGTGTGGGCTGTACCTGTTCTGCAGAGAAATAAAGGTCTGTGCTGCCCGGAGCCGCTGCCTGGCAACTTTCACTAGCATTATATCCACTGCCAGGTTAAAGGGAGATGTCCCAGAGAGCTGCAGAGCAATATTCAGAGTCCCCGTGTGCACAGACTGCTGCCAGGTTGATCACAGAGGTCTTGCAACCCAGGGGCTACACTCTGTTCCTGGTTGACTCGTGCAACCCATGCCCCCTCATTTTGGCATCTTCTCTGAAACGATACGCCTTCTAAATGCTGTTTAGAAACGTTCAGGCTGTCCCCTCCTTAACAGAGCAGAAACAACTGGCCAAAGAATAAAGCAGGAATGCCTTGCCTTCTTCTCACGTCCCAATCTGATCACCCATGGAGAGGTTCGAGCTCATAATGGCAAGCTAAAATTGCGTGCAGTCCAGTCCTCTGGAGGAACCCTACAGTAATGAACCCCAGTGAGTTTTGGGGGCAGCTTTGAAATTCAAGAGGGTACGGGTTAATAATATACTTGGCAGGTCTGTGTGCTGCCAGGGTGCTATTGCTCTTGCCATGTAGATATTCCCTTTCTGTTTCCACTTGAATGGATGCTCTTTGGTAAGGAGGCTGCGTACCCTTTGGTAGGGAGGACACATCACCCCGTTTTGGGGAAACAGCTGTTTCCCAAGTCTCCTTCCTCTTTGTTCTAACACAGAGGTCATGGATTTGGCCAAGTCATGGTTTCAGTTGAATAAATGAAATAATAAATCCTTAGTCACAACCGGCACCTGTGCACAGGTGTGTGGGAAAAGCAAGGCCCTGTCTCATGAAGTCTTAACAGGGCAGGGAGGCACCTTGCTGGCTGATCTGTTCAGCAAGGCGTAATCTTTTGTAAGCAATAGCCTGTTTTGTCAGATGGTATCTTATCACCTCCGTGACATACACTTTGCAGAACCTCCCAATTATGCATCCTGAGACTTTTTTTGTATTTCTCTTGGATTTAACACAGATCCCTTTTAGAGCAAGAAAGGAGCAAAAAGAAAAGTGTGGTCCATTACTCACCGAGCAAGCTGCTGAGGCCTCTCTGACAAGCTACCGGTTTTGTTTTCTTCCGCTACCACCCCAAGTCAACCATCCCTTGTTAACCAGCATGCCCTTTATCTCCCCTTTGCATGCTGTGCCACTCCTCCCTCCAAGGGAAATGAATAAAAGGAAACCCCAACTTGCTGTTAAGTTACAACTTCCCACGCCACTAACGTGGGCTGAGACCGACATACGTTACCCGCTTCTCCTGTGTCAGGGCTTGTTGCTGTTCATCCACAAAGAGCCGTAGAAGTGAAGGTCTTACCTGGCTCGCGATGGAAGCCCAGAGGTGGACGCACGAAATCACTGATCTTCTCCCCAGCCTCTGTTAAGCTTCAAGGCAGAAAGAGAAGGCTGGATATTGGGGTATGGGGCATTAACTGACATCTCCATTCCAGCGACTGCATTGTGCTGCCATTTTTTTTTTTAATACAACAGGAAATGTGGTAAACCACAATGCTTAACCCCGGGTTCCTGTCTTGTTAGTTTGTGACATGGTACAAAAAGCTAGCAGGCAACTTGAAGCCAAGTTCAATATGGTGGTTTGGTTATCTTGAGATGTAAGAAGCCTGGACTTTTGCTATCAGCAGCCACTGTTATCCCTCACAGCACATGGAAGCGGTGCATGGATCCAGGAAGCTATGCCCACAGCACAGCAGGTCTTTTATTATGCTTGCTGATCCCTGCTAATTCCAAGGGGTCTGGGGTTAGGTAATTCCACCCAGGGTATAACAGCAGTTGGTGTGAATGGAGTAACCCTGGAAGAAATCCCTAGGAGAAGCTTAGCTCGGGTGACATGGCTCAGCGGTGTGTAACATTGCTTCCATTTTGTCTGCCGATGAAACAGCTGCCTTGGGAAGAGGAAGGTGTTTGTACACTAATCCAGCGTACACGTGCGTCTGTATGCTGTGCTAGAACATGGCAAAGATGCAGCACTTTTAGGGTACATTTGTGTGATTAACCATTTGGCCATCAATGAAAGAATGCCTTCAAAAAGGTCCTGATGCAAAGCTCCTTGAATTCAACGGAAAGGACCTAACTAACCTGAATTGGGCCCGAAAGGAATAAACAAGTCTCTTTCAGATTTCTGTATTTCAGGTAGACTCCCCTCCAGTTCTTCATGTGTCCTTGGCAAATACTTTATTATGCCAGCTTAGCTTTAATTTACACTGTGTTTCAATTACTCCTTTTTCATTTTTTTTTTAAACTTCAACTGAGATGTTATAAAATGTAATCAGCAGAGACAAAAAGAACATGCACATATCATGTGATCCAATAACATAGTTAATGATGCCTTTTAGATATTTAGCGTTGTTGAGTTTGAGGACTCCCTCCTAACTTCACTGATGGATAATGTGATCCCTAAAACTTTAGATGTCCTCAGCTCCCATTGAAATCACTGGGAACTCAATATTTGGCTTGCAGAGAGTTTTGGGTAGTTGTCTAACTCAGAACTGATCCCAGTCCATCCAAATGCTGTTATCTGCATTAAGCAATGCTATTAGCTCTTGCAAGAGGTCACTTTGGGTAAGTATATAAAGACAAGCAAGATACAGCCCAGTCCCTGTTCATGGCACCTATGCATTGCCGCGGTGGAAGTGAGGAGTAATAATGGCATCAGTTCAGTAGGAAAGGATGCTATGGAGCCTGGTGTTCCTCTCACTGGATCATAGGAAGAGGAGAACCAGGCCCTATGTTAAAGGGAGTTCATCTTGGGTTTTCCTAACATGTTGAAAATAGATGTCTTACATAGTGGCTCTTCTTGGGACTCCGTGTGATGAGGAGCCTAGAGATTTAGTACTAAAAGTCACGAGGGCTCTTGGAAGAGCAGGAGACATGTTGGGGGCTGCAATGGAGCGGGCAAGGGCCACCTCCTCCTTCCAAGAGCAGATCCAAACCCATCCACTGTTAGTTGTGCCCTCTCAGCCCGGGAAATGATTTTGCTGCTTTAAGCAAGCCTCATCTCCAGAGAGGAAATGGAGGCGGGTGGGAGGAAAAGTTAAGGATAGTCAGTATTGTCTCAGTGGTGTAGGTGCCTAAGCCACTTTGAAAGTCAGAGGCATTTCCAGCTTCTAAGGACATGACTACGCAGCAGCCCATGAGCTTGTGGGCACACGTGTTAAGCCTATGCAGGGGCTGACTGCCCAGCCACATGAATAAGTCTGTACGCGGGTGCAGTTGCATGGGGATGACGCTGGGGTCTACGAGGGCGCGTGCCGGCATGCTTAGAGCTGGATCTGTGCTAGGAACCCGCTTTGTCAATGTCACTGAGGCACTTTGGAAAATCCCACCAGAAATGCTCGTTTCACAGACCAGAAAATACCTGTATTTACCTCTGTGCTCATGCCATTAGTCGTTTCCTAATTAGGCCTCAATGCATATTACCAGCTATGTTCTTTCGACCTTTTCTATGTCCATATTATTTCTTGTGAGAGAATCCAGGAAGTCAGGGACCCAGTCTCTTAATATGAGGGGAATTGTCACAGAGATGTAGGGATAGTGCAGTTCCCGTTGACGCAGCGCTCCACTCTTGATAATCTCCAGAGCACACTCTTCTTTTGGTGCAGGTTTGTTACGTATCACATGGGACACTGCTTTCATAGCTGATTCTGGAGTGGAGGATAGAAGAAAGAAAACTGTTATCAGACATGTGCATTGCCTGTGGAATCTAATGCTCTATGATTTCAGAGGCGTTTGAAATTGCATGTTATTGTGGAAAATAATGCCTGACTAGAGGCGCTGAAGAAGGAGGAGAAGGAGGAAGAAGAGGAAGAAACTTGAAGTTTATATTTAAAAGGGAGGGATGCTTTTTGAGTAGGCAGTTGTATTATGTAGTTACTTGGATCAAAGTATCAGGTAAATTAAACAAAAACGCCACAGGTAAATTATTAAAGGTATTCAGGGACCCAATTCCCTTTTTTTGGAAGTAGGGGTCATATTTTAAAGGCATTTAGAGATCCTTTTCTCATTTTCAAAAGTGTTTTAAAGCACTGCAGTTGCCCAAGTTTCAGTCTTCCTAAGTATTTAAGTCCATTTAAAAAATGAGACTTTTAAGAAAATGTTTGTTAATGTAAGTTCAATCTGTACTGGCTGTTGTAAAATGCAGTAATTGAGCATGAAGTCATGAAAGAGACCACAGTGAGCTAATTTTGCGATTATTATATCAGCGGTGTAATTTTGAGAGAGAGTAAGCATTTGCAAGGAATGCAGCAGGTAAATTGAGTGAAATGCTAGTAGTTCTTTCATCTCAAAGCTCAAGCAACAAATCTTCAGGAGGGGTTAAGCTTTGTTAAAATGCCCAGAGAGCAGTGACTGTTTTTCAAAGAAGGAGGCTGTTTTAGTTCAAGAAAAGAAAGAGAAAAGCAGCATTTCATTAAAAACAAAAGAAAACAAAACAGAAGCAAAACTATTCATTGATTGAAAATATTGGCAAATTTGAGTGCTAATTGTTTTCCATTTTTTGCATAGAAGTGATGTTTTGTGGCTAACTGTAGAGCGGGAGTGTGCAAGTGCATGCATGGAGAGATCCTACCCAGCAAGGTCTACATAACAGTGCCTGCCTTACCAGTGTTGATGTAGCCCAGGACACAGAGCGTGATGGAAACATTGGCATTCTCAACAATCAGCATCTGCCTCAAGGAGCTGAAAAACCCATCCAAGGCAAACTTAGTTGTAGAGTAGGGAACGGTAAACGGGTTCCCAACTTTCCCTAGAGAGACATGCAATGGTTAGCTTGATGTGACTGAAACCCTTCAGTTCACAAAAGCAGTCATGCCATTTTTACATTGACTTTCTTTTCAGTAGATGTAAAATGTTGACTTGCACCAACTAATCCTAGAACCTCGGCAGGCTGAAGGATACCATTAATATCACTATAACATTTTTATTTTAAAAACTCCTCCCAAATATTCCTAATGTAAATTTCCTGTAACGTGTAGCCTGAACACAACACAGGACAGTAAGTGGGGAATCAAAAGATTTTTTTCAGCGTAAATTCTGTATAATTGGCAGAACTCACTCGGGGCTAGTGTGAACCTCGAATCAAATCTGTCTAGCTGTCCCACATGCAAACTCACTAGTATGCACCTGTGCACCATGTACGGTGAACAAGTAACATCCTGTCTCCTTATGGCAGGCATTGCTAGTGGATAGTTTGTGAGGAGTTCATATTTTATTTTATTTTATTTTATTTTTGCTTTGCTTTGAGTTTTTACTGTGGGAAATTTGATTTCATTTTATTTTTGCTTTGCTTTGCTTTGCGTTTGCACTGTGGAAACGGTTGGTGTTTGGTTTTAGTTAGGCAGGCCTTTGTGACAGGGAAGCTTCAAGTCAGCAGGAGGTATAGAAGCATCAGAGCAATTCACCCCCTGCCTTGGGCTATGTTAGAGGTAGAAGTTTTCTAGAAAATAGTAATTTGTGTTTGACTGAGATCCTGGGGAGAAGAGGTGGCTTTGCATGCTGCCTGTCCCTGACCATGTCACTTCAGGGGAAGGTTTGCTGGGGAGGGGCAATGATGGATGCCCCGACAGTACATCGCTTCTCCACTGGGAAGCTGCCCTGAAAGTGTGTGATGGAGTATTGGTGCCAGCAGAAGGAGAATCAGTATATAAAATGGGAAGACTTGTATTTAGCATTCAGTAACCAACACAGTGAATCCAGAGCTCCAGTCACATTACCTAATTTCTCAGGAGACCCTTTATCTTCTCTTTTGCAGAGGGTTTTCAAACAAAGCTTCTTTAGACAGTAGCAGGGTCTAAGTCAAAGGAAAGATTTGGACTGGCTAGCACTAAGGTAGCCTGGGTCCTACTTACCTGCCAAGGAAGAAACTGCAACGACACTGCCCCTGCTCTCCTTCAGCATCGGCAAGGCAGAGACGGTCATGGCCACATAGCTGAGAACATTAATCTCCAGGAGCTTTCGCAGGTGCTCAATGTCTCCCTTGAAGTAGCCAAAGTGTGTGCTGCCAACGTGATTGAGGATCAGCATGTCTAGGCCTCCTAAAAGACAAGACTGGGGGCTCTGTAGCGCTACCTGTTATAGAGTGAAGGCATTCTGGAATGACCATATGGCATTTTTTTGTCCAGGCCACTCAGTCTTGTCCGTCCTAACCACTGACAAGATGTATCTTAAAAAGCACTCTCAAAATGAAATCAGCCTTCCCATTTAATATAAATGAAAAACAGAAACAATGTAGACATATGAACTGTTGGTATGTTGACTAGATATTAGTAATATCCTTGACATTATTTAGTAGTATTTTCTTACAGTATTAATTCAATGTGGCTGTGGGAGGTATCAGCATTGCAGCATATAGGTTCAGTGGTCCTTCACCTGGGAAACTCATGACCTGGTCTTTGGTTAGTAAAAATGAGATGGAGATTTGTTGCTAGCATGTGACACTGCCTTGCAGAGCAGCTATATGCCAGGCAGCCGATTCTTAACATACCCCACAATTTCTCTGCCTTCTTCACCACCTCCTGTGCAAATGCCATGTTCTCCATGCTGCCACTCACATAGTGTATGGATGCTGCACCCAGCTCTCGACACTGCGTGGAAACCTAACACAAATAAACGGAGCATTTTGGAGAGGGATTCCCATATGCAGCTTCATAGGGAAATAAGTTGCTGGTGTAGGTACTCTGGCTGCAAGGGGTTGCATCACAAGAATGCTTATCCCATGGTTCTGTCTTTGGTTCTGTTTTATGGAAGTACAGCAAGCACTGAAATGATTTTTTCTCTCTATGGGTAAAGGAACGTGACAAATGCATCATTTGCAAGATCAGAACTGAAGGTGAGCATGAGCTTCTTTGTTGAAGCACATTCAACTGGATTACCCGGTAAAAACTGGTAACCAAAAAAATTGAATAGGTTTTTTTTTTATTTGGTCAAAATCTCTTATCTGAAAAATAACATGTCTGAATAAACTCAAGAATTTCCAGGAATGATTTCTTTTGGGCAAAGGCAATGCATGAGAAACTGTATTTAGGAAAGAATGGTCTGGCTCAGTGTCTGTGTAATATTAGGGGTGGTGGGAATACAAGTTGGCAGACAGGCTCAGACTAGCATCCGTGCCATTTGGACTTTATGCCACCCTTTGCATACTGTTCATGCTGTGGTTGGAGCTGTGCCCTCTGAGCATGTTGAAAAGCGGTAGTTATATCCTTGGACTCTGCAAAAGTGGATGAAGTTCCCAGTTTTCTTACAAACTTTTTTGGGGAGGGCAGACAAGGTTCTTTGGGTAAATCTGACATCTTTTATTAGACCAACTCAAATAGTTGGAAAAATTCTTAGCACGCTTTCAGGTATAAATACCCTTTGTCAGGCTGAGGAAGCATTTGGGGAGGGCGTTTGCTTTTTCTATGTTTTCGTTTTCTCAGCTGCACAATGCAGATAAGACTTCCCTAGTGCTTGGGGGAACTGAGGGATAAATCCACTGAGAAATCTCAGCTGCTGGGATACTATACAACTCCAACTGAACTTTGGTGTTTGCAACACAAGCACCACAGTCCCTGGTACTGCTGGTTATTTGTGTAATGCTGGGCAATGGACATGTCTATACATGCATTAGTGCATTAATTTTAATACCTGTAATAACAGTTACTAACTTAATGAGCCATAATTAGCACTACTGCACAGTAGTGCCAGTATGCATATTTTATGTGATGCTAATGCACAGTAAACTAATTCTAGTGTACATTAGCACGGCTTTTGCCGTGACATGCTAATGTGCAGTAGAATTAGTCTACTGTCCTTTTAGCCTCTTGTGTAGGTGCACTCGCCGAGTCTGCTGCCTAGGCATAAAGGCCATGAAGGAAGACAGTGAAAAGTATGGTAGAGTGAGCAAACAGATAAGTGAGATGCATCTTGTAGTCCTTTAATATTTCCCTCCTTGTCATTACTAAGAACGGGGGCATATGTCAGTGAGACAGAGGGATCCCTCCCTGGGAAATGGCACTGTAGGTTTTTCTGCAAAGGATTTTCTAGAGAAGGGCTTAAAGGAGAAGAAAGCATTCTGGTGCACTGTATTAGGGACAGGAGCACAGGAAATCAATCTGAACTGGATAAATTCCTAAAGCTCTGCAGGGAAAATACTGGTCAGTTATTGCTGCTCTGAGCTGCACTGACTTACCAGGGAGAATCTGCATCTCAGTGAGGCAAAGGAAAGCGCTTGCAGTGCAGCATTTGCAGGCACACGGCCGAACAGCACAGTTGTCAAACTCCTGTGGGCAGGGAGCTCCCCAGAACTGTTTCTTGCAGGCGTTCGGCTCTCTGCCAGTCCATCTGACACTCACCAGGGCTCATGCTCATGTTTGCTTTATGTAGCATCCCCAATCACCACCCCTCTAAATCTTTTCCTCTGCTTAAAATCCTCCCTTTTACAAACTGGATTAGAAATACTACATGTGTTTTACACCAGGGATCTCCCTGGAGTCTGAGAGCAGCTGCTTTGGGACATACGTACTAAATGCAGTCTGTGGTGCTCCCTCGAATAAATGCACAGCATTGTAGCCTTGAACTGTTCTCACAGGCACCCGTGGGACACAAAGCAGCTCACCTTTCTAGTTGCACTGCATTCATGTCAGCCTCATGAGGACTGCTGCCCAGTCTTGACAGATGACAGAATCAGGGGATTGCTTCTTGCTCGGAAAGGTGTATCCCTGCCCCAGACGTAGCAGTGCTTTATTATTGAAAAGACGTGGGGCTTTTACTGGGCAGGAGTGGGCGACTCTGTGCTAAAGAGTGTTTGTGGAACAACCCACAGCCCAAAGGGTTTGTAGGGCTTTCATGTTTCCTTTTGAAGTGGTAATCAGTAGGCAGGATGGGTAAGGCCATGTGTTGACTGCAGCTGGCATAGGTACAACGAAGCCAGGCTTAAACTTCCAGCTCAGGTAGTGCTCCTGGTGCATATTTCCCTGATTTCCTTTGGTGAACACTGCTGCCTCTGCATGGATCAGCTCATTAAGCTCTAACAGCATGTCCACACATCCCAGTGCAGCATCATTTAGAGACCTGAGCTAGCTCTGACCAAGCTTGTCAAGGTACCAGAAGCAACATACCCACAGTCACACCTAGCTCCATCCAGGCCAACGTGCCCTGTTGGGAACCCATCAGGGAAAGGGTTGAACAAGTTGGGAAAAATTATTCTTTGTCTCCGGTGTGGAGAAAAAAAAGGCATTTGTATTTTGAAAGTCTCTCCAGCTCCAATTTTATATGTGAAGAGGCTACAAACTGGGGGGAAAGAAACTGGAGACTGGTTCTTCCTAGCACTGCTCTTGGCTGGAGGCAGCTCGCGTTGCCCCGTCCTGTAAATACCACCCAGTATCTGGCCATGCTCCAGAACTGCAGGGGCCAGAATGGGAAATTAAAGACATTTCTGGGCTAGCACTCGAGACTTTTCAGGTGCTCCTGGGTCCCTACATTGCCAACCAAACACTCTGTACTGGTTTCATAGATTTCATAGACATTAGGGCTGGAAGGGACCTCGGAAGGTCATTGAGTCCAGCCCCCACACCAAGGGGCAGGAAGTCAGCTGGGGTCACAGGATCCCAGCAAGATAAGCATCCAATTTGCCCTTGAAGGTGTTCAATGTGGGTGCTTGAACCACCTCCGATGGCAGGCTGTTCCAGACCTTGGGGGCTCGGACAGTAAAGAAATTTTTCCTTATGTCCAGCCTGAAACGGTCTTGCAGGAGTTTATGACCGTTTGACCTCGTCGCCCCTTGGGGCGCTCTGGTGAACAAACTTTCCCCCAGATCTTGGTGGTCACCCCTGATAAACGTATAGTTGGCCATCAGATCACCCGAGCCTGCGCTTTTCCAGGCTGACGAGCCCCATGGCTCTCAGCCTGTCGTCGTAAGGTCTGTTTTCCTGATCTCTGATCATGCGCGTGGCTCTTTTCTGCGCTCTCTCAAGTCCTTCTGCCTTTCTGAATACTACAGACTAAAAAGCAATGAGCTTTTCTGGATTTCTGCCTCTTTCAGTTAGCTGGTTGGATTGATTTCTTTTTCAGGCATGATAACCTCTGACTTCACGGGTGTTTGCCATGCCTGAAAGCCAGGCCTCGTGCCTTTTGAAGCCTGTCTCATCTCCTGAGCAGAAGTTAGCACATTTCTACGGTAGAAATTATGTGACTGTGCCTGGGACAGGATACAGCTTTTCTGGATTTTCAGCCAGGACTCCATAGATAAGAGAACAGGCAGACAAAGTTCCTTGGGTGAATCTGATATCTTTTATTATGCCAACTTAAATAGCTGGAAAACAAAAATGCACCCAGCTGAAGGAACTGCAACTTACAGTCAAAATGCATGTGGTCTACTAGCCCCATGCAAAATCAAGGCCTTCAGGGAACGTCTCTCACCTGAAATATCCCAGCAGAGAGGGTTTGGGTTTTTTTTAACCAACGTTCAGATTTCAGCCCCCTGGGGCTGTCTTAATTAGGGTATCTCATTGCTGCCATGAATTTCCACATTTGGCTGCTGCAAAGCTCTTATGCACTGGTAGAGGGGGAGAAAGGATAGACTAAGCTCCTTTCCCCTGTGACGGGCTGTGCAAAGGCTCTTCTCACACAGCTGACTGATACAGCCAGAGTACAGACAGAGGAGTGGTTAGGGTAGGGAATGCAGTCCCAGAGCACCAAATTCAGAAACTGTAGCCCCCAACCTGAGCTTTTCCAGTCTAGCATTCATTACTCCTCCTTCAAGGACTGGGATGGATGCACACCATCAAGTGCCATGGGATCCCAGGATCATAATGTTTGGGGTGTCAGCTTTGCTTTCCATAAATGAGGGACCTAAATGAGGTACTCTCCTACTAGGTCAACCCAGGCAGGACAATGCATGTTTTCAGGCTGGTGTGAGAAGGATGTTTTTGGGCACAGCATATATGTGAGTCAATGGGCAAGAAAACAGCAGGTGAACTCTGAAGCTGAGAAGTGCAAGATGATGCATGCGGGAAAGAATAACCCATGGTGCACAGACAGGATGCTGTGCTCTATGTTAGCCTTTGCTGCTCATATACTACTACTGCCTTGCATCTATGCATGTGCTTGGGCCATAAGACCCTGGAAGTCCCTTCCATCCCTGGAAGTCCCTTCTCTTTGCAAAGAGATTTCCAAATTTATTTGGCCACCTAGAAAGTAATTCTTTTGCAAGTAATTTATTCCCATGAAACACTTTGCTCTGCTCTACCATATTTCCCAAATAGGATCTGTTTTCCGCTGTGCCTTATACAGCACAAGTGTGTAGGGAGAAACATTTCCTGTCCCAACGGGCTTATAGGCTAATGACAGAAGACAGACAAAAGGTGGGGTGGAAAACTGAGGCATGGGAAGGAGAGATGACTTTCTCGAGGGGCCATGACGAGTCAGTGGCAGAGCAGCCAGGGAACTTGGGTCCCCTGCTTTCCGGTCCAGTGATGGGAGCCACTCCACCACCCCGGCTTTTCTTTAGGCCAGCATGTAGGTGACGGGCAGCCATCAGCACTTGGCTCCATCGCACCCACCCCACGTCCCTGCCCAGCGGGCCCGGGCGGCTCTGGGACAGGCCTGCCGCTCTCAGGAATGTCCTCACACGCCTCTCAGGGACGGGAACTCCTCAAAGACGCCCGGCTGGAGGATGGAAAAGGTGTTCGCTGACATGTTGCTGGCAGAGAGGAGACACAAGCCTGGTGAGTGGCGACTTGCCCAATGCGCTCGGGCCTGATGCTGCCTAACGTGCGTCCCCAGAGCGGTGGCACAGGAGTTGCAGCCAGCGCCACCATCCAGCCCCGCACACGGGTGGCACAGGCCCGGGGCCCCTGCCCGCAGGTGGGATCCCCGCTGCTCCTCACAGCGCCCGTGGGTGGCGAGCGCAGCGCCGAGGCAGCCGGCGCGGTTCCTGGAGAGGGCTCTGGGAAGGAGCGGGGCCGGGAGAAGGGTCTGCGTGAGCGCAGGCCTGCGCAGGCCGGGAGGGCCGCGGGAGAGTCCCGTGCCGGAGCGGAGAGAGCTTGCAGAGCGCAAACACAAACGCTTCACTAAACACCATCCCGAACCATAAAGCAATCCCAGAAACAATCTCTTCTCAGCTGGCAAATAGTGCGGTAACGGTGTGGGACGGTGGTGGGTGTTTTGTGAGGACAGCTGTGGTGATTTTTTGTGGTAATTTGGGAACTTTGGGGGGGAAATGATATTTCGGTGGGAAACGTGACTATTGCTTTTGTCCCCCAACTTCTCACGCGAGCGTCTGCGGCGATCTGGTGATCCTTCTGTGGGAAAGTGCGTGGTGAGACGGTGCCTTCCCGTGACGTGCACGACTGCGTGCCGGTTCTGCGGGGATGGCTTCGTGGCCCCGGGTGGCGGGCTGGTGACGCGTGTGGGGGTTCAGTCATGTCGTGTGGAAACACGGCCGTGTTTTTGTGTGGAAAGTGGCCCTTTTGTGCGCTCCTGTGGGAATGCGGCGTGGAAACGCGTGTGGGGATACGGTGCTGTCTGTGGGAAGCGGCGTGAGGACGTGGGACCTGCGGGTGGTGATTATGTGCAGAGACTTAGGCACTTCTGGTGGGAAAAGTGTGGAAATACGGCGAGAGCAGCGTGGAAAACCGGTCGGATGGATGCTAGTTGGGACCCTGCTGCACGGCAGACCCGCTGGCTCCGGGGGTGCTTGCCCCGGGCACAGGCAGGGCTCGCTGGGCTCAGCTGGGGGAGTCCCCTGACCCGCATGAGGTGCCCCTGCCCTGCCCGCTTCCCAGGGGCAGCACCTCGCAGGGCCCCGCCTGCCGACGCGGGTCTGGGCGGCAGGGCTCCGCCCCGGCCGGCACGGCCGGCGGCAATGGCGCGACGCCACCCCCGGAGGGCAGCACCGAGCAGCGCCTGCGCGTTCGTCTCCCCGCCGCGGCGCCGCTCCTCGGGCTGCAGTGCGGGGAGCGCGCCACACGAGGGCGGCGCTGAGCCGGTTTCCTTCATACCGCGGGGGGATGCCCCGGGGCCGCGGCCGTGCGGGGGGGCCGGGAGGAGCCGCCCCCACTCCCCCGCGGGCCCCGGAAGCTCGACCCAGCCCCGAGCGAGGGGCGGGGCGGGGGCACCTCGTGCGGGGCAGCGGCCCCCACCGGTGAGTCCAGCCTGTGCCCGGGCAAGCGCCCCCGGGGCCGGCGGTCTGCGGGGCAGCAGGGCCCGGCTCTCGGCGCAGGCCGGGGGCGGGGCTGCAGGGGTCGGGATCCAGCACGGGGGGCCGCCAGGAGGGCAGCGGAGCTCGTGGGGGGGCGCCGGTCCCCGGGCTCAGAGGCCCCGGCCGGAGCAAGGCCGTGCCCCAGC
The DNA here is from genome assembly GCF_052110815.1 of Crocodylus siamensis. NCBI lineage: Eukaryota > Metazoa > Chordata > Crocodylia > Crocodylidae > Crocodylus > Crocodylus siamensis. Next base: position 2,200,939 of record NC_143407.1, read on the forward strand.
GCAGGGCGGCGGGGGCGTCCCGTGGCGGTGTTGCCGTACAAGGTGCCCGAGGGCGGCGACAGTTGGGTTCGTTGCCCGGTGTGCCTCGCGCCGAATAAACACACTGGGGGGAGAAGCAGACAGAGTTTATTTGAGCGCAAGTAAAAGGCACAGGGAGACTGCATGGTCTCAAATCTTGTGCACTTAATTTTGCAACAGCGGGATTTTATATCCTGGTCAGTTTCATTGGCAGTGATTTTTCACCAGCTGGCCCCTCGCTTCTTCTCTTTTCTCTCCTCTTCTCTCTCCGAGCGGTGCCCTTGCATTGTACAGATAACAGTTTTAGCTCGCCTGCTTTCCAGAAGGACAGGAGATTGCAGGCACTATAGAAAGGGTTACAAAGGTTGGGCAAGGAGGGTTTTGGCTTGTCTGAGCCTGGAGCAGAAGGACTTCTTCGACACTTGTGGTCTTCCATTCCTCTGAGTTACCCAGGGTTATGCCCAGTGACACCAACAGCGGGGCCCCTGGCCTGCCCCTTGCGCGGCTCCTGCACGCCTTTGCCAGGCACAAGCTCGCTGTGGGGGCGAGCAGCATCCTGGGCCCAGCGCGGTGACTCCTCCACGAGGACAGCCGCCCTGGGGGGCTGCTCCCTCCGGGTACTGCCCGCGCCCCCCGGCTCGCGGCCCTTTGCTTCTTGGGGCCCAGAGGCAGCTGGACCTTGGTCTGAGCTGGGCCCCGGGGAGGGTATGTGGGCAGGTGGCCTGCCCCAAATCTGCGCTCTGCAGGACACGGCTGTCCAACTCCCCGAGGGCAGCCCAAAGCCACTGCTGCCCCGCAGCCCTGGGTCTCCCTGAGAGCCGGGGGCCCCGCGAGGCCCGGTGCTGCAAACCGCGGGCTGGGACCGGATTCCCTTGTGCCTGGAGGCCTCCGACCCCCTTGTCTGCACCCCTTGGCTGGGGTCGCACAGGAGCTGGGACCCCGCGGTGGTCCCCGCTGAGCAGCCAGAGGTCACCGTTCCCCGCAGCCCACAGGGACCTGCCGCGCGGCTTCGCTCTTTCCAGGCAGGTCCCGTGCCTGGAAACAAAGACAGAGCGCCCGGCCTCCAGCCCGACGTCCCCGGACTCAAGCCCGGGCGGCTGGAACGAGTCCTCTCGGCACGGCAAATACGATGGCCCCTGGCCCGCAGCGGCTGGGCAAGCAAGAGCGAAAGCCGGGCCCGGAGGACGCTGCCCCTGTGCAGTCCGACCCACGGGCCCTGCCTGACAGCGCGGGGCCTTGGCCGCCAGGGCCCGTGGCCTTCCCGGGGCTCCCCTTGCAGTGGGGTCAGCGTGTGTGCGCAGGGAAAGAGTCAAGGGGCCCAGAAGTGAGGGCCTGAGTTAGCCAGGGCCTGTGCTGCACGGTGCGGGGCCTTTCCCCTTGGGTGCTGTGGGCCTGGGTCCAGGTCTCTCCCCTTTTGTGGGGAGGTGCTGTCTTCCTGCAGTGGAGGGGCCCGGCGGGTGCGTGTCAAGGGGCCCAGGCCCGGAACTGCTTTCAGCTTTCCCCAGTAGTGTGGTGGTAAGGGTGCTACCCTAGGTGGCAAAGGTGGTGGGTTCAAGCCCCCCCAGTGACTGGAGCCCTTGGGTCTCTGTGTCTGTAGTGAGTCCCTGGTCCCTGTGGTCAGGTGTGGACAAGGAGGTTGTGTGGTGGGAAGGGGAAGGTGGGTTGGGGGGGTGTCAAGATGAGGGGAATGGGGGAAGTGTGGCATGGGGGAGTGGGGCAGCTAACATTAAAAAAGAAAAAAAAGCCTGATATTTTTTTTTCCCCCTCTTCTACATTCCCCCCCCCTTTGGAGACCTGCCCCCTGCCCCCTGCCTAGCCTAGCCTCCCCCAGCCCTGCTTTCCCCCAACCAACTTGCCACCCCCACCCCACAGGTCAACCTCCTTGTCTATACCTGGTCACAGGCACCAGGGACTCACTGCAGACTGAGAGACCCAAGGGCTCCAGTCACTGGGGGGGGGCTTAAACCCACCACCCTTGCCACCTAGGGTGGCACCCTTACCACCACACTACTGGGGAAGGCTGAAAGCAGCTCGGGGCCTGGGCCCCTTGACACGCACCCGCCGGGCCCCTCCACGGCAGAAGGACGGCGCCTCCCTACAAAAAGGGGGGACTTGAACCTGAACCCAGGCCCGCAGCACCCACGGGGAGAGGCCCTGCACTGTGCCCCCCTGCACTGGCTGCTGTGGGGGGTGGGCTACATCGCGCCCCTGGCCTGGCCTGGTCTCCCCTCTCCCCCTGCCTGGCAGGGCCCCTCTTTTCCGCCGCGCCGGGGAACGAGGCGGCCCCTGCTGCTGAAACCTGCAGCAACGACCGGCCCGACCCGCGGGCACCCGGCGCCGGAGCCCGGCCTGTGTGTCAGGGCTCCGCGGTGCCCGGCGCGGGAGAGAGTTACGTCGCAGGACACAGCTCTCCCCGCGCTGTCACAGCCCCGGAACAGGCCCCGCGCTACGGCCCGGCCCGGCCCCGGCTTTGCCTCCTCCCGCCTGGGGCGTCCCCGGCCCGGGGCCTCCCAGCGGGGCCGCAGCAGCGCTCGTGCTCAGCGCCAGGCCCGTGGAGACGACCCGGCTCCGGCGCTCCCGGCCGGGCCCCCGGCGCGGGGCTCTACCGCGCATGCCCGGGCTGCGCTTAGTGCGGGGCAGGCGCGGGGAGCCCGGCCCGGCCCGAGCGAGGGGCTTTGCCCCGCCCCCGGGGGACGCCGGCCCCTGCCCCTGCCCCTGCCCGAGCTCCTCCCGCAGCCGGGGCGGCACTTGGCGCGGGAGCCGGGCGCGCCGGGGCGGGGGCAGGGGCTCGGGGAGGCGCTGTCTGTGTCCGACCCGGGCCGGGGGCTCCAGCCGCCCTCGAGCCGAGCGCGGGAGCCGGGCCGGCGGCATCGCCTCGTGCCGGGCGGGAGCGCCGGAGCCGGGTCGTCTCCACAGGCCCGGCTCCGAGCACGAGCGCTGCTGCGGCCCCGGGGCGTGGGGGGAGGCCCCGGGCGGGAGGAGGCGAAGCCGGGGCTGGGCCGGGCCGGGCCGTAGCGCGGGGGGGGGGCTGTGCCCCGCGACGTAACTGTCTCCCCGGGCACGGCCGCCTGCCCTGGCAGCCCCGCGTGTGCCCGAGCCGGGCTCCGGCGCCGGGTGCCCGCGGGTCGGGCCCGTCGTCGCTGCAGGTTTCAGCAGCAGGAGCCGCCCGGTTCCCCGGCGCGGCGGAGAAGAGGGGCCCTGCCGGGCAGGGGAGCCCCGCTCGCAGTGAAGCCCCCCGCCCCGGCCAGCACGGGCCGTGTAGAGACCATGCTGGCGGGGGGGGCATCCCAGTGCAGCGGCTGCCCCGGGGCTCCCTTGCAATGGGCCCGGTGCACGGTGCAGGTGGCGGGTCAAGGGGCCAGGAGGAGAGGGGCTGCCAGAGCTGGCTGGCGGTGCAGGGTGGTGGAGCGCTGCTGTGGGTTTCAGTTCTGCTGCTGATATGCTGACCCTTTTAAGCCCCAGGGCGGGGGCCTGGTGCCTGTTTGCTTGTAGGGCAGGTGGCGAGGCGGGTCGAGAGACACGCGGGAAGGGCTGCAGTCAGGCTGGCCCCTTAGCAGGGTGGCTCGGGACACTGCCGCTGGGGGCAGGGGCTGCGGGTTCAAGTCTCTGCAAGGCTTGAGTCCTCTGGCCCCAACTAGTACGCAACCGACTTCCCCTCCGGCGCTTGCCTAACAGCTGGTGCTCAGAGGTGATCCTGGTTGAAAGCCGGAGGGGACTTGGAGCTGTAGCCCATTTGGATATGTCCTGAGCCACCTGGTGTCTGCCGGGTTGTTTTTGGGGTGCAGGGGCAGAAAAAATGCAAAAAATTTTCAAAAACAACCTCATGTTCTTCTTCCAGCCCCTGTCCACAGGCACCCACTGAGTAGCAAAGGGCCTGAGAGCTCCAGTCACTGGGGGGCCTTGAACCCACGACCTTTGCCACCTAGGGTGGCACCCTCCCCACCAGACCACTGGGGAGAGCTGAAAGCAATTCCGGGCCTGGGCCCCTTGACACGCACCCGCCGGGCCCCTCCACTGCAGGAAGACAGCACCTCCCCACAAAAGGGGAGAGACCTGGACTTGAACCCAGGCCCTCATCACCTATGGGGAGAGGCCCTGCACCACAGGCCCTGGCTGGCTCAGACCCTCACTTCTGGGCCCCTTGACTCTTTCCCTGCGCACACGCACACGCGCTGGCCCCACTGCAAGGGGAGCCCCGGGAAGGCCGCGGGCCCTGGCGGCCAAGGCCCCGCGCTGTCAGGCAGGGCCCGTGGGTCGGACTGCACAGGGGCAGCGTCCTCCGGGCCCGGCTTTCGCTCTTGCTTGCCCAGCCGCTGCAGGCCAGGGGCCATCGTATTTGCCGTGCCGAGAGGACTCGTTCCAGCCGCCCGGGCTCGAGTCCGGGGACGTCAGGCTGGAGGCCGGGCGCTCTGCCTGTTTCCAGGCACAGGACCTGCCTGGAAAGAGCGAAGCTGCACGGCACGTCCCCGTGGGCTGCGGGGAACGGTGATCTCCGGCTGCTCAGCAGGGACCGCCGCGGGGTCCCAGCTCCTGTGCGACCCCAGCCAAGGGGTGCAGACAAGGGGGTCGGAGGCCTCCAGGCACAAGGGAATCCGGCCCCAGCCCGCGCTCCGCAGCACCGGGCCTCGCGGGGCCCCCGGCTCTCGGGGAGACCCGGGGTGGGGGCAGCAGAGGCCTCGGGCTGCCCTCGGGGAGCTGGACAGTCGTGTCCTGCAGAGCGCGGATTCGGGGCAGGCCACCGGCCCACATACCCTCCCCGGGGCCCGGCTCAGACCAAGGTCCAGCTGCCTCTGGGCCCCAAGAGGCAAAGGGCCGCAAGCTGGGTGGACGCTGGGCAAACCCGGATGGAGCAGCCCCCCAGGGCGGCTGTCCTCATGGAGGGGTCACTGCGCCGGGCCCAGGACACCGCTCGCCCCCCAGTGAGCTTGTACCGGGCAAAGGTGCGCAGGAGCCGCGTGAGGGGCAGGCCAGGGGCCCGGACATGGGACACCCCCCACCACCCTGCGCTGGGGCACAGCCTTGCTCCAGCTGGGGGGACCTCTGAGCCTCGGGGACTGGTGCTCCCCCCTAGGAATGCATACAAGCTCCTCTGCCCTCCTGGCAGAGACTTCCCCCCCCCGGTGCTGGATCATGACCCCCCCTCCATGGGCATGGGCTGGAGGCAGACCCCCTGCAGTACCCGCTCCTGCAGCCCCGGCTGAGGCAGGAGCCTGCTCTCCTGGGCATGGCGCCCCCACCCCTAAGGAGCAAGGAGAAATTAAAAATGAATGACAATGAAAAAGAAATACTTTTTTTTTTTGAAAATTACATAATAGCACTGATAAAATGGGTTTTTGCTCCCCCGAACTCAGCAGCCCCTCAGGGATGACACAGGGAGAGGTGGCTGAAAGCCTGGGGACATTACATTAAACAGGCAAGGGGGGCAGGACTACGGCTGGGCTTAAGGGACTCACGAAAACCTGGAGGCAGCTGGGGATCCATGCAGTCGGTCTCCTTGCAACGGTGACAATGCAGTTTCCCACTGCTGGGGCCCAGCCTTTAGAGAAAAAGCACCCACCCTGCCATTACAAATAGCAAGACTTGTACTAAAGCCGTTCAGAGAAGAAGGTCTGAAACACCTGAACTAAAAAAAAACAAACCTGCAAGCAGCTCATAGGTCTCCAGAGCATTTTATTTTTATTGGCACCATTTTTTCTTTTGAGACAAGGGACAGCTGAACTTCAACAGATTATACCCAAGCACCACAACTTCACTGGACTCTATTTTTCAGTTCCTCACATAAATCAGGACTGATTTCCTACAGTGCATTAACCATTGTAAACCGAAGACTAGGAACCACGTGTTACACACTTTCACCACTGGTCCACCAGAAGGGGAAATATTTGCATTACACAAGTAAGAACACAGATCGGATCGGCAGACCGAATGACGAAGTTCATCCTTCAGCTGTCAACAGGAAAGGCCCATGGCCAAATCTCAACATAGAAAAGCATGAGCCATGAGGTGAAATTTCTTAGATGGTTTATTATTTGACTGTGCACATCTTAGGCCCGCTTGCTCCTACCGGTTTGACGCTGGCCACGCCAACTACCTTTAGGATGCGTTGGACACAGCACAAGATCTTTGTCTCTGTGGAGCTGGAGGTTAAACACTTTTAAATACTCACGGAGTCTTAACTTACAGACACAAACACATTACACCACAAACAGCCTCAAATTGTCCCCACAAAGTACATCCTAGGCAAGCTACAGCCAAACCACAAACAGAACCGAGCACAAACCTGCATTTCTACGCTAACACCGAGAACTGCTCAACAACCCTACACACTGCCTTCAATCGCATCCATTCTGATCCACTGCTTAACTGGCCAAGCCAGACAACCTGCAAAACCCTTGACTGCTGCATATCAAAATGCACAACTAGCACAAAGCCTCAACCTCCCTGTACACAATCAGGGCCAACCCAAGACCGAGTGCACGGTGCAATTTGAAGCGTGCGGCTGCTTGCTCCAAATGGGTGTTTGAAAGTGTAGATGTGCACACAAGTCTCCATCTGTATTTATCTAAGCAGACATTAAACATTTTGCTCCCTCCCTCCTGCCCACCACAACCCACACTGCCTGTTCCCGAGCTTTCTTCTCCTGCCTCCGTTCCTTCTTTTCCAGCTGCCCTTCAGGGACCTGCAAGAGTACACAAAACAGAACAGGACTTGAGTGGCAATGAATCCCACACCCCAGTAAAAACTACTTCCCAGTGCCCACCGTACTCTCGAGCTTAGCGTCCTTTAAAAGCAAGGGGGATGTGACATACCTCCGGTTTAGTAAGAGGATGAATACCGCCCTAGCAGTCACCCGTGTATGACAACAGCAGGACCTACGACAGGAATCCGCTGTACGAGGAGGTCCCAGTGCTCCCACCTTCCACAAGGCGCTCATCACAAGGTCGACAACTTGGGGATGCAACTTGCAGAGAGGACAGACACCGAGTCCAAACTCCCTTACCTTTCCGTCCCTCTGGGTGGGCGAGGTTTCTTCCTTCCTGAGTGGCTAACGCCTGCCCATCTGCCGTCTTGTCTGCTTCTCCTTCCGAGGGCTTAAAAAACAGACAGACACTGGATGTAAGGCAGCATGTCAGAGGATGAGACTACAGGCCCCGACTTCTCTCCCTCTTCTACTCTCACCTGGACCCACGGAAAGCGGGGAGGGCAGACATCTGCGGTCTTAGCTGGGACAGGACAGAAGTGCTCGGGCGGCACCGTGAACAGTGACCACAATCACCGAAAACCCTGCTGACCAGGCGGTGCTCCCTGCACACAGCTGGCTGCTGGGCCATCAAGCCCGGAGACAACCTGCGAAGTCCTGAATGCCAGCTGACAGGTGCCCCAGGCGGTCTCGATCGGGGGCCAAGCTGCCCCGTGCCTGTCTGCCCACGTCGCGTGGGCGGACCCGAAGCGCGGCGGGTCATTGCACGGCCCCCGGGCTGCCCCCATTTAACAGCTAGAGGGGATCCGGAGCTGTAGCCCACTTGGATCTGTCCCGAAACGCCCAGCAGTGGTCAGGCAACCGGGGAAGGCTGAGAGCTACTCCGGCCCTGGGCCGCTTGACACCCACCGGCCAGGCCCCTCCACTGCAAGAGGACGGCGCCTCCCCACAAAAGGGGAGAGACCTGGACCTGAACCCAGGCCCCGCACCGTCCACCACAGGCCCCGGCTGGCTCAGGCCCTCACTTCTGGGCCCCTTGACTCTTTCCCCGCGCACACGCACTGGCCCCACAAGGAATTGACACAGTTATCTCCCTCTGTTTCTGTCCATGGCGATAGTGATGTAGGTGTGCAACTCTCACCCTTGCACAGCGTCGCACACGAGAGTCTGTCGCTCGTGCGAGTATCACACGTGTCCTTGAGCGTCCGCACCAGCATGGAGGAAACCGGCTCCGCGCTGCCCCCGTGTGGCGCGCTCCCGCACTGCACCCCGAGGCGCGGGGACATCGATTCAGGGCCGGGATCGAAGGCTCGTGTTCTCATTGGCCAACATAAGGCGTGAGGCGATTGGGTGGAATGGCCTCTTGGGAGGAGTCAGGGCCACTCCGCCCTTCTTCGCTCTGATTGGCCTGTGCCGGGGAGGCGGGACCGGGAGCTCGGCCACCTTGTTCGCATTTTGATTGGCTAACTTGCAGGTGGGTGTGTGCAATCTTCTGTGCGCCGATTGGTCCGCCTCCGATCCTCAGCGGCCCCGCCCATCTGGTCGTCCGCTCAAGTCGAGCTGCTGAGCCGGAGCCGGAGACCACGGCGGGTCGTGCGGGAGACTGGGTAGGGACCCCGCCCCCACCCCCCGGGTGGGTGTTGTCTGCCCCTTTCCTCGCCGCCTGCCGCCTGGGCAGCCTCCCTGTCTCCTCGACGTGATGGGCGGTGGTGTAGGGGGGCGCAGGGCGGGCCGTTTGCTTCTCGGCCGGCGCCGAAACCTCTAGCGAGCGCCTCGCAAAGCACCAGACCCCCTTCTTTAACAAGAAAACGAGGAAAACGTGTCGTTGTGCAGGAAGCGGCGCCGGACGCCGACTCATTGCTAGGGGAGAGTTTGGGACCCTCGGTGCAAAATAGTGTAAAACTGAGAACGGGGAGCGGACGTGACGGCGTTATTCAGCGCGCGTTGTGCAGAGACGTATCCAGTACGGCGGTGTGTGTACGCCGATATGCAGATAGAGTGCGTGCGTGTGAGATACACACCCTCATTAACACAGCGATCCTGTTACTACCTCTCTCCCTCGGTTTGTGTCCGTGGCGATGTTGTGCAACTCACCCTTGCACAGCGCCGCACGCGAGTGTCGGTCCCTCGTGCGGGTATCACGCGTGTCCGTGGGCGTCCGCGCCAGCGTGGAGGAAACCGGCTCCGCGCTGCCCCCGTGTGGCGCGCTCCCGCGCTGCAGCCCGAGGCCTGACGCGCGGCTCGGTGCTGCCCTCCGGCGGCCGCGCCGGGCACGGCCGCGGCCCCGCTCAGAGCCGCCCTCCGGGGCCGCGGCGGGCAGCGCCGCTCCGGGGGCGGCTGCCGTGTTCCTCCGGCCGCTCGCCCCCCGCCCGCGGGGCACTGCCTCCTTCGCGGGGCAGGCCCTGTGCTCCCCGCGAGCGCCCCGCCCGCCTGCAGCCGGGAAGCAGGGCCCCGGGTCGCGTCTCGTTGCTCCGGGCGAGGCTGGCGGAGGCGCTGCGCACACGCTGCAGGGGAGGCTGCGGGCTCCGGGAGGATCCCGAGTGCGCTGGGCCCCGAGGCTCAGTGTCCGCCCTGTAACTCGGGGCCAGGGCTCTGCTCCCCTCTTGTGCTGCTCCCGGCGCTGAGGTGCCCCCTGCACACAGGGCTGCGCCCCCCGCCCCGGGGACGAGGCCTCCTTCAGCCCTCTGGGCTCTGGGGCTTCCGCGGCGGGAGGCGGACGGCGTGGCCCCCACGTCCTGTCCGGCCCTTCTGGCCACGGGGCAGCTTGGCCCCCGATCGAGACCGCCTGGTACATGCCAGCTGGCATTCAGCACGTCGCAGGCTGTCTGCGGCTTGAGGGCCCAGCCGCAGCTGTGTGCAGGGAGCACGGCCCGGTCAGCAGGGTTTTCCGTGGTTGTGGTCACCGTTCACAGTGCCGCCCGAGCACTTCTGTCCAGTCCCAGCCCGTTGCGCTCTGCTCCTGGCTGGCCTGGGTGTCAGCAGCCGAGCCCGCAGATATCTGTACTTCCCCATTTCCATCGACGGAGGACAGATTGGTAGCAGATTCAGGTAAGAAAGGGAGCCAGGTTGTGACCCACAGCCCCATCCTCCAAGGTGGTCAGTCATATGCAGCATCTGACTCTGTTTCTTATAGGCCCTGAAGCAGGAAAGATGACACACAAGCCGGCATCAGCTGACAAGGAGGGAAGAAAACCATGCCACCCCAGGAAAGGTCAGGGAGTTTCGACATGATGACTCTTTATTTTATTTTTTTTGGTTCAGTCACCAAGCTGTAGACCTTGGGATCAGTGGGCCCCAGAAAGGTGGGTTGCTGCCACTTCCTTCTAAGCAGGGTTTGTGTCTTGGCTTCTGATGGTGTCATACGCAGCCAGGTTTTCGGTGGGGTAGTGAGGATCCTGTAAACCAGAGTTGTGTCATCTCCCACTTCCTTTTCCAAGGCAGGGAGCATTTTAGTCCCATGGGCATTTTGAGCCTGGGGTCAAGGCTGTTCCTTCTGCAGGGGGGCAGCTGTTCCTTCCCCCACTCATTGCTGGTATCTGGGGTTTCATTACACCCCTCAAGTCAGTGTGGGCACCTTTTTCGGGTCCGTTGAGAGCTCTGACTTCTCTGTCAGGAAAGCCTTCGTTTTCGCCTGTTGTCCTCCCGGTGTGGGGCCGCTTGCTTTCTTGAAACGCACCACCTGAGCAACCACGGTTCGCTTGGCTCTCTCGCACGCTTTCTCCTACCACGCAAGAAGGACAGCGGATTTGAATGTGTGCCTGTGGCCTCCTCGCCGTTCCCTGTGTCCAGGCACATGTCCTTCATCCTGCATCTGTGCCTGGTACTCCACGTCCGGACCCCTGGGCTGCCCTGTGCCGAGGGTGCGAGTCCCGCGCGCCCTGTAGGACGGCTAGGGTCGGCAGAGCAGTCGACTCCCCTGCAAGCAGGGGGCCAGCACTGTGTCTCTGGGGACAGCTCTGTCCCTTGGCTGGCTGAGGGCCCTCCCCGTAAGCAGGGCTCTGGGCCTGTCCCTTTTGCCCCCGGTGGGCAGTCTGGCTGGTCAGGCGGGCCGTGCCCTGTAAGACGGGTGCCGGTCTCGGCCTTCTTGCCTCCTGGGAGTGGAGGTGTAAGGCTGGAGGTGAAGCGGTTTGCTAAGGAAGGGGCATGTGTGAGTGAGACAATGATCCCTCCCCGGGAAATGGGACTGTAGGATTTTTTGCAAAAGACTTTCTAGGGAAGGGCTTAAAGGAGAAGAGCGTTCTAGTGCAGAGGCACTTAATCTGAATCGCAGGATTAATTCATAAAGGTCTACAGAGAAAACACTGGCCAGTCATTGCTGCTCTGAGCTGCGCTGACTTACCAGGGAGAATCTGCGTCTCAGTGAGGCAAAGGAAAGCGCTTGCAGTGCAGCATTTGCAGGCACACGGCCGAACAGCACAGTTGTCAAACTCCTGTGGGCAGGGAGCTCCCCAGAACTGTTTCTTGCAGGCGTTCGGCTCTCTGCCAGTCCATCTGACACTCACCAGGGCTCATGCTCATGTTTGCTTTATGTAGCATCCCCAATCACCACCCCTCTAAATCTTTTCCTCTGCTTAAAATCCTCCCTTCTACAAACTGGATTAGAAAAGCTACACGTGTTCTACACCAGAGAACCAGGCAGAGAAAGGGCTGTCCCACTTCCTGTCCCCAAACTAGTTTCCATACCTTTGCCCATGACTGCACTGTCTGCATATCGCTGAAGGATTGACCTTGTTGCCCTGACTTCAAAACTGCAGGTTATGAGGCCAAAAGTGATGGTGATTTTGAAGCAAGAGAGAAGGGGGAAGACCAACAGAAAGAGAAGAGAATGAAAATAAAATGGAGACAAAAAATGGAAAGCTTGGATGGGGAAGAATGAAAGGTTCTTGGACAAGTGTAGCTATTTTTCTGTGGAGGAGGAAAGAATAAGCTAATGGGAATGGGGGACTCCACACTGAGATAACTACATGTACGTCGGGTTTTGTACCGCTGGTGAGACTTCTCACCTTCTAACTGAGCAAGGCCGATACCAAACTTGAAGTTAAATGGAAAGACTCCATCTTGAACCAAAATGTGTTTCCAGGCAGGCATACCTACACGTGTGCAACATTATCTGTGCAAACATGCAGCCTTGTCACACGCGTGCATCTCCATGAAGACAGGCCAGTAGCACGGCGCTCATTCACAGTGTGGAGTGGGCAGAGCCCCAGGATTATGGGGAGAGGTGGGGAACAAAAGAGTGCTCACGCACCTGTAAGGTTAGTCATTTTTAGTTTAATAATTAGTTCGTGTTACCACATTTTCCTTAGTGGGAGGGATCAATCTGGGCTGGCTGTGGCAGCTGTAGGGGATTCAGTCTTTTGTGTTGTGAAATATTGCTCTTGGCCATGATCTTTGAAGCCCAACAGTGTCTGTCTGTTGAGGACTCTTTGGGAAGCAGAGAATATCTGTGCAATAATAATAAACATTTATCGCTGGCTGGGAAAGTGTTGAACAAGTTGGGAAAAATTATTCTTGTCTCCGGTGTGGAGTAAAAAAAACCATTTGTATTTTGAAGGTCTCTCCAGCTCCAATTTTATATGTGAGGAGGCTACAAACTGGGGGGAAAGAGACGGGAGACTGGTTCTTCCTAGCATTGCTCTTGGCTGGAGGCAGCTCGCATTGCCCCGTCCTGTCAATACCACCCAGTATCTGGCCATGCTCCAGAACTGAAGGGGTCAGAACGGGAGGTTAAAGACATTTTTGGGCTGGCATTCGAGACTTTTTGGGTGCTCCTGGGTCCCTGCATTGCCAGCCAAGCACTCTGTACTGGTGCTTCTGCCTTTCTGAATACTACAGACTAAAAAGCAATGAGCTTTTCTGGATTTCTGCCTCTTTCAGTTAGCTGGTTGGCTTGTTTTTGTGGTTTTTTTCAGGCGTGAAAACCTCTGACTTAGTGGGTGTTAGACCTCAAAAGGCAAGGGGCCCGACTCTCAGGCATGTCATTCTCATCTCTTGAGCAGAAGTTAGCGCACTTCTAGGGTAGAAATTATGTGACTGTGCCTGGGACAGGATACAGCTTTTCTGGATTTTCAGCCAGCACTCTGGATAAGAGAATGCACCCATCTGAAGGAATTGCAACCTCCAGTCAAAATGCATGTGGTCTACTAGCCTCATGCAAAATCAAGGCCTTCAGGGAGTGTCTCTCACCTGAAATATCCCAGCAGAGAGGTTTTTTGGTTTTTTTTCAAACCAACAGTCAGATTTCAGCCCTCTGGGGCTGTCTTAATTATGGTATCTCATCACTGTCATGAATTTCCAAGCTACCTGCTGCAAAGCTCTTATGCGCCGGTAGAGGGGGAGACAGGATAGACTAAGCTCCTTTCCCCTGTGACGGGCTGTGCAAAGGCTCTTCTCACACAGCTGACAGATGCAGCCCCCAAAGGAGGGACACAGGAACCTTCTGAAGACATTGCTCCCTGGGTCTCTTAATCCTTAATCAGCTCAGCTGCAGGGGCCAGAGTGCAGACAAAGGAGGGCTTAGGGTAGGGAATGCAGTCCCAGAGCACCAAATTCAGAAACCTTAGCCCAAAACCTGAGCCTAGCATTCATTACTCCTCCTTCAAAGAGTGGGATGGACGCACACCATCAAGTGCCATGGGATCCCGGGATCATAATATTTGGGGTCCGAGCTTTGCTTTTCCTAAATGAGGGACCTGTGCTGGGGAGCTGCACAGATTGCCTGGCCTTGGCCAAGGGTATGTGAGAGGGTAGGAATAGGGAAAGCACCAGAAGGTGGCTACAGATTACTTTTTCTCTATGTTTTCCAGGTTGTACTCCCTACGGATGAGGTAATCCAGGAGGTCTGCAGCCCAGTCCCGGAGCAGGAGGGAGAACTTGATAGTTGCATATCTGTAGTAGACTTCCCGCTGGCGGAGGGCTCCCCCCTTTATGATTTCCAGTGCACACTCCTCCTTCGGTGCAGGGGGGATAAGCACCACGTCTGCAGCAGCCTTCATGGCATTGTCTAAGGTGGGAAAAGAAAGTGCGCTTTGGTTGGATGTGCAATGGTCTGCATAAGTGAGCTCTACTCAGCCTCCAGAGCCTGCAATTGTTTTCAAAGTTCTCAGTAAGGAAAGAGCCCCTGTGGATTTGTGTGTGCAACTCCTCTTCTGATGCCTTACATGACACCGTGATGATGGTGTTGGTTCAGGTGGTTTTACTGTACTTGGAAGGAGAGACCCCCTTCTTCCCGACCTTGAATGACTTGGTGTAGTTGAGGGTGCAGACCTGTCCTTTGCACTGCAGGCATATACCCTTGTGAGAGTCCACTATAGCTTCCCAAAGAGAAGATCTTGGCTACACATTTTATGGCAATGGGCTCTTGGACTTTCCCTCTAGCTTGCTCCTATGTCCTTTTGCTAGGAGCAGATGTGACTAGCGGGCATCTGAACCCCAAGGCCTCTGAGTAGAGGAGCCTGCCTGAAAACATGAATATCTGCTCCTGTGCCCCATGACTATTGGTTTATGCAATTACGGGAGTATATAAAATGAAAGCTTTAGCACTGTGACAGGTTAGATCCTCGTTAGCTTCACTGCTGATTTACCCCACCTGAGAATCTGGCCGATAGATTTACACTGACTTCTATTCAGAGCAATGTATAGGCTAGCCATTGCTCTATTATTGTTTAGATGTGTCTGACTCCTTGCAGGTACTGAGAAAGAAGTGTGTATTGACACCGGGGTTTGGTGGAGGAGATGGTACTGTCCTACTAGGTCAACCCAGGCAGGGCAATGCCCATTTTCAGGCCGGCGTGAGAAGGATGGTTCTGGGCACAGCCCATATGCAAGTCAATTGGCAAGAAAATGGCAAGTGAACTTTGAGGCTGAGAAGTGCCAAGTGATGCATGCAGGAATGAATAACCCAAGATGCACATACATGACGATGAGCTCTATGTTAGCCTTTGCTACTCATGTACTACTACTGCCTTGCATTCATGCCCGTGCTTGGGCCAGAAGACCCTGGAAGTCCCTTTCACGAACCCTAAGATTTTCTGAGCAAAGAGATTTCCAAATGTCTGTGCATAGTTCTCCAAAAACCACATTGTTTGGTGGCAGTTATCAAGGCAAATAGGATGGTAGCAGTGATTAAAAAGGGAATGTTATGATAGAAAAGGAAAATATTATTGTGCCCATGCCTTGAATACCATGTGTGTTTGTGGTTCCCCCACATCCCCCCTCCCTGTCTCCAGAAGGATCTAGTAGAACTAGAAATGGTCCAGGAAAGTTCAAGGGCCTGGAGAGTTCACTAGTACAGTGCTAGAACTAGGGGACGTCAATAAAGTTATTAGATGGCAGGATTAAAATGAGTGAACGGAAGTTCTTTTTTCACAGAACATGTCATTAACCTGTGGTACTCACTGCTTCAGGAAGTTTTGGAAGTTGATAACTTGACTAGGTTCAAACGGGATTGGGAAAATTCACAGAAGGTGGGTTTGTTAGTGGGTATTCAGCATTATAATGGGGGGTGCAATAAGGAGTGAGCCCTTATCCTGAAGATTAGGACGTGCTAGGCTTCTGAACACCTGAAGCAGTAGGGAGAGGGGCAGGGGATCAATCAGTCTGAATAAATAAACTTCTCCTTAGCCCCCACTCTTGGCCACAGTGACAAACAGGATGCCGAGTTACAGGGTCCTATGCTCTGATCAGTATGGAGCCCTTATCTTCTTGTGGGGTTTGCAGCAGCTGCCGCAGGGATCCATGAAGGAAGGAGAGAACTGTCTGGCAGAGTTAGGTAAAAAGCTCATCATCTGACCACGACTCTTTCCTCATCAGCAAGGTCCAAGTAGCATCGGTCTTACCAGTATTGATGAAGCCAAGGATGCAGAGCGTGATGGAAACGTTGGTGTTCTGAAGAGCGAATTCCTGCCTCAAGGAGCTGAAAAAGCCATCCAGGGCAAACTTAGTCGCGGAGTATGGAACAGCGAAGGGAAACCCGACTTTACCTAGGAAAAAAGGTTAAGTTTCATTCGTACTACTGCATAAAGTTTGCTTTCACTGGGGGAAAAAACATTGTGAAAAGTAAAACCTGCGTTGATGTTTCTAGGCCAGCCCTAGGGACACAGCCCAGAAATACAAAGGACCCTTAGAGAGCTGGGTACCTGATCCCAGTAGTTTCCAACCCTTTTAGAGATCCTTCTAAGTCAGGCAGCAGTGTTAGCCTCCACCTTCTGCATCCCTGACAGTTGTAATCAAATATGCCCAAGGGGGGGATGATGAACAGAGCAGTTGTCTCTCTGTGGCCCCTTCAGTCCCCAGAGATTATGATAGGGGCCCTATCACTGGGATAACTCACATGCAATAGAGAACTACCAGCTAGGGGTCAGCTTGGTACTGAATTTGATCCACCGACACAAAGCAAACATCTGTGGGCAGCCAAAGGGCCGATCCAAAGAGGAATCCACAGCCTTCCCTTTTGCAGTTGGACTGTAATTCTAGTTCTGGGAGAACTGCAGCCTCGCTCTTATGCCTGAGTGTGGAGGTGCTGACTGTCCATCAATTGGAGGCAAGCACCCTAGAAAACCAAATGGGGACTGAATGGAGCAAAGTGGGTATCTCCCACCAACCCCCTGGGAGTACTGGGTTTTCCACACTGTGGAAAATCATCCTATACAATCTTAACCCTGGATCATAGCTGACCTGCCATGGAGGAAACCACCACGATGCTGCCCCCACTCTCCTTGAGCATCGGCAGGGCAGAGACGGTCATGGCCACGTAGCTGAGAAAGTTAGTCTCGAGGAGCTTCCGCACGTGCCTGACGTCCCCGTCAAAGTAGTGAAAGTACGAGCTGCCGATGTGATTGAGGATCAACATGTCCAGGCCTCCTGCAAAGCAAGGGGTTGCTTTAGGGTGGGTGGAGTGAAACGAGGATGGAGATGCAGCCCAACCCTGTTTCATTTGCTATATATGCTTTCTTATAATAGCCGTGAATCCTGTGGTCATCCATCCCTCGAAACAGAGCGTGCATAGACTGAATATTTTAAAAGCACAAGTCTGCTGCTAGCAGACTTGTAATTCAGGGCAGTGGCCTTTCCTCTCTGAAGCTGGGTCCAAGCCCTGAGCCTGCTCACCAGTGTGAGTGCAGTTGTCACCCAAGTCATCCCAGGTCCGGTCCTCAGCGTGCTACAAAAGCTCAGATGCAGTCGTCCTGCTCGGCTCGTTCAGGGCACGGAGGGGGAGGAGTCCAGCAGGGTTGCCTGGGGGCTCACAACTGGCACAGCATAGGCCACGCTGAGATGCGCATGCTTGCAGAGCCTTGGGCAGTGCTGTGTGATGTGAACAGCAGGGTTGCTGCTGGCCAGAGCTGATTGACAGGCTGGGATTGCTCTCGTGAGAGGTGCTGGGATTCAGAGGCAGAGCATGAGGGGCACGTAGGATGATAACCAGGAGCACGCATCAGATCGAGGCTGCGTGGCAGAGCTGTGGGGCTTGAACCACAGATGCTGTGGTTACTGTCACCCATTAGCAGGGGAAGGACTGGGACAGCAGGGGATACTGGTCCTCAGAGCAGAGTTGCACTGGCAGAGCCGTGCACTGTCTGTCCACACTAGCTCTCATGCGTGTATTCCTATCCAAGCAGCACTCAATAACAGTAAAAAACCCCCCAAAATACCTTAAGAGTGAGAAGAGTTCAAGAAATCCCTCCCTTCTCCCCTATCCTGTCCTAGTTGGCATGCATATAAGATAGACCATGACATAGTTAAGGAGTGACAGGGCCTCTCCACATTGCCCCATGGCAAGGGACTGCTGGTGGTTTCCAGGCCGCGAGCAGTTAACGTACCCAGTAACTCTTCCGCCACCTTCACCACGTGCTCAGCAAAGGCCGTGTCCTCCATGCTGCCACTCACGTGCCGCGCGGATGCTGCGCCCAGCTCTAGACACCGTGCAACGACCTGAAACGTGATCGGAACATTGTAGGAACCTGTTTCCCGTTGCCAACCCTCCGAGAGCCTGGCGTCACATCCCTGAGGGTCTTTGCGGGTTATTGTGTGGCTTGGGGGATACAGTGACTGCTTCGTGCATCCTTCAAGCGGCACAAAAGCAACATCTGGGAGCAAGACTGGAGCACGTGTGTGCAAACAAGAGTATCTACTGATGTGCAGCCATAAGCATGCACATCTGTGAGCGTGTATGTGCACGTTACGCCATTGTCCCACAACAAGTCTGTGAGTGCGTGCATACCTATGTACCTGTGACACAAGACTAACCTTGGCATGTAAGTGTGTGTGTGCAGTGTGACAGGCATGCATATGTGAGTGCTCGGCTTGCCATTTACTTTCTGTAGCTTGGCCTCTGTCCGTGCCGTGATCAGAAGATGAGATCCCATCTGGGCCAGGTGGTAGGCCATTTGCTCACCAATTCCGCTGCTTGCTCCCGTGACGATCACTCGCTTCCCTTTCAGCATCTCTGGAGAGGAAGGCATGAGGAGGATGACATGCCAGGACACCAAAGACATATTTTCTCTAGTGCCTACAGCAGTCATGAAATCAAGATGGGGAACAAGCCAACTCAGCCTGCTAACTGAGCAAGCCTGCTCAGAGGCAGCCGAGAGCCCCAGCTCCCCCTGCAACAAGCAATCTCTTTTTTCCTTCTCCAAGAAAAACTTCTGGAGAGAGTAGTTAACTTTGTTAAGGGAGTGCAGCAAGATTAAAAAAAACTCTGGCAGTGCCTTATTAACGTATCTCATCACAACTCCAGACATGAAAATGGGCCATGGGCTTTTTTTTTTTCTCCCAGAGTAATGAACCGTTCCAGCCATCTGGCAAAAATACATTCTTCCAACTTCACAAATCAAGAAAAGGTTTGTAAAATCTATTTTTAAATTACATTTTTTGTTAGCTCTTTTTGCAAAGGAAAAGGCATTTGATTCTGAGGATTAAAAGTCCTGGCTGTAAACTTAAAAAATACCATTCCTGGGTATTTCCTTGCGTGATGTAATGTGGCAGCTCTGCTGAAGCAGACGATTATCAGCACTGTTACAAATACCAGGACATACTTTGTTCCCAGCTCCGTACTGATCCTGCGCAAAAGGCTTGGCGCAGCTCGCTATGTCTTATTTGAAAACACATTTGCTTCTTAATTACTTACCAGGTTTGAAATCCTCCCTCGCTGAATAAAACCAGAAGGCCAGGACCAATCCCACAAAGGGAATGAGAATCTTTCGCAACCGACCCATCCCACTGTAAGATCAGGAAATAAAACATGAAAGAGAAGGGAGAAAAACTGTCCGCAAAGCTGCTCCAGACAGAAGCAGCGGTGCCTATCCTTTAAAATGTGTCAGTGAAGCGAAAACAACTCCCAAACCTTTGGAAAATCGCAACGGCTGGAGCTGCTGGGGGAAGCAGAAGCTTTCATTTGCTCCGCTCTGGAGCTGATCAATCTCGGCCTAAGTGACCGTGTTGTTTTGGACTTTGCCTGGCTCTTTTTCATATTTCCTGTCCCTACGTCAAAAAAAGGAATTTTGCACAACACCCTGGAAGAGGTGTGTCCTTGCTGAACAGCATCAAGTTTCACTTTTGAGAACATTAGGGTCTGGCTCCTGCAGGTGTGGTAGCCCCGTGTTTTATTGTGCTGTGTTTGCTCAGCCATTGAGCCACCCTCCTCCTTGAATGCGAAGCAGAGAGAAAGGAGAACGCCATTCTAGCCTGGAGGTGTTTCCAAGTTTACAGGGGTTTGGACACGGGGAAAGCCACTGAGGCCCTGGGGTACAGTGTTCCTGCTGGGAACTCTTTGCTTCACACGCTGCAAGGCTCTGAAGTGACAGACGTTTGCCTTTGTGGATGCTGAGCTGTGGAAGCCACCTACCCCACAGAGCCCGGGAGATTTTGGGGGGGGGAATTTATTTGTATTCCAGGTCAAATGAGCCAAACCGGTTCCAAATCCTCTTGATTGAGCAAAACTCGATCATTCAAACACTGTATGTGGTGCTACAACCAGCAGGTATCCTCCACCCCACCCTTTTCAGCCTGGGGCTTCAGATGCTCCTATACCAATTGGCGAGCATCCTACATGCTGGTCCAAACCCGGAGGCCTCTGAGCCTCACTTGCCCTTAGCCAACGGCCCACAGGAGCAAGCTAAAGAAGAGTCCCCCATTTCCATAAAGTCAGCATGTAGCCGAGATGCTCCCACTGGAAGCTGGCCACAGGGAAGCTAATTGCAAGACTCTCATGGGATGCCCTGTCCGCAGCGCGCTGGACAGCAGTGCACCCTCCACTACACTATGCCATTCAGTCTGGGCAACCGACCAGTGCAGCAACTGCACTTGTTCTTAGATGCTTTCTTGATTTGGCTCGCTGTCCAAGTGGAGACTGGGTGATCAGACTGCCCCCCCTTGATGCCATCACCCCAGCTCTGGGTGAATGCTCCTTGGCAAGGGCCAGGGTTGAGCAGCTTGACTTACTGCTGTGTGGGCTGTACCTGTTCTGCAGAGAAATAAAGGTCTGTGCTGCCCGGAGCCGCTGCCTGGCAACTTTCACTAGCATTATATCCACTGCCAGGTTAAAGGGAGATGTCCCAGAGAGCTGCAGAGCAATATTCAGAGTCCCCGTGTGCACAGACTGCTGCCAGGTTGATCACAGAGGTCTTGCAACCCAGGGGCTACACTCTGTTCCTGGTTGACTCGTGCAACCCATGCCCCCTCATTTTGGCATCTTCTCTGAAACGATACGCCTTCTAAATGCTGTTTAGAAACGTTCAGGCTGTCCCCTCCTTAACAGAGCAGAAACAACTGGCCAAAGAATAAAGCAGGAATGCCTTGCCTTCTTCTCACGTCCCAATCTGATCACCCATGGAGAGGTTCGAGCTCATAATGGCAAGCTAAAATTGCGTGCAGTCCAGTCCTCTGGAGGAACCCTACAGTAATGAACCCCAGTGAGTTTTGGGGGCAGCTTTGAAATTCAAGAGGGTACGGGTTAATAATATACTTGGCAGGTCTGTGTGCTGCCAGGGTGCTATTGCTCTTGCCATGTAGATATTCCCTTTCTGTTTCCACTTGAATGGATGCTCTTTGGTAAGGAGGCTGCGTACCCTTTGGTAGGGAGGACACATCACCCCGTTTTGGGGAAACAGCTGTTTCCCAAGTCTCCTTCCTCTTTGTTCTAACACAGAGGTCATGGATTTGGCCAAGTCATGGTTTCAGTTGAATAAATGAAATAATAAATCCTTAGTCACAACCGGCACCTGTGCACAGGTGTGTGGGAAAAGCAAGGCCCTGTCTCATGAAGTCTTAACAGGGCAGGGAGGCACCTTGCTGGCTGATCTGTTCAGCAAGGCGTAATCTTTTGTAAGCAATAGCCTGTTTTGTCAGATGGTATCTTATCACCTCTGTGACAGGAGCAGCTAAAGACCAGGGCCAGGCAAAACACTGATTTGTCAGTTCTGGGCTGAACTGAAATACGGAAATCTTCTGCAGGCTACCCAAAAGCATCTAGCCTCTCTCAACACCAAGTGACCCATGTCATTATCAGGCTTTTAAACCCTTTAAAAAATGATAGTCAGCTAAATTTATGGTTGAAAATTCTTTTTTTTTTAATGTTGAAAAAATGATTTTGGGGGAAATAAACGGGTTTTTTTAAATGTTAAAATGAGATGCTTGACTTCTAAAAACTCTTTTCTGTTGACATTATTCATTACATGTAAAACCAGTTTGCTAATGGTTTTGCTTGACCACTAGAAAGTAATTCTTTGGCAGGTTATTTATTCCCGTGAAACACTTTGTCCTGCCTTACCATGTTTCCCAAATGGGATCAATTTTCCACTGTGCCTTATACAGCACAAGTGTGTAGGGAGAAACATTTCCTGTCCCAACGGGCTTATAGGCTGGTGAGAGAAGACAGACAAATGTGGGGTGGGAAACTGAGGTATGGGAAAGAGAGATGACTTGCCCAAGGGGTCATGACAAGTCAGTGGCAGAGCAGCAAAGGAACTTGGGTCCTCTGTTTTCTGGTCCAGTGATGGGAGCCACTCCACCACCCCGGCTTTTCTTTGGGCCAGAGATTTTTTACAGTGAAAGCAATGTAAAAGGTGGCACTACTGGAGACAGCATGCTTGATAGTGCCACTTCACTTGGGCAGTAGCCAGCCATGTCTAGGGCCCTGTTTTGAGGTCACAGATCCAGCTCTCCCTCTGCAAAGCTGGACTTTGCTGCTGCCATGGCTTTTTTTGCATGCTCTCTCAGCACCAGAAGTGTTTTGTTTGAGTTTTGGGGGGAAGAAATTTAATGGTAGCAGTTGCTGTGGAAACCTGTGTGCACCCAGTGACTTAGATTTTCAAGACGAGTGTGAGATCTAGAAATGGGAAAGGCCTTGTTAGCTCCCACCCTTATCCAGCAATATAGGTTTGTCCCTAACCGGATGTTTTCCTGCTGCTTTGTCCCATCTAATTACACTCCCAAATGCTGCATCTTCAGTCATTTCCCTGCAAAGCTCTTCCATGGTCTGGATCTTGCTCAGGGTTTTTTTCTTCCTGCTATTTCGCCCAAGCATCCTGTGTCTCTTTTTTTAAATTTTCCTCCCATTATTCTTAGTGTCGCCAAACTTCCCCCTCCCCAGCTGCACTCCTCTGTCCACAGCATGGCATGTCTTCCTGAAGCACAGGGAGGACTGGCAGCTGCTCCGTATTTTGTTCAGCCAGGCAGGGTGTTTGTTCCTGTGCGACCTCCTCCAAATCCCACTGCAAAGCTGTTTGTGTTGCTTTTTCAGCCCTGTCCAGCCTGTCTGGTATAATGGTGTCACGCAAGGCAGGTTCCTGCTTGGAGAACATAAATTAGCAGATCTCCCCCCCTTCCCAAGCTCACCGGGGACACATTACATAATTTTGCTCTTAACTTTACGCATCCCTTCCCTATCTGCGTGCCTGCCACATAATGCCAATAGCCGATGCCAGTTCTCTGCAGTCTTGTCTGGGGCAAAGTTGCCATTTTTGTGGCATTTGGTTGTTTCCTTTGCCTCCAAGTAGTGTTTGGGAGGGTTGTCCTTGTGGTGGCATAGGCTTTCTTTCACAATTCACTGAAGCTGGTCAGCCTCTGGGTCAAGCACTCCTCATGTTTCTGACCTGTCTTCCCCTCGGTCCTCTAGTGCTTGTGCTCTGCCACCGCGGCTGGCCTGTTGCATGTGTCCTTAGCTTAGTTAGGTGGCTTAGTTAAGGCAGGAGTGTAGGCTGTGGTCCAGAAGGATGCACTCATTTTCAGCTGCCCTTCCATTCACGTTGGGAAATGTCACGGGGCAGAAGTGCTCCAAGCCATGCACATCTCCAGCAGGTCTGGGACTCTGCCTGTGGGCATGGTGGGGCTGAGGGAGGACACAGGGGTGGGAGAGCAGGGATCCCCAAGCCAGGCCCATGTCCCTGGAGTAACTGGAGGACTTGAGGAGCTGGCAGAGGGAGGCCTGACGTATAAGCTTTCCCTTGACAGTGAACATAATAGGCACCTCTATAGCAGTGTGCCTCTCTGGTGCATGGGACAGCCGTGCCTGCCTTGCTAAGGGGGCATGGGGATGGGTGAGAATTAATTAGCTAAGCGAGGCTTGTTATTTCCTACTTTGCAAAATGGGAAGTGATGCAAAAAGAGAAAGGAAGCGACTTGCCCAAGAATAAGCAAGCCAGTTATGCCAAGGAGTTAAGACTGAGGCACTTAGACCTGTGCCCAGAAGAAACCTCTCCAGATCCCACCCTGATTCATTTTGGGCCATTTGGTCTGCTTTTGTCTCCTGTGCTTTGCGGGCATTACCAGACCTCTGGGCAAGGCACCAGTCACCCAGCACAGGCACGCTGACGGGAAAGACGAGCCTGGGCTTTGGAAGCAGTTACATATTTTTTCTGCGTAAATCTTTTTTTCTACATACAATGTCTTTTCAACAAAACAGTTACTTTACATGGGTGTACACACACGCTTGCGCACACGCATGCAAACCTGTTTGCTTAGGAAATGTTCCTGGCAAATTCTGGATTACTTTTCTCTGCAAACAATTCAACAGCTTGTTCTCGGGGAAGAAGAATGAATTTCTCAGAGGCCACGGTTGCTGCCAGTCCCCTACAGGCACCTTTCCCCTCTGCCAAGGAGCAGGATTTTGCTTTCACGTGTTCGGAGACCAAGCGGCTGCAGGGAGATCAGCGGTGTGTGTGCAGGGCCGGCCTGGCTGCCACCACTCTTGTGAGAGCGCGTTCCAGTTGCTTGAGCGCAAGGCCTGCCGGATAAGGAGCAGCTCTGATTAACAGCCCTCCTACTTCTAGCACTAGCACGCGTCCCAATTTGGCCCCCTGCTATTCTGCCACCTGTAACAGCTTCCCAGTTAATCCAGAAGCATGCACAGAGTTTGGCCAAGGCTCAGCCATTAATGGCTAAGGTATTAGAAAACAAGTGAGGAATGCCCTTGGAATGAGTCTCTCGGCAGCCTGGAGAATACACGATCCAGTTGAGGTCACTTTGGACCAGGCTGTGTGTTCACACCAGGTGAGTAACACACTGCTGTGCAGAGTCTGCATCACGTAGGTCTCATTTATATCCTGCCTGAAGGGTGTGAGCAATGGCTGGGCACTGTGCACGGAGGTTGCTTTTCCCTTATCAGGACCCTCAGCTTGTCAAAGAAGTGACTTGCTGCGAATTCAGAGGTGCACTGTTCATTGCCCTTGCAGTTGCTGCAAGTCTGAGCTGCTTCAGGTTCTCCCCCCGCACGCCACCCCTGGCCTGAGTGCCCTCGGCAAACACAGTGGAGGGGAGGGGGTTCGGGGCAGGTCTGTGCACGCACGGTGAAACAGTGCGTTCCAGCAGCCTGGCAGGAGGGAAGTGTGCGTTCCTTTCCTGAGAGCAGAGCTGTTCCTGTTGCAGCATTTCCAGGTTGTTCCTGTCACCAGCAAAACCTTTCTGTGTTTAGTCTGGGCGGCCCCTCGCTGGCCTTGGGAATGGGATATGGATATTGCGTTGCCTGGTCGTTGTGGCTTGCAGTCCAGTCTGGGCTGGTGTTCACCCAGTACAATGGCAAGGGGAGCTGGTTCTTGTAGAGCGCCGTACCTTGGTGTGGGGCAGGATCTCAAAGCCGTCTATCACTTCTAATACAGCTGTCCGTCACTGCCCCATCGAATGCATGGGGAAATTGTTAGTTTTCTGTTGTCTCATGCTGGACTAGACTTCAGACTTCAGTAGTTTCCCCTCCCCCCGTCTCAACAATTTCTGCGTAAACCGAGCTCCTGACGAACAACACGTTTCACGCAAGCACGCATTTGTTTTCAAAGACAAGGTTCATGGCAAACTCCAAATTATTTTTCTCTGTAAACAATTCAACAGCTTGTTTTCAGGGCCGTGGAAGTGAATTTCTCAGAGGCCACGGCTGCTGTCAGTCCTCTGAACTTCCCAGCCATCCTCCACCTCTGCTGAGGAGCGAGACTTTGCTTTCACGTGTTTGCAGACCAAGCCACTGCAGCAAGATCAGCTGTCCAAACGGAGAGTGTTGCTCATGGGCAGCTGACGGGGGTGCTGCCACCGTTGCGAGCACACGTCCTCAGTTGAAAGTAAGGCCTGCCCGATGAGAAGGAGCCACTGTGATAACCTATTTCTGGTGCCTGCATACATCCCAAGCTGGACCCTGGCTATTTTGTCACCTGTAACAGCGTCCAAATTAAACTGTTGGCCAGGATCACGCATGCCTGCAAACAGCCAGCAATGGGGTAAAGTATGCAGGAAAACAAGTGAGAAATGCCCTTGAAATGCATCTCTTGGCAGCCTTGACCGTACACAGCTAGTTCTAAGGTGAGCTAAGCCGCATCGTGTGTTCGCACCGTCCGCTCTGCATTGCTTAAGTCTGATTTCAAACCTTGCTTGAAGGGCATGAGCGACGCCTCGTGCCGGCCACTTTGCACAGAGGCTGCTTTTCCCTTATCGGCACCCACAGCCTGTCAGAGAAATGACTTGCTGTGAATTCAGAGGTTCATTGTTCATCATCCTTGCAGATGCTCAGTGGAGCCGCAAGTCTGTGCTGGTTCAGCTTCTCTCCCCCCACCAGTCACCCCTGGCCTGAGTGCTCCAGGCAAACAGTGGAGGGGAGAGGGTTCGGGGCAGGTCTGTGCACGCACGGTGAAACCACTGCGTTCCAGCAGCCTGGCAGGAACAAAGTGCCCTTCCCTTTCCTGAGAGCAGAGCTCTTTCTGTTGCAGCATTTGCAAGTCGTTCGTGTCACCAGCAAAACTTTCTCTGCTTAGTTCAGGGGGCTCCTCCCTGCCTTTGGGAATGGGATATGGACGTTGCATTACCTGGTCGTTGTGGCTTGCAATCCAGTTTGGCCAGTAGTCACCCACGATAAGAGCAAGGGGACCTTGTTCTCGCAGAGTGCTGTACCTCACGGAGTCTCAGACTGCTTTATGTACCACTGCCCCATCATACCTATAGGGGAGTTGTTTCCATTATGTGTGGTGGGTCTCAGTGCAGTCTGTATAGGCTAATCACTTTGGCACTATTTAGTGCAAGCAGTTAGTCGGGGTCTGGACTGCTGGGGCATGGTACTGAGCTACAAAGACAAGCATCGGGAGCATTGGGTGTAGCCCTCTTGGTCTAAGGACATAGGCAGACCAGGTTCTTCGGGTAAAAACAGTATCTTTTATT
This sequence comes from Crocodylus siamensis, assembly GCF_052110815.1. Taxonomy (NCBI): domain Eukaryota; kingdom Metazoa; phylum Chordata; order Crocodylia; family Crocodylidae; genus Crocodylus; species Crocodylus siamensis. The sequence continues at coordinate 2,227,283 of NC_143407.1, forward strand.
AGACCAACTAAAATAGCTGGAAAAATTATTTGCAAGCTTTCAGGTACAAACATCCTTCTTCAGACAGAAGGAGCGTCAGGGTGTTTGTAACCACAAGCTTGCAAAAAAGAATTGTTCCAGCTGTTTTAGCTGGTCTAATAAAGGATGCCAGATGTACCCAAAGGACCTTGTCTGCTTTTCAGCATTTGTACAGCTTCATCCTAACTTCTGGGATATGGCGTGCTGAAAATGCTGAGCTCTGTAGACACTGACACTGGAACAGCTGTACCTGTCCTGAAAACTGAGTTCTGCGCTTACTGGGATAAATCCTGCCCCATAGGTGTTGTCTCAAGATCCAGCTGTCGAGCGAGCGTCGGCAGTGGCCCTGCAGAAAGGGTCAGCGACCCAAGCCCCTTACCGTGCTTGTCCCACGAGTGAACTCGGATCCCGGTGCAGTCCTAGTTCTAAACAAGATGCCTTTCTCTTTTGGAAGCTCGTCAAGCCCTCGCAGGTATGTGTGTGCTTGAAACCAGAGTGAGCTCAGCCCCAGAGTCACACAATATCTTTGGAGGTAGATTGGAAACTTCTGATCTGCATTAGGGGCAAGTTAGGCATTGAGGAAAGCAGGTTGACAGACGGCATTCTTTAGGAGAGACTCGGGGGCTTGCCTGAGAAAATCTGCTGTGCTTCTGTGGGGCTTCAGTTCAGCAATCACTGCGAAGTACAAGAACCTCATTCTCTGGGCCGTCTTGGCATGAAGTCGCTGGAACTCGAGCAGTTCAACCGGGCACCATGATGTAGGCGGCAGACTCCTACACTGACAGCAAAGAGGATGTCGAGACAGCTGGATTGGAAGAGAGTGATGAGGACAGCAGCAGTGGGTCCCCTCCAGCAGCAGTGACCCCGAATGAACTAGTTTCAGACCCGGTACTTGGGAACCAGACTAAGAGATAAGGGTTTGAGGGAGCAATGCTTTGTGGACAGAGCGCCATTCCCTTTGAGCGTATATTGTAATGGGTGCGCGGGGTTTCCTCTGTTGGGATAAGGAGGTGATGAACAGTGACTAGAAGGTATAAATACATATAACACCTTTATATATGATGTATTTTAACAACCGCCCCCCCCACCGCAAAGAACAAAACAACTTCTAGCTCTCTGAATGCCAGTGGGGTACTCCAAGGACAAGCCACAGGAGGGGTGCACAGCTCACTGGGCGCTGTCCCAAGACGACTGGAGTGCAGCACTAAGCTGCATCCACTTCACCGCAGCAACACACCTCATGCCAGTGTTCAGCCTCATTGATCTCACACGGCAAGTCACAGACCAGTTAAGAGGACAGGTGGGAGAACAATTCTTGGCATAGTGAGGGCATAAAAAAAAGCAGCATGGGAAGTCTCTGCGGTGAGTACGGTGTAGATTGCGGGGTATACGTCCTCCAAGGTCTCAAGAAGAGTATGCCAAAAACAAGCACCCCTGGAGATTGCGCATTGCTAGCACAAGGGGCCTGGATGGTAGTATTCGTGGCATGGGATCTGTGATATTCACTTCTGCTGGGTGAGCCGGCACCACTTACCCCTTTGAAAGACTATCTTGGGGACCCGGACTGCAGCTGTCTTCTGAGTCTTGGCTGTTGGCTGAATTCCCAAAACCCTCAAAGAAAAAACAATCCTTGCTTGTCTCTCTGGATATGTTTATCTCTGAAGTACTAAATTTAGCCTGGAGGCTTTTGAAGTATGCAGCTCTTGGCCTGCAAATAGCAAGCCAGGATTTTTTAAAAGACAGCAGCCGGTGCTCTTGAGGTGGACTGGCAGGTCAGAGAAAGTTGGGGCATTTCAGCAGTCACCAGCTCCATCACACTACCAAGGCCCCAGCAAAGGTCCTGAATGCCCTGGCTTCACCACGTTCAGTTGAGCCGTCTCTAATCCTAAAGTTCAACAAATCTGTCTGTTCCACAAAACCTCGCTGCTTTAAGTTCATAACCCTTGAAATTGGATAACTCTAAAGAGGGAGGGGGCAGAAGGCAGAGGTGCCCTCTTATTTATCGCAGTCAATACCAATTGTCCATTTACTTAGGACCTGATGAAGAAAAGATGGTTCAGGTTGCTGAGAGTAGCTTAGTTCAAAGCCTCAATGATGTTTAGTTGCCACAGTGGGGAAGAAAAGTTCTTTTCACTCACTAAATTTGTCTGTTATCCCCCGGCAGGTTAACCAGCTGTGTATAATGTGAATGAGGTCTCTTAATATATGGTTGAGAGAGTTTGTTCTCCTTTATTCAAGAATTCTTGGCTCCAAACATGTCTCCGTTTATAAAATTACTTCAAACCTCCGATCTCTACTCAATGGCAGGTAGGGCAGCGTGGCACCTTAGAAATACAACAGTCATTTAGAAAGGCCAGGCTGATGAAGTATTGGTGAATTTGAATTACTCTTGATGTGAGAGAGAGGAGACACCTACAGAAGAGCGATCCTGCGTTTTGTTCTCAAACCCCTTGTAAAAGTGTCATGCTGATAACCCTAAATAGACGTGTAAGTCCTTGATTTGTCTATGCAACAAATACACCACAGAAAGCAGCTAGCTAGCCGTGCTCACGCAGTCTGCTGTGATAGAGATCGAGTCACATTTGCACTTGACCAAGGTAGCTAGAATACTGTTGTCATCAGTGTCCCTTTATTTTGTAGCATGCACTGGAGATTGTCCAAGAAGGCCAGAAAAGCGTTAAAAATGTCCAAGCAGATGCTAACCCCGCCCCCGGAAAACAAACCTTTAAAATTCAATAACACGTTAAGGTAAGGTTTAAGAAGCACCAAAGTAATTTAGAAATCTTACGCTGATTGACTTTTGACTTAAGTTCCTAAATCACTAGGTGCTGCTGAATGTGTTACGCTCTGGGTACTTAAATCTTTTTAGGGTCCTTTTGTACCTTCAGTCTATAATTATAAGAGCACGTTTGAGTAAACTACAAAAAATCAGTAAAATAATATAATTTGATAGCTTTTATTTTATAAAAAGGCTGAAAAGCAGGGGTTTTTTGTTCTATTATTACATCACCGCTTAGGTTTCTGAAGAGAAGATACTTGTGCTTAATATTTAAAAAATGATAAGTAGCTTTGTAGCACTAAGAAATAGATTTTTCTTAGGTAAATTATCTGAAATTAAATGAAATAATATTATTTCTATTGCACGTTAAGATTACTGCTACAGCACCTATACAGCATTTAACATGTTCAGAGCTTTGCACATCTGCTATATAATGAGCCCCGAGATTCATACCATTGGCGTTTTATCTCATCCCACCCCTTGACCTATGTTACAAACGTGAATATGGTAGCTATTGATATTAAGGAAGTCACTGACTGATTGGAATATACTGAAAAAGAGTCTTTTTTACCATTAGGTCCTAGCTGAAGGCCGTTCTTCTGCAGGGTACAAATGTAAATATGCTTTGGCAGTCTTTCATATATGTTTTGTGCTATCCTTTTTTTTAATTCTTTTTTTCTTACTCCACATCTCCATACTGCACATTAAAGGTGTGGAACAAAAGCAAATCAGTCGTGCTGGCAGAATGATCCAGAGAAGACATGGACTTGATCTCGTTAAACTAAAAACCACTTTGTTCTCAACGATGCCGTTTGTCACAGCTCGTTGGAAGCGGGGAACTGGAACATGCATCTCCCCCTAATGTTTTCATTAAGCATGGGTACAGGGTGGTGGTTTGAGTTTATGTGGAAACGGAGGGCTGATTTTTCTCATGGCAAGATGAACTGGGAGGACTAAAAAGTGTGTCTTTAATCTGTGCCACTACTGGCTGGAATTTTAAGCTTTTATTTTGAGAGAGAGAGAGAGCGAGAGAGACCGATTTTGCTCCCCTTTGCTCCCCTGTCCTAGAGCAGGGCTCCACTGCATTAGCGTGCTTTTTTATAAGCCCACTTATGACTTCAGTGGAGAAAGGAATTGTACAGCGTGAGTAAAGGGGCTCCGAATACGGCCCAAAATGACACTTTCCACTGCAGCAAATCTGTGGCAAAATAAGGGCCTGCAAATGCTGCAAAGCCAACATTGTCCTGGATATGGGAAAATTCAGGGGCATGGCTCGATGTAGTGTTTCGTTCTGGCTAAACGGGCCTTTATTTTGCACATGCAGCTTTTGTTGAAACCCATGAGGCATTGGACCTTTTTGCTTTTGCCAGGACAACTTAAACACAAGAGAAATGCTCATCTGGAACCTATAACACAGTGTTTCTCAAACACCATTTTTACACTGAAATCCATCCCAGCATGTGGGTGTGTGTGTTCATTTTTTTTTCCAAGCAGGAGGAGTGTGGTCTCATGTATTTAATACAATGCCTAAAGATTTTCCAGGCTCGGGGGCATTCTCCCCATATGTGCTTTTTGACAGCTTATAATAGCTTTAAAGATGAAAGAGGGAAGTTGAGGAAGGCTTTCACTTTTAAATTAAAACCAGCATTTGGAAATCTAGGCGTGACTTTTGGTAACAGCAGAATATTTCTTCTTGTTTTGTTATGGGCATTCCCCTTTTGATTTACTTTATCTCCACTCTCTGTTGCATTTAGATAATAGCATTTTTCTTTTTGTTAGGCGCTGGCACACTGCTTGTGTATTTGGCTGTTGGTACGCAGAGCACGTAGCAAGCAGGGCTTTGAGTGGAAATTGTGAAGCCTTCCCCCCTTGGAGAGGCTTCAAATGCCTTTGCAGCTCCAGCTCCTAGCAAGAAGCCAACACTTAACCAGGCTGTGCAATATCCCACATTATTGCTGCCTGTGTATTTGCTATGTGGGTATTTGTGTTTAAAAAGTAGTGGCAACACTGCCAAGACTGTGGCTTGAGAGGGAAAGCATGCAGTGCAGATAGGCTGCTGCCCTAAAGACCAAACAGGTGAAAAATTGTAGGGAATCAAACCCCAGCCCATCCCAAAGGGCAGAGCTCTGGATTAACACTTGGGATTCAGGGATCTAGGTCTGGATTTGTGACAGGCCTGCTAGGTGACCTCCAGCCACTTGACTTCTTTGCCGTGCACCTGTTTCTCATGCTAGAAGGTGCAGATCATGGTGTAAAGCAGGCTGAGATCTCTTGATGAGGTGTACCAGTCGGCTATTACATATCCTTGATCGTTTTGCCACACAAGCCCACTGAGGCAGGCTTTCCCCCCAAGCATTTTGTTGTTCGCCTTGCAGCACCCACAGCATGATAAAACCCAGACCCACCCCCACCAAACTCCCACCTGTTTCTGGAGATGTATCCATGCAGCGGGTCTCTAGCACAGAACCCACTTTTGCCAAATCCCAAAAGGCTCTTTTTTTCCAACTTTTTAAGTCGGTCTAATAAAAGATATTAGATTCACCCAAAGAACCTTGAACACTCTTTGAGAGATCTGTATTACCTCAGATGCAGGGATGTGACAGTGGTCACTGCATTCATTCCCTTGCTGGAGGGGAAAGCGGGGGAAGCCCTCTAACTAGAGATTTAAAAAAAACCCAAGCAGTAGAACAAGAACAAGAGGGATGCATGGGGAGTGGGGAAATCTCCTGCCGGCCAAGTCCTGCTCCCTGCAGGAGGCAGCACCGGAGCACTCTTGCCCAGACCAGAGCACAACAGGTGCCGGCCGGCGGTTCTTTAAAGAGACAGGACCAGAGCGGCTTTGTAGCATAGAAAATATTTATTTAAAATGCAAAAACTTGTGGAAAACGTTATCAGTATGAAAAATAAAGACCTCAGGCTGTGCATCCCGCATCGGCTCATACCCCCACAAAAGGGGACGTTGGCATTTGGGGGCTTCCCACCCCCCCTTGTCACTGCTGCACAGCAGCAAATAAAACAGCAGTTGTCCCTCTCGAGTCCCTTGGCATAGTCCATCCCCCGCTGGCGGGCACTCTTAGGAGGCATGCTGCCTGTTCACCAGGCTCCTGGGCTGGGCGCCTGGCTCTTTGCTCTTCTCCACTCCGGAGTCGCCCTGCGGCTGGGGGGCTGCCTGCTCTCGGGGGCTGCTCTCCTCCTCCTCCTCCTCCAGCCTGTCTTGGGAGGCAAAGGGGCTGCAGACGGTCTCCACCAGGCCGATGAGCACCCCGAAGAAGACCAGCACGCTGCCCAGCACGTACAGCCTCACCATCTTCCTGCCGGGCTTCTGGCTCAGCATCTCTCTGGCGAAGGGGATCAGCTCCTGCACGGTCTCCATGGCTGCCGCCCGGGCCAGCCGCCTGCACGGGGAGAGAGCCGCACGCTGCGTCCCGGGCTCTGCGCCACCTGCTCCCCCGCCTAGCGCTGCCTCCACCCGGCTGCGCGCCGCTGCCTGCGCTCCGGCCGCCCGCGCCCGCCCCTTATAGCGCCCGCGCCGCTTCGCCCCGCCCCCGGGGCGGGCGCGCGGAGCAGGGGCGGCCTCCCGCTGCCCCCGCCAAGCCCGCACCCCTGCCTGGCGGAGCAAAGGGGTTCTGCTGCCCCGCTCCCCGGTTTCTTTCTTCTCCGGCTCCCCCGTTTCTTACTTGCCCCAGGTAAAGGTTGCGAGCGCCCAGTCGGACGTGCCAGGGCGTGGGGGTGCCAGAAAGGAAGAAGGAGCGGTGCGAAGGCAAGGGGCATCGTCGCTATCGAGTACGGGAGTGCGCGGCACGTCCTAGCCCGACATGTTCGAGGGACCCAGGCGGGTGGTTGGACAGGCAGGCCAGGCTCTTTGAGTAAATGTGGTTTCTTTTACCAGACCAACTGGGCTGATAAAAGGGAAAAGTCCTTCGCGAGCTTTTGGGCGCATCAGGTATCTGCGGTTTGGAGAGGTAGCGAACAGAGCGTGCGGCGTTCCCCTTTGGTGGGGGGAGTAACTCGTAGACAGGGCTCTGCCGTAGGCCGTGTTTTGTGTTACGGGTATAGCTTGGTTTCTGACCACTTCTCCCAGCAGACATGTTGGGTCAGTACCTGGGCTAGGTGCTGGAGGCTGCACGTGGGGACGGGAGTGGGGAGAAGCCCTGCTCGGACCCAGTTCACTCCCTCTTGCAGCGCCGGCTCTTCACCTGTCCCGTGACCCAGGAGATGGGGCAACACGGACCGAGGGTCTGACCCAGACAAGGGCGGTTCCCGTGGTCTGAACTTGAGCCTCATCAAGGTATGAAAAGGAAAGAGATGCCTTGCCACTCCTCACCACAGGTGGAAGCAGTCAGTCCTCAAGCAAAAGCTTAAACAGAGCCCGCTTTTCGCTGCCTGTTGGGTTTGTGGGTGGTCCTAGGTGATTGCTAAGGCCTGGGACTGCACTGGAGTCTCAAACCAGCTCTGATCCTGGGACACCAGTAGGATCCAGTGAGGAGGGAGCATCTTCTCCCAGGTTGTACTTCCGGGGCCTCCAGGGGCAGAGACCCGGCTTGCCATTACTCCCCATGCACTGGGCCGCATTGCCTTGCTTACCATGTTCTACATAAGACACGCGCTAAGCGTCTCCTGTGACAGGGCTGTAGGTCACAAGTCGGGTGCGACATTGCCGAACAGATAATTGCTGGACTTCCATGAAAGTATCTATAGATGACTCGGTGCAGCTTGAACCAGGAAGCAATAACGCAGCTAAATACAGACACGTTACTTCACAGCACCTCTTAATAAACACTTGATGGATCTTTGATTTATCGGTGACTGCCTGTCTGTTCCGGACGTCTCGTTACAGACTCACGTGCTCGGTGCTGCATCTCGTCTTCTGTTCTGTGCTGAAGCCATGGGAAAGCCTGCGGTGTGCAGGTTTTTTTTTTCTCTTGCAATTAGCACGAAGGTGAAGTACAGTGTGTGCCGCTGGGGGAAAACCGACAATGTGGCACGGTCTGTACTGTTCACATTTCCTCTCCTGCCTGCTCTGTAAGACCTGTTGCATCAGCCCTATAAAGCAGATTACATCACCCACGGATTCGGTTAACCCGGAGTCAATGTGCATTCATTGTCTGAAAAAGCCACGTATGGCTCAGCTGGCTTCTGACCTAAATATACCTGCGAAAGCCCTGAGGTGGGAGAAAGGCGCCTTCCCTAGACCTGCTGACAGGATTTGGGCCTTATTCTCCTTTTGGATCCATATGACAGAGCCAGACTCGAATGCTGAAGTGAAGATCCACGCCGTGATCCAGGAGAGACATTTTGCCCCAAAGAAGTGGCTGATTATAGTGGAAACAAAGCTCAAGTGGAGTAAAAAATGTCGTCTGCAGTAATGAGTCATTCAAAAGGGGCTGCACTCTGTGTCAGAGTGACATTATTTACCTTGCTTCTCACATCATTGCCGGACCGTCACGACCATCAATCTTGCACTACCATTATATACCTAGGTATTGTCATGTCTCTACGGTGGATGCCAGTCTGGAGCCTAAAACGTCACCGGGCACTAAGCAAATTCCCCTGTGCATGGGGAAACCTCTTTGCGTAATGATGCTTTCCAGGCTGTCTCCACTTCTGCATGTGCCACGGAGCAGGGCTCTCCGTGGCGACGCAGAGGGTGAGCTGGCGTTGTATAAATTGGCCGTGACCGATGTGTGAAAGGGAGAAGTTTGGTTCTTGCTGGGGTAGGGAGAAAGCAGAGGTATTTGCACATTTGGGAAATGCTGGGGTTCAGGCTCCAGGTCATGCACCTTTACATGGGAAATTAAAACCCATTATAGGAACTGGCTACATGACTCACTTCTCTCTCAGCCTCTTTTTAGAGGCTGCTCTGTCGACCTCACGCGCTCTAGAAATCCTGAACCAGCTCCTAAAAGCATAAGACTGGCTTAAGAATCACAAGTGCATTTTTTTTTTCATTGCTTTAAACTCAACGTTGGCATCTTTTTATTCTCCTTTTCTAGCTGCCGGATGACAGGTGGATCATACAGTAAACTTTTCTCCGCAGCATATATTTTTAAAACAACATACAACTCCTCACTCAAGTTATTATAGTAGGGGGCTAAAATGTTGTTGTAGTCGTGATCCAATAGAAAATACCACCAGCAAATCTTTGCCTCTTACTATATTGTCGCGGTGACCTGAGCTTTTAAGAATACACACCTAACAGGGCAAGAGGTGCAACATAAATGAATACTGAAAAGTTGGCAACACTGTCAAAGTAAGCTGGAGGTCTGCCTCGTGCACAGAGTGCTCTCAGTATTGCTTAAATCTGATCTTTTTTGGGGAAAGATCTTCACTGAGTATGTGAGCAAGTGTCACCGTGAGTCACCCACCCCCTCCCTCCTCACATACTGCACGTAGCCAGCTGTAGTTTCTTCACCATTGTGACACTCTCCTCTGCCCCTCCAAGAGCAAATAAGCAACTGCTGGTGCTGCTCCCTGTGCTACAGAAGGGGCATAACATTTGGTTGGGAAAGGATCCTTAAGAGATTACAGCCCTGAACATACTTGGCTATTTTTTGCACAGATTTCCCAAGTGCTGCTCAGACTAAACGGTAGGATTTGTTGCAAAGGTTGCTGAAGAATCAGCGGGTTGTCTTCGACCACTTTTTTCCTAAAATGTTCCTTATCTTTTCCTCCAACTTGGCAGCAAAAGTTACAGCTGGTTACTGTATTTCAAGGCATTTTTCCCCTGCAATGGTTTGATAAGTGAGCATTGCAGAGAAGATAACTGCCAAAAAGACAGCAATCAGACAGGGGAGGTTCAAGGGGACTGCAATTGCTGTCAGACTCCTTGACTGCTGCGTAGCCCGTGCCTTGGCAGGGCAAGACTGGACTGCCTCATGGAGCACTAAGGTCCGAACTGAAAGGGAGCAGTCTGGGACAGAAGATGTCCTCTCGTGGCTGTGAAGGGCCTTTAACGCAAGTGCTGCTAGAAGCAAATCGACTGGTCATTTTAACAGTAACACCACTTAGTTTCTTTTTCTGAGCCTTCTGGCTTTCAGGCCTTTAGGTTTCACATGCAAAAGCTTTTATAAGGGGCAAGGGTGTAGGTTGTAGCCTTGTTGGTCTAAGGACAGAAGCAGACAAGATTCTTTGGGTACATCTGATATCTTTTATTAGACCAACTCAAATAGTTTGAAAAAAATTATAAGGGGCAGAAACTTTGTTTAATGAAAGTGGAGGTTTTCACATAAGCAAACAACTCTGGGAGCTCACAGAAAAACACCAAATGATTCACGATTCAACACTGGATTGATCATCTTGCAATGACTGAGTAATTAACTGTGTTAAACTTGACTCAGGCTTTGACCTGAGGAAGTTCTGTCTGTGCAGGTCATTGTGTGGACACCTGATGTGGATTAAGAGTAGCCCGGACTGGTTTACCTGAGTGTTTAATCAAACTGCTATTAGCCACTCTTGCTCTGCTTTCAGTGTGTCCGCAAGAGGGGATTGTACGGGTTAACCGGATAGCTGCTCAGCCGTCCTGAAACTGAAATAACAAGATCTAAATCAATTTAGGACAGGTTTACCCCATTGACTTCTGCTGGCATGATCCCTGACCCATGTAGCTCTGCTTGCTACCAGAAGCCCATGTTAACAAAACTAGAGACTTTGACTGGTATAGCTTGTTTTGCTGGCGGGGGTGGTTTTGCCCTACATGCACTGGTAAAGTGCAGTCACCGAAGGAAAAGATTTATCCTAGCAAGTCTCTAGTAAGCTGTTCTCCTGCGCAAAACACAGTAAGCAGGATAATGGATTTGTGGGCAGAAAAATAGAAGAGAAATACCAGTGGGGAAGGACAAAATGGGATAGAAAGCAGCAAAAACACTCCCAGCAAAGAAACAGCCTAAAAAACTCCTTGCAGGCTCTTTTGCCATCCAGTTAGTTAAAAAGCATATGATTTGTAATTAGATTTTATTTTTAGAGCTAGTCTGAGAGCGGAGCAGTGACACGGGCAGATGATGACCTCTCCAACACTCGAATTCTTCAAAGCACGGGTCAGCGAGAGCTGTGAAAATCAGCTCCAATGTGCCTCATACGCAGTGCCCCCAAACTGAAACCTCCACAGCTATCAGCCAATTACAAAACTTTGTTCCCTGGTCTCTAACCTATTTTTCATTGCTCATTTGTATTATTGCAAGACCGAGAAGATCCACCTCGACCAGTGCCTACTGGTGCTAGGCACAGGAGAAACACAGAACAAAAATGCAGTGCCAGACCCCAAATAGCACACACTCTTAGTTTTCCTATGCAAAGCTTCCATTTCTGAAGCACAAGGTTGCCTGGGAGAGATGTATCCAGAACAAAACCCAGACTTGTGCTTGGCTTTCACTTTTTCATCAGCTTTGAGTTTTCCTCCTCTTGGCTGTCCCCCTCTTTGTCCGCAGTTTCCCTCTCCTGTTGGAGGATGACAGGGCAGTGGAAAGTGGCACCGTTCGATGGCATGCCTGTGGAGTACTGCCAGCCTGGCCGGGGCCACTCCGCAGTATCAGGTTTCTGAGTAATTTTCCTTTCTGTCCAGAGCCAGCCATTTTGGAGAGCGGCCCGCTATCACACCTGGCACGTTGAGACCTGCAAAGTATTTGCAAAGAAGCGACTTGACCTAGCTGACAGAGATACATGGACAATATTAACAAAACGCTAGAGTCGGGTAATACTTTCCATCCAAAGTCATCAGAGCGCTTTGAGGCATTAAGGCCCGCATATTCAGAGGAGCTTAGTAAGTTAGATACCCAGTGGGGGGTCAGCACTTGAAAATCTGTCCCTTTAAGTAATTGAGCTGAACTGAACCCATTCAGCTAAGCTATGGATGCAGATGGTGGGGCAAAACCCCCACACTTATGGCAGGAATAATGCCCCAGTCTGGCAAAGGCATTAAAATGTACCTATATAACTGTCAGAAATCATTGGGACCGGTACATTTAAAGTCATACATGTGCTTTGCTGAAGCTGGCCCTAAGCGTAGGGGGAAAATATAGGAAAATGCAAGGCAATTAAAGTTCACTTTCAGTGCAATGAGCTTATTCATTTTTCCCCCATGCTGATCCTGGTATTGTTCCACTGACAAGATTAAGATGACAAGATGACACAAGGAAAAGACCAGCAGAAATCCCACAAAGTTGCAGCCGTCGCACTCTACTCTGTTCTGTATCACTTGCCAGCAGGGCAGCTGCTATCCCTTTATTCTGTTTTTATACAGCACCTAGACCAATAAGACCTTTCACTTGGCCCTTAGACACTAATAAGTTATCCGTTTGACTGATTTCTTGTATTTGGCAGTTACTACAGATTCTTCAGTGACAGGGACAGCTGATTTCATACATAGCAGAGAAGCAATCTTATGAATCCGAATATCAGCTGCGTTTCACATTTGTTGCTAAAATGACAGTCCTGTTGCATGGCATTGAAATGATTGCTATGGAAACAGATTAGCAACCCCTCTTCATTCAGTATTACAGGGAGATTAGCTGAAAAGGAGTTAGTGACTGGAAGCTAAAACTTAAAGAGTCCTGCCTCTAAAATATGGAAGGGAATTCATGGTTTGTGGGGGATATTTTCTGGGGCATGCACGTCTCATAGCTAAGGGACGTAATAGGTGACAAATTTTGTTAGCCGTATACAAGACAGAACAAAAATCCAGATCTGTGTTTCATGGCTTTCTTGGCTATACAGAGGTAACAGGAGCAAATACATGTCTCACTCAGAAAAGTCAACACATGCATCTCAAAAATGTGTCGAGCAAGAAGGGGAGTATTCTGCGTCTGATTACAGCCATGCTTTGCAAAGACTATTGTCCACTAGACAGTCTGGTTTCACTCCTAGAACTATCAATGGTATTTTTTTGGGGGGGGGTGGGGGGTATGCACATAACCTGGTTGCATTGCTTACCTCCTATGGGATTTTGTTTTTCACTTCTGCCAATTAAGTATTGCAGTAAAGAGGTTTTAATAGAAAGGAAAAGGCTTTGTCATACGCAGGTGCTGTGTGTTTATGTGAAGCTGGAGAACCTAACAATTTCCTGCCTCCATATAAACACCTAGATAAGGAACACAGTCATTGTAGGACTGGTATCTAAGCACTCTGGGTGCATCTACACGTGCGTTTTACTGCGGAGCTGACTAACTAGCTCTGCAATAAAGTGTCACCATCTACACGTGCACCTGTATTAGGGCACAGTAAATCAATTAACTGTGCTGCTGGATAGTACTGTCCGGAACAAGTACTATCCCACAGTGGAGTAGTTATGTGCACCAAAATGCACGCACTGACAGCGACTCTGCCTAGATACTGTGCATTCTGTAGGCAGTATGCTCCCGCTGGAGATCTCAAAGCCTTTACAAACATGCATGATTTAAGCCTCACAAGCAGTGGTTGATTATCCCCATTTTACAGACGAAACCTGAAGCTCATGCTGGGGACATGGTTTCCTTAGTCGTGGTAGCTCTAGTCTCCTGACTAGTAGGCCTATGCTCCAATCAGGTGTTCCTCTGAATTGCGAGCTCTTTCTAGTCTGTGGTCCTGGTGTCCTGACCACGACGACTGCACCTTCTAAAGGAGGATTAAGGACAGTTGGACTCCAGACTGGCACCGTTTCCATCATGTCTTTGCTTCAGGGGGAGGAAAAAGGGGAATAACAGAGCAGAGCCATGGTGGTGTGGTGGTAATACATGCCCGTACGGCTCGGGACCTGTTTGCTAGCACCCCTTTTTATGCCTGACAATAACAGTTGTCACCAGGAGCTCATTGTGCCAGTGCCTTGCACTAATGTAAGAAGACAGACAGTCCCTGCCCCAAAGAGGTTACAGCCTAAATAAAGGGGCAGGCAGAGTGTGAGGAGAAAGAAAAGGAGAGAGGAGGAGGAAGTGATCTGAGCTGGCCAGGCAGCAGGTATGGCGGAGGCTTTTCCAGTGCAGTATTGCAGCCTCTGTCCCCTGCCCTTGAGTACAGATTTAAAGTCTTCACCCCAGTGCCAGCAAAGTCTGGGTAAGCACACAAAGCTGTGGGGTTTTGGCCAATATATCATTTGCAAATCCAGGTTGTGACAGGTTAGGAGTTTCAGGTGAAATAAGAATGACAGAAATCTGAAATGTTTGCTTTTGAAATTTTCTAATTGACATGTGTTAGGATATTTTGCTTTTGTTTTGAGATGATGTTGCATTTAAAAGCCCGAATGAAATGTTTTCATGTATCCCAAATGCACTCGTTTGGCCAGAAAACGATAAAATTGCCTGTTCACAGCCTGCCTTTAAACCTGCCTGGTTCATCGTAGTACTCCATTTCCCCTTTGCCACCTCTTGCTGAAGTTGGGCCTGTCTCCCTCTCCTTCAGTCCCAGCTAGGAAATATTGGATCTTTATCAGAGACCTTTGCAGACCAAAAGCAGCCATAAGGAAAGTGTCCTTGTGTGATCTTTATTGCTGTGATATAGCCAGGCAGGTCACGCCCCAGGAGCACCGTGCTGGTGTTTTATTAATTATCTCAACTTGTAAAGTTATATGAGCTATCAAAGCCCGTGCTGAGCTCCTTGAAATGATCTTTAGTGACCCTTTATGTCTGTAAACATTTCCGCAGCTTGTAGTAGAGTCCTTGGGATGCTAGACACTTTGGTCTTATTTCTGATCCAGCCGTCAGCTCTGTTAAAAGGATGCGAGCACATGTTTAGCTGTGCTTGAAATTGCACCGTGTTACACTGTGATCCTATCAGAGCTCTAAGGCTAAGCAGGCAAGCTCCAGGCCAGTTTTTGGATGAGAGATGTATATCGGCCTCCATGCAATAACACATACTGGAATGAGCTGTCAGGAGTCCAATCATACTGACGTGCCATTGCTGCCTGCTCAATTTAACCTTCATTTTTAAATGGAACCGAGCTTCTAGCATACATGGAAGAAAGCTTTCCACAGCCTGCTGTATGCACAAATTTGCACTGGCTGAACTAAAGCCAACATTGCAGCAATCCAGTTTACTAAGTGCCATTTTATGTGTGGATCCCCTTACATCAGTGGAAGCTAGTGATATGTAACGCCAGGTTAAATTCATGTAAATCAGTCCATCTGTAAAGTTGCACCCATTTAATTGCAGCCTCTCAGCTATAGGTAAACTGGTGCATCTTCATTAACCAGGCCAGGAGGAGAAGGTGTGGGCTGGCGTTCATGAGAGAAGTATGTAGAGTGGATGTTTGTGAGCTGGAGGATGGTTTGTACCCAAGTCCTGTGTCAGGCAGTGGTGGCTCTGCGTAGTGACAGGCGTTGTTGGTAAATGTGTGACGCGTTTAGGAGTTCTAACTCCTTGAAATCTTTTCTTCCTTTGTTATCATTATGATGTAATAGATGGATGGAAAATCTCCAGCCTGATGAAATTCCCGGTATTCTTTCGCATCAGTTTTTTTGCATTGCTAAGTTTTCATTTTCCAAAGCAGTCTGGGATCATCCGTATAGAAATGCCGTCATTCTGCCAGGTAGCAAGATTTCTCCAAATATTACACAGCTCTGTTTTCATTGTCGTACTGATAAAGCAGAAAGGCTCATTGCCACATCTCCCAGTTCCACATGTCCCATATACGGGCAAGGGTTAGATGGATTTGGACTTTGTCTCCAAAAAAGACACGCTCTCGCAGAGGTGAATGATTTGGTGGCTTTCAGCATGCAGTAGAAGTTACATAACAAATGCAGCCGTGTCTGGAAAAAAAGATTGGTGGGGAAATCTGGGAGCAGGTTGGTGCAATACCTTGCCTGAATTAGTAGTGATCAGAGATCTTGCCCATTGCCGTCACCCCTTCTTGAACGCTGCCACCTCCCCAGTCCCTAACCCTGGTGCTGGGAGGAACAACACATTTTTGTGTTAGAAAATGGAGATACAACAAAACCCAGTTCCGTGAAAAAGTATAAGTTTCCTCCAGCTTTCTGAAAGAAACTACACAGGTTTCCCAGGCTCAACAGGCTGAATAATAGTGGAGAAAGTTTTCATTTTGGTTGAATAGACCTTAAAAAAAAAGACAAGTTGCAGTCATCTCCTTTCCACTTCCATTCTGGCCAGAAACCCCAGGTGGAGGTGCGCTCTGCTGCCACTAGATGACCAGGATACATCCTGATTAGATTAGAGGGCTAATTAATTTCAGTTATGTCGGTTCCCCAATCTGTTCCTTCTAGTTTGTTTATTTTGAACTGAAACATTTGGCGAAAAGTTACCCAGCCGTCATATCTACCCAGTGCTACAAACTGGGGGATTTTTCACTCTGAAGTGACACATACTGTGTCAAACAAATAGTATAATTTATTCTTTTAACTATATGCTAGGCAGAGTTTAGCTTTTGAACTTGCTGATTCCTTCATGTTTTAAATTCTCTGCTTAATGTTAATGAAGGTATCAGGAAGATTGGAAGGGCAAAACCATTAAATAAAAATGCAGCTCTGAGTGAAAACAACCTATAATTTATTTTAAAATGTTTTTTAGGGTGAGGCTTAAGTCGAGACGAACCTGTTGCAAGTTCAGTCTTTGCCCCCAACTGAGCTGGTGGAAAAGGTAAGTTATCTCATGAAAAAATGGAAGCAACTTGGGCATTTTTCAGTTTGTTCAACACTTCTTAACATTTGATAACAACTGAAATTGTATATACAGTTCAAAAAAAATTTGAAAATAAAATAATTGGTTTTTGATTTGAGAGAGAACTCAAAAAACCAAGTTTGCCGGTTTCTCCAAAAGGAGCTCTAGCTTTTAAAACTAACCTACATGGCAACATAGCACCTTTCCAGGTAGCTGAGCTGCCTGGATCACTGAGCTGATATCTAATTTGTTGCTTTCTCATTTGACCGGTTACAATGCAGTTGCTTCTCTTCCTGAGCCTTCACTACCTGGGAAGGTGGATCATATCTTAGCTCGTCTGCCCGGAGCAGTGAACAAACAAGCCTGAGATGCCTCCAGTCTGAGCTTATTGACTCATGCTGCCGTCAGATCCTCAGCAAAGACAGCGGCCTACGTGCCTTGCGTCAGGCGTGTCTCCCTGCCCTCTGGACTGCACGTGCTGGTTAGTGGAAGCGACACCGCCTAGAAATGTTTGATCTGCCCTAACTCTAACTGATTTTCCTTAGGGGAAAGAGAAAAAGGATTTTTTGGTCAAAATGAAAACTTTTGTAGGAAACAGTTGTTGTGTTGAGGAACGTTGGATTTTTGCTTGGAGTCCCGTCAACTGTTTTTTCAATGAAAACCTTGAAAAACTGGGACAAGATCTTTAAAGAAAATGAAAACGTTTCTGGAGGGGAAAAAAAGAGAAAAACAGAGGCTTGGGGAATGAAGGAAAAACATCATAACCTTAACACTGCTCTCAGATTTTGAAGTAGCCTCCGGTGAGGGGGTGACAGAGGGGAGTATTTTTGCACCGGCCTGGTGATTAAAGGAGCGTCGCAGAAGAGCAGAAACAGCCTGGGGAGAGCCCAGGAGCAGGTTACCACGGCAACAAGCCAGAGGGCAAATTAGCCTGCCCCTGCACATGGTCAGCTGACCAGAAGGGGGCAGGCCCTGGGCCCATAAAAACCCCAGGCTGGCGCCAGTAGGGGTGCGGCATTCGGGGTGCACAGGCCCCCGGCACCAAGAAGGTGCAGAGACAGGGCTGCGGAGAGCCCAGGAAGGACAAGGGGGCCACTTCACAGCAAGGCCCAAACCGGCCAATGTCGATGCCATCTGGGAGGCTTGGGGCACAGTAAAGGGAAGGTTGGAGCCACGCATATAGGTCATAAGGCTGGAGTGTCCCAGGGCACCTATTTTGAAACGGGATCCACAAGGGGTCCGGGGCCCACGGGGTTCAAGGAGGTTCATCAGGACTATGTCCAACCAGATGTGAAGGCAGCCTCCCTATATTATGTTTTACATCAAGACGTGGCGGGCGAGAAAAGAGGGTGCCCATCAGACTCAATTGACACAGCTGAGGGACTTTAGGGGATCATGGTCATCCTTAGGGACCGCATCCCGTGACAGAGTGGATGGGGAGTTGCCTTGTCTCCCAGTCCCCTGATCAGAGCCGCAGGGAGGAGTCTGAGTTTCTGAGCTCCTTTCCCAGCTTTCCCAAGAAGATGATTTATGACCTTGAGCAAACCCCCTCTGTTGCCTTGCTTTTCCCCATTTGTAACGTGGTTGTAATGACAGTTGCCTGCATGCTAGGAAGGGCCTGAGGATACGTGTTTGTGAAGACCTGGGAGTTCCTCTGATGACTGACGGTACAGAGCCACGCAGTATTACATCTCAAAGTGGAGTCGCTTTCAACGATGCTCATTTATTGTTCTGTCTACAGTTATAGAGCCTTGGGGGTTTTAAAAGCTCCTTAACTATTCTTCCGTGCCGTATACCACCTCTGGCTCCCTTCCTTTCCTTGTAATCCAAAGAAGTGATCAAAAATCATGCAAGTCTGCCCACTTTTAACTAATCAGCTTCACATTTGAACAACTGTGACAAAAGCTATGAACTCAGATAGTATTCTTGAGAACTCCCAAAAGGATAAACACAGACTCACATGCCTCTCTATCTTATTCCTGCTAGTAACTTGTGGTTGAATCTGAGAGAGTACATGGCCTTGTTCTGTTTTCTCTCACACTTCAGCCACCATCAGCTTTAAAAATTCATGGCAAAACCCCATTTTCTGTGCAACGTTATTGAAGTCACTGTTAATGAATATGGCCCTGTGTTTGTCATCTGAATCCAACCATGGAAATAGTGCAAGGAGCTGACACTGGGTCTGGGGGATGCAGTGAAATGCTGTTCCAGATCATTTGCCAAGGTCCCTTATTTTTAGATCTGGAGCTATAATTGGCAATCAAAGACCTTGGACATTTGGCACACTGGTATTGTTCTTTATCTTGGTAGCACACACTGTTAACATCACTGAAGAAGAGCTGTGTCTGTGTATGTGCGTGTGCAAGCCTCTCTGAAGCCGAGATCCCTTTTCCAGGCTCTCCACCAGATAGTGGCCTTGGTGGGTAGGTTGGTTTCTCTCAAAGGCTGTGGGGCAGTTTTGTTCAAGCCACTTTGACCCCTTTCCATATTAAGGTTGGCACCAAACCAGCAGCAGCTGTATCGATTGTTGCCAGCATGGCATGCACAGGACAAATTGAGCTGCCCTTGACCACAGCTCAGGTACAGATGCTCTGCGGTGCTCACTGGGCCCCTCCTCTGAAGGCTGAGATCTCTCCCTCTTATGAAGTGCTGTCTCCGGAGTGAAATGTGAAAGGCATTTAACTTCCCAGTGCAGTGCAGTGCAACCACCAAAGGGCAGGAGGTGAAGTGATTCTCACCCAATGAGCCTCATCCAAATGAACCTTTCCTTGGAGGCAGCATCCCTAGTGCAGTTCAGTCAGGATACGACATATAGAAAAGGTGCCCTGAGCCCTTTGGTGGCCACAGGTAGGAGATATAATATTGAGAAGCTCTAAAAATAGAGTATACACACTCCCATTCATTGCATTACCCTAGGGAGCATCTCTGTATTATAACCTCTGCACAGTAATTTAGTGTTGCAGCCTATGCTCTTCCTATTGGCTTTGGTATCTCTCGCGTTGTAGTAGTTTGGGAGTGTTGTTGCAGTCGTGATGGTTGAGGAGCTGTGTGAGCGCCAAGGATTTGTTGCGATTATCTTTTATTGGACCAACCGTATAGTTTGACAATCCCAAAAGATTGTTGAACAGATCTCTCAACTAGGCAGTTGGTCCAGTAAAAGACCTCACATAAAATTTTTGGCCAATTAGCTTTGGGATGGTCGCAGAAGTTGCAGGGTTTTTGGTTTTGTATGACATCTCAGACATCTTATTGTAGGGAAAACTGGGGTTTCAGCATCTATTTTTAAAGTATTTTTCCCCCTTGTAGGACTCAAAATTCACACGCAAGATTAAGGTCTGAAGCAATTTGCTCCCTAACAAGATTACTACAAATGGTACATCATCATCCTTCCATGTTGCTCCTACTTTTTCAAGTAATTAATGGAGTTAGGTACTGTTCTGAACACTGAAATGAAGAGGGCAAGGAACTTCCCCTGCCGCTTCTGCCTTGAATGTGTGTCACATCCATGTACCTAGTAAGCCCCGGTCAACACGCTATATTATATGCGGAGTCATGTTGTTGCTCCCACGGGTTGGATAAACACTGGTCCGGAAGGGTGTAGACCAGGCTGATCCTGCCTTCATTAGGAGCTGACTAGCTAGCCAACCCAGCTCCTTGCTGGCCTTATTTTTCTATAGCTATGACTAACACAAAGGTGGCACTTTGAGCAACAGAGCTGCTTCTAATACTAGAGCTTTGGCTCAGAGGGCAGAGTACGAACCCGTGACTCACACAACCCACTTCCTGGACAGAGCGATGTTGTCTGCGTCCAGGGAATGTCCTGGCTCAGCCTGTGGGCTCTGACGGGAGCTCAGCACAGCGTGCTGCAGCTAAAAGCTATTTCCAAAAAGGACATTTAAAAAAAATGCATCTCCCCTCTTCCAAGTGGGGAGTCTGTCTCAATCATTACCCCTCGGTACGGTTCTTCAGTTCTCTCAGGTACTGATGTGGCCTCTCCGTTAATGTGTCACAATCTTTAAATAATGAGGATTAAAATGCATGAAATAGGGCAGTGCTATTTCCCATCGTGGAGATTAGAGTAGTTTGCTGCCTTTTTGGGTGTGGGCGGGGGTTGAGCATCTGGGTGCCCTGCTCCCTGGAAAGTGCCCTAACCATTGGGATAAAGGATGGCAGGGGCGTTTCTGCCCCAGCTCCTAACACGGTATGACTCACCTGGCTCTGTGTGTGTATTTGGGCCATCCCAGCTTGCCCCAGGGCCACACTGGCCTACTGCACGTGCTCAGGGTGGGTGCTCAGCTGAATGGCAAACTGCCTAAGTGCCAACAAATGAAGTTGCGTGGCTGCAGATGTGCCATTAGATGGGAAACAGGCCTCAGCCCTAATGAGGGCCTCACTGGCAGCCCGCGGCAGGGCAGGGGGTGAGCCTGTGCCCCCAGGTGTAAGGCTCGAGCCTGTCCTCCAGCCCCGTGCTCCACTGTGAGCCCCAGCGGCAGAGTGTTTGCTTCTGTTTTACCTGCTGCAAACCAGACTCCTCCCTGCTCTTGCTCTTGTTGAGACCTGCCGAGCCTGCCCGGCCAGGTGTTTGTTTTCTCCCTGTCTGGGAGCTCCGGGGGGGACAAGCGGGGTGGGGACCAGAGCATGCGGGATAAACCTGGAGCTGCTGGCAGGTGTGTTCCCCTGCCCAACCCGGGTCTGTGCCACAGAGTTGCAACACTGCATTAGCATCCCCTTCCCGGACTGCGAGCGCCTGGTGTGTTTAGCAGCCAGTGTTCAGAACATGCAGTAATGGGAAGAGCACGCAAAGCATTTGCAGCTTTCTCAAGGGGTGCTGGCAAAGAGGCTGCTCTTGCCTCACTGAGGCGACCGATTTTAGCAGTGATGCAAGCTCTTCGAGGGAGGCCTTTCGAAAGGCTGGCCCAGAGACCGTTACCAGGAAGGCCAGATCCAGCTCCCTCCCAAGTCAACGGGAGTTAACGTAGGTGTTTGGTATTTGGGAATGCATGGTTTTTAGGACTCTTTGGATGAGTGGTCAGCTGTAAATACTGCGGCCTGGCCTTGATGGCCTAGGATAAGCTCTTCTAGTCCTATGTTCCAAAATCAGTGATCGCCAGGGAGAGGGGCGTCCAGAGCACCGTTACTTAAATAAAGCAGCAGTGCACCAGTTGGGTAAGCATGGCCAGTGGCGAGACAAAGAGGAGACTTTGATATAAGAGGCAATTCCTAATGAAAACCCCAGAAGTGAACACTCAGTCCCCTTTTACCCCAGTTCCCTCCCTACAAAACAGGGAAGAATAATCTACCACAGAATTGCAACGAAGATTAACATTTAAAACTCCTGGGTACTGTAACGCGAGGCCCAGAATGAGACTGGCCTTTCTCCCCTGTGCAGGAACCGTGTAGCTGCACACACGTTCACACTGCACGTGGAAGACAATCACCGACAGTTCACAAGCACTAGCAACAGCGGTGGCCTCTGTGTCGCTGCTCTTTGGGCACCTTTGATAGAATAAATCCCACCCATAGTCCTCTTCAGCGTTCCCGTTACTTCCCTCGGACACGCTGGGAGCTGCCAGCCGAGGGAGGCGGCTCAGCAGAATTCAGATGCCAGGATAAAAAACGTGGTATTTCAACTTTATTAACTGAGCTCCTCCAGAGGCAACCGCACCTAGGAGCGATGCTTGTGAAGCCACACGACTGGCACGCCCAAGGACGGAAGAGAACTCAGATGCTGTAGCCTGGGGTCTGATTGTTTTTTAATCTTGGATGTTTTGCAGGACCTGGGTACTTCAGGCTGGCAGAAGGGGGAGTGAAGTTATTTTGCACCAGCTTAAAATCTGGAGCTCAAAGCAGAGTAGTTTGTTTTAACAGCCTGCTTTCCAGCCGCACAGAGAGGAGGGCTGGGGTGCGGAGTTCATTCTGGATGAGTGTTACGGGGAGCTCGGGCCCGATCCAAATGCCATTCACAAACGAGAGGAGGGTAGAGCAGAGACCCCTGGCTGCAGTGGTTTCTGATAGGAACTGTGCGACTGGGGACTTGGCGAGCTTTCCACCTCTCTGACTTCATTTCAAATGCAGCGCAAGTGAGCCGTGCCTGACAGTCATCGTGCTGCGAGCAGGCGGGTGGTCTGTGTGTGCAGTCAGCCGGGGGTTGCAGTCCAGGCCAGAGGAAACCAGCATCCACACAACCGTCAGCTGTTCCAGCAGAATAGCCAAAGCAGTACGAGACTTGGACAGTGAGGCTTTAGCACTTTCACACGCCCTTCACCGGCAGGCTGGAAAGGACAAGGATGCCGCTCTCACTGATGCGTAGATCAGCAGTCGCTCTGCTGAACTTAATCTGGTGTAAATGAGCGCAGGAATGAGCGATTACATTCGGAGTCAGGAGATCTGGATTCATCCTAGCCCTTCCATAGTCTTCCTGGGTGACCGCTGTAAAGTTGGGTGTTAAGTGCTAAGCATCCTGGAAAATTTAGCTACTTATTTCAGAGCCAGGTCCTTTGAAAATGTGGGTTTTAATGCATCTGCCTCAACTCCCCCTCTGTTAAATGGGGGTAATGCTACCAGCAATCCAGATCCTTGGGCGGTATGTTCTGTGCCGACTGAGGAGCTCGGCTGCACTGAGATGGGGAAGGGGCATACAGCAACTTTGACTTCAAGCACGCCTGAGTATAGTGACAAATCCCATGTGGCGACAGCTCCATACTCAAATTCAGGTTAGCTTTCAAGGCGCCAGCTCCAGTGTCCATCCGTGGCGTAGCTGTAGCACGGCACAGACTGTAAACCTTGCCTGAGAAAGTGAGCAAACACTGACTGTTAGTGAGCTTGCGGCTTTACAGCTAGCTCAGGTATGTCTGCCAGGTGAAGTCATACTTCTTTCTGACTGCAGTGTTGACCCACCCTGTGCTTTTAGATATGAATTCCCTTTCTGGTTAATTGTAGGAGTCTTTGCTCGCATGGTAATGCTCAGTGAGCTCTGTCTCTGGCTGTGGGCACTGTCTGGGATGTCGAATGAGTTGCACGGCAGATGGGTGTGTTCGTCTGAAGATCCCTGAATCACTCCCTTTAGCATTACTACACCCACAGGAACTTACTTCCTCAGGTGAGGCTCTGTTTAAAAGCTGAGAGTGAAAGGAAACTGCCCTGCTGTTTCAGGAGAGGATTCAGCTCAGCCGCTGGATAACGGGGGAAGAGAGGAGAAAAGGCTAGCCCCCCGCCAGGTAGGTACAGCACTGCACAGGCACCAGGGGCCAGGGCTTGGTGCCCCCTGCACAGTAGCGCAGGGAAAATGGCAGTGCCGGAGAGGATTTCTGGTGTTAGCTCAGGGCGGGCAGCCCCGTTGCAAGCAGGCAGCCAGAACAGTCTTGTGGGATTCAGTTGCAGCAGCGGAAAACATCTGCATGCTGCGTCGGCGCTGCTGCACTTTCCACCTTCCACAACAGCTGTGGAAGACTTTGTCCCTTCCGGCTGCTTTCTCAGCCTTGTTCCAGGTCAAAGCTGCAGTCCCTGCTGGAGGTCCAGAGCCTGGGACGGCAAACACTGCACGCACCGTGGGCAGGGCAAGAAGGGGCCTGCCTGGCTGGTGGTCTTTTGTAAGGTGTCGCTGCTGCGGTGCGCTTGCTTTCTGGGATACCCACAAGATTGTGACTAAAATTGGAGAGCTCAGGTTCCCTAAGGAATTCAAACTTTGCTAAAAAAAAAAAAGGGCTGCTTTATCCTAGCTGTGGTTCTTCAGAGGCAGTAGAAATAATGTGCAAGGATCCCAGAAGTCAGTGCCCTGGAGCGGAGGGTGTGGATCCTAGCGATAGTTTGAGCAGGGTTTTCTCTGATTTTAAAAAAATCCCCAATTTAATCCTGGAAAAATGTACATTTGGGGTTACTGTTTTTAATCAAAAATTGGGGATTTTTTTAATTGGAGAAAACAAGGATCCCTGTTTATGAGCAGGTAGTTGTACTAACCAGCTGAAAAGAAAAGCCCAGGATCTTTGCATTTGCTTCTAGCATTACGTAACTCAGATCTATGCTGTGTCTAGCCTGAGGGCCTGATTTTTCTCTTGCTTCCACCAGCACAAATGAGGAGTAACTGTGTAGTCATGGAGGTGACCCTGAGGTAAAATAGTAAAGAAGAGCAAGGGGCTATGATTTGTGCTTTCGGTACCATTTAATTCACTCTTCCGATTCTCCCTCAGGTGAGCCTTCTGCAACATGGAGCCTCCCCAGCCCCCCAGCCTGTGGTCTTTCCTTATTTTTCTAGGTAAGCTCTACTATCCTACATTGTGCTGCTAAGATGGCCTTGGGGAGACTTGGCCTGTGTTTGCTCTGTTTAACTCTACTGGGATATTTAGGGGGTGGACAAACCTATTGCCTATTGCCCTGCGTACACCTGAAATGAAGTGAATTCATGGTAAAATCTACCAGTGGCTCTTGCAAAGGTGATTAATGGATGAGCAGCTAGAAACATAGCATGCTCCAGTAATAATTGTACTGTGGTAGCATGCAGGAGGATCATGACCATTGTGTTAGGTGCTGTACAAGCTAAGAAAAAAAGAAGGTTTCTGTCCCAAACAGTTCAGAAGTTAAGTATAAGGCAAGAGACACCAGACAGGTCTGGGCAGACAGGGCAGTGCAAGGAAGCAATGACGCGGTATTAATCAGCGTGGCACACAGTGATCTCAGCAACGCCAGCAGGTTAAACACCAATGGCTTTTGAATGCAACATGGTAGAGAAGGGACTTAAGAAGGGATTGTTAATTGGGGGCTGTGATTTTAAAGCATCTCCTCCTATTCTTAAAAATGAATGCAATTTAGGACAAAAGGTGCGTTTTGTTTTCCCCCATTTATGCCAGGGGCTTGCTTTGTGCCTGAGCACTAAGCTTGGGCTCACCTAGTTGGTCCAATGTACCCTTCCCCTCATGTCAGAGGGTGCCAATGAATGAGGCTCGTTTCTGGCACCAGCAGTGATGATTGTGTGTCCCGATATATTCTGTTATCAAAGTCTAGTTCTTGTGTTTTAGCCGTACCACAGATACTGGCTGCCCAGGGAACCTGTTCACGTGGCGCTTGCTACCCACCTGTGGGAGACCTGCTTGTAGGAAGAATCCATCACTTGAAAGCCTCATCTACCTGCGGCCTCGTTCAAGCGGAGACCTACTGCACTCCATATGGAGAAGTACGTGCAACCCTTATCTCTGCATTCACAAACATTACGTAGCAAGGTTAATAGCCATGCACCTGTCCTGTCCCTTCCCTATCAGCTGTGCTGAGTTCACCCTCTCTCCGTTAATTCTTATGGCCCCCATCCCCAGAATATCAAAGCACTTGGTAATGGTAAGTGTATTTACCCTTCGAACTGTGTCCATACTCGGGGCATGAGACGAGTGGTGCAGCTCGTGTAGACATAGCATTATGTGGTGAGGCTGATTCATCTAGGGTCTGCTAGAACCCAAAGCTGAAAGCAAAATTCAAAGTGCAAATGATCTGTAGCAGCAACATTTTTGGATCAAAATTACAGGAAACCATTACATCTTGTTTGGTTTTACTTGTGAACTCCTAAACGATAACAGGCTTCCTCAAAATGGCCAGCCCTCTGACTCCAAGGTTGGCTCCAACTTTGTTTCTCTTCCTAGCTGCGAATGCAAGTTAACTCTGGTGGGTCAGACTCCTTTGCTAAGTTATTCCTAAGAAGTGGATAAGAAAGATTCTGACAAAAAATGAGTTGGCTGTGGGTTTCATCCCCCAAAAAAGAAAAAGAAAACTTTGGCTACATCTGCTGATGTTTGTCAGGAGAAGAGGGGAAAAGTTTCAGTCTTTCTTCTTCTGAAGAAAAGAACCAGCCTTGCTGAAAAAAGAAAAAAAAGTTCTGGGTGTAAAGCTCTAATTGCAGCTTCCTGGCCTCTGAAACCAGCCTTGACTTGCAGTTAGGATGCATCAGAAAACTATCTGTGCAAAGGACTGAGAAAGTTGTGGGATTAATTCCCCTAGCACAGCCGTGACCTAAAGCCTCGTTTTATTAATTTGTGATCTGTAATCTCAATAATCACCTGTGATGGTCGCGTGATAAGCCTGGGTTTAATGCACGCAAGGAAACTGGAGTCTTCGTAAGCTGGTGTGAAAGCAGAGGGAGGGACGAGGGCTCAAACAGAACAACAGGCTTTTCCTGGCCAACATTTTCTGCATCAACAAGTCTGGCTTTAAGTCCTGTCCAATCTGAAGGGCATGACACAATGATAAATGCGTTACCTGATGGTTGGCTCAGTAGGATTTCCACACTTCTGTAGCCACTTGAATCGGCTGTGAACTGGAAACTCTTGGCCAAGTGCTTTCTGTAATGAAGCTATAAAAGGGCCTGCATCTGAACTCCCTTGCTCGGGAGTTTGTCACAGGAATTTCTAACCCGGACCCTTGCACTTGGTGTATTACTTGTGGCTTTGGACAGATTTGGGGGTTTTTAAGTTATTTTTTGTGTTGCCGGCAGTTGAGTTGGGTTGGGCATCTCTAAAGCGCGGTCTCAGCCCCTCGAAGTATTGTCAGGGAAGTGCCTGGTGACGGCAGGTTCACTTTATGCAAAACAGCCTACTGCCACTTTGAAGGTAACTTTGACCTTTGGAAATAGTGCACATCTCTGTTGGTTTGGCCTGGGTAGATTTCTTCCCCGGTTCCTGTTAATGCACAGCCGTGGCACTGCGCCACATGCTGCCAGGCTGGTTTTTAGGGTAAATTTCCTAGTCTCAGTTTTATGATCCTGACTGCAGGTTTATTCCACAATATCCAGCCTTTGTTCTTCTTGCGACATTGGGAGCCAGATGGATACAGGAGAACTCATGGGAGACCTGACAGGCCTAAGTAGTCCAAATTAAAACCAAGGATGTTCATCTGATCCAGGTCTCCCATCTCTGGGTCTGTCCACGTGGGGACTTTCAGAAAAGTTGAGATGAATCAAGTGAAGGGGTGAGCTAAATGTATATGAATTCAAGCTCCTCAGGCCTTTGTGTAGAGATTCTAATTTTGCCCATTTTAATGAGGATGATTAAATGCTTTAGTTGTAGTTCATTGACTTCACACCACCAGTTAACTCACTTTTGTGGGTATCCTCATGTAGATGAGTCGTGAGATTGGTCTTGGGTGTAAGTCTATCCATCACAGCTCTGCTAAGGGCAGCAGAGCTCGGATCATTTGATGCTGAGCTTCAAGTCCTAAAAGAGTGCACGTGCAAAAGAACTGCTCCTTTTGGGGATGGGCAGGGCAGCACCTAGTGATGGGTGTTTTTCTCCAGCCTCTACCTATGAGGATGTTAACATAGGCTATGGACAGATGTTCACTTTCTCCAGGGAGAGTCCCTGCTTTCTCAGGAGAAACTACGTGCATACAGACATTCACATTTTTTCTCCCGGAGTAAAAGTGGATACTCTGGGAGAAACATAACTCGGGAACAACCCAAGTGAGGTGGATCCCTGGAGAACAGACCAAATGTCTGTATAGGCACGGGGTAATACAAGGACTGCTTCCACCAAACTGAAGTGGGCTTGGAACAGGGATGGCAGCAGTCTTTTGTGGCTTGAGATTTTGTGGCGTTTATAGGTTTTGTGACCTGGAGGTTTAACCCCTCAGCTTTAATATATTAGCAAGAAATGTTCAAAGGCCCATATGGCAGAAAAGTGCCATTGAAAATCGCTGGGATGCATGAACCTGCCTGCTCTTTGGACTTTGTGAAGTCTCTATGCGTTCTGCAAAAGGGAAGCTTGCTTTACCTACCCGGAACATAAGTATCCTCCAAAAGCTAATCCAAGTGGGTGAAATCGGTCGCCTGGTTAAGAGGGGCATCCCGGTTTAACAGAAAGAGGGCAAGCCTGTTATATCAGCATCGATTGCCTTACTTTAGGATACGGCAGATGGCCTCTCACAGTCTGAAGGCTGTGACCAGCTGTCTTTCTGGCTGACATGCTATCACTCAAGCAGAAGTCATGATCTGAGGCAGAACTAAGTGAGGTTCTCTTGCCCAGGACGTACAGGAAATCAGAGTAGGTGATGGCAAAGGTCCTGATTGTCCGTGGAGACTTTGAATTGATTCAGTCTCTGTGTTCCTTCACACCGCGTAATTGAACACCAAGGTGAGCGGAGTTGAGTCCACTGGTCAATAATTTCTCCTCTCTAAGAGGAGCTCAGACTGAATGGGCCCGAAGGCTCGGTTCTGCGTGGCTCTGGCGTGACGAGGAGGCAGGCATGCACTCAGCCTCGCGTGGGTGAGGCTAGGGACAGTGAGAGGAGAGCCTCTGCTCTTAGCTTTGCAAGTCCTCACTCCAGCACATTTCTGTTTCTCTCTCTTCCTGAAACCATAGGCTGACTGTTATTCCCAGCAGCTCCCACTCCTGTCTTGCACCTACCATGATGAATGAGCACAAAAATTATTCAGCTCAGTGTTTTTTGGGCAGAGACCTCCCCACCCATTCAGCATTCCCTAATCTTTTTTTCCCTGTTCAAGTGGGTTTTTGGCTTTATTTATTTATTTTTTTGTACTGGAGGGAAGTAGGGTTCATCTTAATTGCAGAGGCTCCGATTGCAGGAAAAGGCCATGTGTTTCCTTATGGGCTCCTCAGTCCACTTTGGCACAAAGCACAACCAAGTCACAGAGCAGATGGCTGCAAATTTAGCGTCTATATTTTGCAACAGCAGGAGAGGGCATGGGATGAGGGGTTGCTGGTCCTCTGTCGCCAGCTGGCTGGTGTCCGCTGTCTGCCTTTAGTGCCAGTTTAAATTATCCCAAAGGGCGCTCTTTTGCAATCCTCAGAGGTCACTTGCTACTGGCAATCTCCAGGCCACTGTCTGCTCCTAGTGCCCTGACTGCGAGGCCCTCTAACCTTCATACTTTGTACCCTCCTGGCTTAGGGTGCTGTCCAGAAGGAAGCCGGTGTTGCCATTTATAGCAAAGGGAGATATAAAAACAATTTAAAAAGTGAAGGGGGTAGAAATCGGACAACGAATGAGCTCTCTTGAAAAATCATTTGGGGCTTGCGACAGCTGAGTCTGAGCCAGCACAGCAAGTAAAAGCTAGAGAAAATGAATTAAAAAAACCCAAGAACGCTGGAAGCAAACGCTGGTGCCGAGGCTCAATCCAGCTGCCGTTCATTTACCTAAACGCTGAGCCGTAATTTGCTAGGAAAATGCCACGTTCAAAACACTGTGGCTGCTGCCGTGTGTTAGACAGCATCAGTGAAAATCCTAGGGGTGACAAGGCTGAGTGTGGTTCCCTTGTAGGTCTGGGTAGAGATTGTAGCAGAGCCTGGCATTTACCGTCCAGATGACTTGTATGAAAACCACACGTGGCTGTCTCTGCACTAGGATTTTGTGGCACGATGGCTATGCCACCCTGTTCCCCATGAAGACCGGAGGCCTCATGCACATCCTTCCCTAGTTATGAGCTTCCTCCTTGCCCCTGGGAGGCTGTGTCTGAGTGACAGGGGAGAGCAGTTCTCCTTACCCCTGGGCTTTCTGCGGAGACAGCTGACAATGGGGCCAAGTCTGGTGCAGGCGTCTGGGTGAAATCCTGGCCCTGTTGAGGTCCACGGGAATTGTGCCATGAACTGCAGAATGGTCCCAATCTCATCCTTCTTCATGAGGGCTCTGATCCAGCAAAGTACTTAAGCACATGATAGTCACAATGACCTCAGGAGGTTTTTTATGCCCTTTGCACAGAAGTGTGCAGCTCCTGGAGGCTTCTGGGATGAGAAGTGGGTAACTGGGCTCAGCTGCACAATCCTCTGGTTATCTTGTCCTGCATTCACCCTGCTTTGAAACATTCAATCTCAAGGCTTCAGACTAATTCCCCTCCTTCTCTCGACATGGTATTTGTGCTGGGGGCCTGAGATACTGTCTGCTGTGCAAATCCATGCAAGGAGATGCTCCCATCCATAAGGAGCTTATGATCTACACAGACAAAGCCCACAAAGGAAGAAAGGATCATGACCTCCATTTTACAGATGAGGTGTAATGGGGCTCAGAGAAGTTGAGAGAGATATCTAGGGTCTCAGAGCTATGGCGGGGAGGGCTGTTGGCAGCCTCCCCACCATTTGCATTCCAGATCTGAGTTTAGAGATGGCAGCAGGAGTTGGGCAGGCACTATTAGCCAGGTTTTCTATCTTGGGAAATAGACCCCTTAATCACAAGATCACCTGTCCTGTGAGTGGGTCCAGGATGATGTGGCAGGTGGAAGTGCCTTTCAGCTTCCTTTGATACGAGAGCAGAGGCAGACTTGCTGGGATGGGATCACGAGGCCAGCAACGCTCCTTTAGCAACCTTTGTTTCTGTAGCTAGTGCACTGTAGACTTAAAACATAGCTTAGATGTAAAACTGGCTGCAATTTTTCTGCTTGCTTTCTGGCTAATTGGTTTCTAAGTTACCCCAAGTGCCCTTCAGGGCACTGCAAATATTTTAAAAATGTTTGAAGAGTGGAGTAAAAAAATACATTCCACTTGTGCACAGACAAGGTTCTGGTGAATCAGATAATCTTAGAGGATTACAGGTGACCTCACCACTCCAACTTTCTCATGAGGTTATCACATGCAAGACCTTGGATATTAAAATGTTTGCATGAGGTCAAGAACACTGGCGTGGGGGGGGGGGCAGTTAGCACATAGCAGCCATGAAGAGGGAGCAGACATTTTAATCATCCCAAGATACAGAGTGATAACAGGACAGTGTTACGTGGCCAAGCCAGGTGCGGAAGTGGGAAGGTGCACCTAATCCCCCAAATGTAGGACAGTTACATAAGGGGGGATCTCTCTGCTCTCCCTGTCGGAGATTTATCATCGGTCCCCATCTCAGGAGCATTGAGGCCTTTTGACCGATTCCAGATAAAGAGAAGAAAATCGGTGAAAGGCAAAATCCTACTAATGCCCGTGTTTCTGCCTGTTTTGTGACCACCTGAGGGCTGCTTCAGTGTGCATGAGCTGACGGTGGATCTCTGCACAGTTTCTGTATCAAGGAAGCACAACCTGAATTGACCAAGCAGTGAATGGAGTCCAGAAAGCATGCTACTATTTCTCCCCCCCTCTGGCCATCTGGGGCAGATCTAGAGCCCTTGGGTAGATTAGGATCAAGGACCTTGTGGCAGAAGAGCCCTGAGCCAACAAGCTCATTTTCATTTCTGACCCAAAGGAGGATTCAAGCCTGGGCCACCTGTGGTGAAAGCGTATCTCTGAGTCATTGGTTTGTAACTTTTTGGCTGTGGAACAACCCAGTCTGCCTTCTCCTGTCTGTCCTCCTCGAGGTAGAGCACAAGCGCTTGTGACTGGCTTCCCAGAGAGCTTGGCCTTGGGGTTTGCAGGGGCTGTGGTCTGTCTTCTTCTTCCACTAGCACACATAATATTGGCTTCAGTCCTGCAAAGGACAGGTCTCAACCTGAATGGCAGGCACAGGTTTCTCCCTGCTCCCATTCTCTCTTTGTTTTTCCTCACTTTGGCTATCCTGAGTCGCAGAAATACTAACCATTGCATATGCCTCTGAGACATCACATCAGCCCCTTTATTGGCAAATGGTGAAGAGCAACGCTTCTGGTTAATCCCCTAACCACTACTGTGTGCAGATAAATGGCGCCGTCTTGTTTTTTCCAGACTGTTGTTGTAGCAGGTTTTAAACCAGCTCTCACAGGGAGAACTACTGGCTGAACAGATCTGCATGGGGAAAACCGGCCATTACACATTTGCTCTTCAGGACAGATAAGCTGAATATGGATCTTGTTCAACCCCAGGCACTTTCTCCATGGGCCACTTGTTCAGCAGGTCCTTCAGGCTGCTTCTGGGTTTACTTACTTTAAACTGTAGTCATGCACCCTCTGCCTGTAGGTACTGCAGCAGTGATAGCCATGTAAATGCTTGCAGTGTTCATGAAAGGGTCAAACCCCTAACTTACTGGAACGAGTGTGGGTGCTACGTTCCTGGATCAGAGAGAGAAGCGCTGCCACTCCCGTGTTTTGCAGAAGACATTTCAAGCATATCTAAGCCATGTTTTAGACCCCAGAATGTAAACCTTACGTTTATGGATTGCAGCCCCTGGAAGCACAGGTGCCGGTCTCAGCCTTCTGACTAGTGACTGCTTTAGAGACATGACTAGACATTTGCCTACTTGCCTCACCAGGTGGCTAATGAGGATGTGTGCCTGTTTGTGCGTTTGCTTCTCTTTTTAGTTGAAGTGCTGGTGTCAGACAGTTGTGACATCTTCACGAAGGGCAATCTCACATGTTCTTTGGTTTCATTTTTTACCCCGCACCCTTTTCCCCCGTGGCGTCACAATGAACAGGGCCACTCACGGAGTAAGGTGCTGTGCAAGGGTGGTCAAGCGTTTTGGGCCCTGACCCTAGGCAACTAGAACATTTATGTGCAAAATGTTCTTGCTGCCAGCAAGTTTCACCCTGTTCCCAAATGCCCTGTAGTGTATAGGTCCATTTGCCAAAGGTGTTTTCTACTAGGTTCTCAGTTATAATAACCTTGTCGGGGCTGCTGCTGTGTGAGTTGTAATAAGGCAGACAGGGTTCACACTGAAGTGTGTAGAGCTGGTTAAGTTCCCCAGAGGAATATACTGCCATCGTTTTTCAGGGATTTCTCTCTGGTCCTTGAGTGGCATCTGATTAAACTGCACAGTAACAAAACCAGGCCCCAAATTAAACTAGTTGAGAGAGGCTATAACTCTTGTCACAGCAGCAAGTGTCAAGTACTCATTGGGTTATTTATTGGGGGAAGGTATAGTGCGTCCAGACAACACCTGGGCATGGCTGTAATTTTCCACTGAGAACAAGCAAGGCCAGGTCTTTGATGTAAGTGTGACCAAATACTGAGTGATGGTCACTGGTAGGATTTATAGACGCTGCAGATCAAAAGAAGCAACAATCACAAGCTTCCCACATGTGGCGTTCCTGAGTGTCGTCTCAGCTGGGGGGTTGAGGGATTATATCAAGCAGGCAGGGGAGAGGTTTATCACCGATCTATTCATCTTGCTCTTTCTGCTGGGGTTGCAAGCAAGGAGCCAGACAAGTCACTTAATGAACTTCACTTCGGGCTAGCAGGCGGCAGTACTTTCTGTTGGTGCTGGAGGGCACATTGGTCCATGTCAGTAGATCAGCTAGCAACTTCCCTCCACCCCAAAAAACAGTTTTCTCTTGTTCAAGGTGCTGTGAAAATTCATGCTGTGAAGGGAGCGAGCGCAGCTTGGTTTCGTGTGTCATTTGCTGAAGATCCCGCCAAATGCTTGGCAAATATGAACCTCATTTTCAACGAGCCTGGGCAAAGTTTGCTTTGCAGATGGAAACTGCGTGACTGGCTGATGGGCACAAGGTGGTACTTTTAGCCCATCCCTGCAAATTCAGCTGCCTGCACACTTTGGGGTTTAGATAAAGTGATGGGGTGATTCCTAATGCCATCCACAACAGCTCACTTATCCACATAATTGCTGTTAATGGGGAAATAAGGTATTGCATAATTCAGTTTTGATGGATGTCCTTGTTCTAGGGTTACTTATTCTGGCTGCCAACACTGGTCCTGACAAGCTTTAATATCTCTCTCTCTATAAATTAATAACCCTGAGGTCTTCCAGCTCCTCCCCAAATAAAGCTCTGAGCAGTGCTAACTATTCCCTTAATAGCCCTTCTGCAATGCCACAAGAGCTTTCCATTTGGGAAACTGGATCTCGGCTGCCAGCTGACACAATGCCTCTGGAAGCTGAGTCAAATATAGG